>NW_015549580.1:305925-352027 GCF_001515605.1 Sinocyclocheilus anshuiensis
GCCGGAGCGACGAGACAAAAACATTAAAACCCATTACAAACGAGGCATTTGTTGCATCCAGTGGGGACAAAATTACGCATTATAATGACTTATACTATCTTTTTGCGCGTTGCGTTGCATCGCGCCGCATAAACATAAAATCATGTCTGCATTTGTGATCAGAGAAATGACAAACAACAAGGGGCTGGACTCCGCTTCGTCCACGGTGAAAGCTGATTCGGCGATCCACAGGGCGAAGTTGATGTATTTCCTCAGCGTCCAGCACGAATCAGCTCCAGTCATGACGAAGCAGATATCGTCCTCTTTTGGAAGGCCAACCAAAGTAGTTTCGCTTTCACAATGAAACACACAGCGCCTTCACGACATGGCGGCGGCGGCAACAACAATACTACAGCGAGAATAAAAGTTACGCCTTCTTTCTTTGTGTGAACATTTGGGCGGCGTTATGCAGATCTTCCCACATCGTGACGTAGACATGTGGGGGTGTGTTAGAAAGAGCCGTTTTAGGTAGGCGTGGTTGACTCTTAACTTTTATAAAGAATATCTCTTTGGATTTGAGACTTTAGTCTTTACTTTACAGATCTTCTTTATGCACCAAGAGCTTGTATCACTCCAAATAGAAAGGAAAAATTTAAATAGTATCATATGACCCCTTTAAAACACGTTTAATTTAGACTTGTGTGTAGATGCTTGAAAATAGTTTTGTAGATAAATATTATGCACACATATTATGCCTATGTATGAATTCCTTGACGGAAACATACAGGAAGTCTTTCTACATTGTAGAATATAAAAAATATAAAATTACATATACAAATTATAAAAATACTGTTAAAAATATGATATTTCAATGTTGCATGACTTTATCTCCTTTAATAAAATGACTAAATGACTTTTACATTTTCTGATATGCTGTATTCCCAGGTTGGCAAGCCAATTTATCTAATGCAGAGAATCCAAATCCTCATCTTGAATATTTAATAAATGCATTCTGGAACTATATTGCCCAAGCAGCACATCCCACTGATAAAACATCCCATCTGAACTGGGACATAAAGTCAAGTAAGTACAATTTACCACCATTATTATTCTTAGCATAATTAATTAGTAATATTTTCTGTTACCAGACATAAACTACCTTTCCCCTCTACACTAGACTAACACAGACTCCTCCATCTGAAGAACAGATGACCAAAATCACCAAGGAGGCTGAAGTGTTGAGGGAACGTTTGGAAAAGGACCTGAACACCATAAGAGACAAACTGGAGCCCTATGCTGACAACCTCAAGAGCCAGATCCAGCAGAGAGTGGAGGAGCTCAGGACGGCCATGGCTCCATATGCTGACTCCCTGGATTCTGAGACCCTGAAGGCCACTCTGCTCCAGAAGAGTGAGGAGCTGAGAGGAAACCTGGAGCAGAGCGTGAAGGAGCTGCAGGCTCAGCTGGAGCCCTACACTGCTGAGATCAAGGATAATGTGGACCAATATCTGCAGGAAATGCAAAAGACTTTTGTTGCATCACCTGAAGATCTCCAGGCCCATATTTAATATGAATTACACTGGAGTTCTCTTTCATATTTCTATATTGCATTGTGATGTTTCTTGTTTTTTTTCTTGTTATTGCAACAATAAAACATCTGCAATCTATTATCATTTGTCACTGATATGTAGAAGACTGCATGCCCAATTTAGGGGAAAAAAAAAAACAAAAAACAAAAACAAACATGAGATTAATAACTCCTTGCTCACACTGTTGATTATGCTATGCGATGAGGACCTTAGTGGCCATCTTGCATTGTATAAGTGTGCAAAAATATTACAAAAAAATACATCTCTACATCTGGAATTTTATAGGTTTTATTAAGTTTTCTTGAGATCCTTTAATAATTTAGACTCAACTGTTTCATTTTAGTGTGATTTTTCTCTTTAGGCTTGATTTGTGTATTCATCTCCCATGATAAATGTTTTGCTTCTATGCAGGAATTGATAATAACATCAATAATTTAAATAAATAAATAAATAAATAAATAAATAAATAAAAGGAATACCAACCCTTATGGCATCACTAGCAGTGACAGTGCTCTCTAGTGGTGAATAATACAGTTTCGTATTATTGTATTCAGTGTAGCCTATGCTTTATTTCCTGTCAGCTTTTTGTTTTTCATTTTGGCAAATTATATCTTAACCAAGTTATTTTTTCTTCTTCGTAATATATTTTGATCTTGTTGGCTCATTAAAAACAAATATTGAGAAACATCCTCTCCGGACTTCACTTTTGGCCACTATGTAGTTTATTATAGGTCTAGTGCAATTGGAGGAAGTTTATGATAAAATTGCATAGTTTAACCAGATAAATATTAAATATTTCAGCCCTGTTACTGAGGTCATGACAATTCCATGGGATACTTACAGGATCAGTCTCGGGAGTCTATACTATTTATATATTATTTAATAAATGGCAAATTATTATCATTGCTAATAAAAGTTATCTCCTAGATTTAAGGCTAAAGGACAAGTGTAAAGCTAAAGCCAGCAGAAACAGAAACAAGGTTTTGAGTGATGTGTCAGATCTTATCAGGGCGTGCAAAACATCTTTTATCATTTGCTGTTTTATTAGGTCAAATGTTCAAACTTGGGGCCTAAGTACCTAAGATGGACTTTAAATAATAAGATTGTTCAGGATGAATCCTTTTGGGATTTAAGATTTTTATCAAATTTCTATTCAATTATAGGTTAGATATATTTTTATATGTACATTTCTTGTTTGCTTTTAGGCAGTGGGGAATTCTATTTTAAGTTATTATAAGTATTTTAATGACACTTGTCATGTTAAGTGCTAACTCTATTAATAATTTACACATACTTATTTTTACCCATTAAAAATTCCATCAAGAAATTCATTACTGCTTTCAAAGACAAAGTTCCAATCTTATCATTATCTGCACTGAATTTGAGAGTCTGTGGTGGTTGAAGGTACAGTTAGGACGTTATGATGTGGAGTAGTGACAGCAAGGCACTACCCACTGGACTTTGGGTTTCCACTACAGCAATCACCTTCAAAGACTTCTTTTGTCACTAACAGAACTACCGAACTACCCATGAACTTCAAAGTTAGACATATTTGATCTCTGTTTTCCTCTATTTAATCATCCTACCATGCCCTACACTAATGCAAAAAAGTAAAACATTTGATAAAGTCTCATTAATTACAGTATGCAATGTCCTTTACATTTGCAAATTCTCTTTTTTTCTGTGTAAAGGTGGATATTTATTTAGTAAAAAAAAGGAGAAAAATGTGATACATGTTCACATCTTCTTATATTCTTGTTTGTAAGTTTACAGATTCCACATTTATTTTAATGATGAATAAAATATTATTTATTAGCAGAATGGTGTTTTTTCTTGAAAGATATATGTGAGACACATCCATATTAGCAAAACAAACAAATTCCTGATAAGAAAAAAAGAAATTAAACAAACTTTTGTTTTTTGAGTAGGCACTGACAACTGTGTCCTAAATTAAACACAACATTAAACATACTACTTGACAACTGTTTTTAATAAAAAAATTCATAGTCTTCTTCTAATCTAAATAATAAATTGACCCTCAAAAATGTAAACAGGAAGAAATTCTTCCAAAATACCATAATTGTTGTGATGCAACATCAAACAAAGGCTGCCCTATATTCGTTCTTAAGTGACCATTGCATTTAGCTACGCAGAGAACGTGAGGATCTGTTGAGACAAAAAGTCCCAATCAGGAAATTTTGTTATGAAGTAATCATGACAGTCAGGCACTACCCACTGGACTTTGGGTTTCCATTGCGACAATCATTTCTCTGTGGTATATAAATGGAGAAATGCAGCCACTATCGTCACAATACCACTTCAGACTGGACAGCGTGAATTTAAACACACTGACAGGTAATTATTAGAAGGGCCAAAACAATTATTTTAATATATTTGTATAGTATTATTATTATGATTATTTTATATTTAAATGTATTATTATTATTATTATTATTATTATTATTATTATATGTATTATTATATTTTGTATTTATATAATTTTAATCAATATACTCTGACTGAGATCTATTTTTCTTACAGGCCAAACCTGGAAATTATGAAGATTTTTCTGGTCATTGCATTGGTGGTGTGTACAGGTTAGACATATTACAAAAACAGATTGATCAAATATTATCACAGTGTTATTGAAAATATCTTGTTTTTAAATGTATTATATGCACACTATTCATATTATATGTTCTTGTGGATGGCAGAAAATATGCCATGCATTAAGCTGACATAAATATTTTTTTGTAAGGCATAATAATAAAACATTATATTACTTGAACATATATCTGCAGGTTGCCAAGCCAACCTATTCTATGCAGATGAGCCTAAGCCACAGCTGCAGCAACTGACTGATGCATTCAGGAGCTATTTTGAATGAGCCAAGATTAGAACTTCCCAACTGGGGCAAGAAATCAAGTAAGTCAAGAAAATGTACATGCGGGAAACTGTAGTGGCCTAATAACTTCCTTCAGCATTTCTAATGCCATGAAATGACAATGATAGACTAACAGAAAATGTTGATATGGCCAGCCAGTACACCACAAACCTGAAGGAACAGATGGATCCTCTGGCTAAATATCTGATGACCAAAATCACCAAAGGTGTTGACATGCTGAGGGAGCGTATAGAGGAGGAAGTGAACACTGTGAGGTGTGCACTGAAGCCCTACATTGAATATGTCACCAGTCTATTTGAGAAGGGTGTGGATTACATAAGAGAATCCCTGGATTTTGAGGACCTGAAGGCCACTGTGCTCCAGAAGAGTGAGGAGCTGAGAGAGAGCCTGGAGCAGGGCGTGAAGGAGCTGCAGGCTAAGCTGGATTTATACATAATGAATTTATGCAAAAGAGACACTGATGAATGTCACTTTTACTTACAGACTAAAACTGAACACCATGAAGGTTATTGTGGTGCTTGCACTTGCTGTATTTACTGGTAAAAAATCTGAGAAAATTAAAATATGAAATTTTTAAATATTTCTGGTTTGACAATTTTGCAGAGCATAATAATACAATTTGATCATTCAGGTTGCCAGGCCAACCTATTCTATGCTGATGAGCCCAAGCCACAGCTGGAGCAGCTGACAGATGCTTTCTGGAGCTAGGGCGTGAAGGAGCTGCAGGCTAAGCTGGAGCCCCCTACCTGAGGGAAACACTGGATCCCTAAACCATTGAGCTAGCCCTACCAAGACCACCTAAATATTCTGATAATTTGATTTGTTTTATCATTAACATGACTGTTTTTCTATGAAATAACATTTTGATTCCAAAATCAAAGATAGAACGGTCATGCTTTTCATCCAACACAAAGCACTCAAACAGGCCAAAATGTACAGGTTTCCTCTAAAAAAATGTCACTGACGTTCTGTCAACAAGAACAAGAAGGCAAATATATATATATGTGTAAAACATCTAAATATTGTAATATAGCCTTTGAATTTATTTTTGAATCATCTACATTGACAATTGCATTCATTATCCTTTAATTTTCCATATAAATGGAGTTATCAAAAATTTTATTTGTTTTAGAAAGTAATGACAATATGTTTTTAAAAGAGCTTTTAATTTTCCTTATGAAACACTATTGTTTTAACACAATGTCTTTGCTAAACTGTAGAAGATGAATATGACATGACATTAGACACTTCCACTAATAAACTTGATATATTTAGTAAAACTGTCAGGGTTGTGCCTGGTAGCTTTGTCTGTGTTGTCTTTGTTTAAATGTTTCTTTTTTTTTTATCTTGTGCCTGAAAACTTTGCTTTGTCTTTGTTTGTGTCTGCCATGTATTCCTTTGGCCCTCCTTGTTTCCCTTGGTCATACCATCTTGTTTAGCCCTTGTCTTGTTCTCGTTTCTCTAATTGTGCTCACCTGGCCATGTGTACTTTCCTCCCTCTATATTGTGCTGTTTTTTCCTCTTGTGCTTGCTGGTTCATCTTGTGTCATATAGACACAGTTACTGGCTTGCTGCTCTATATTCCAGGCTTGCTCTGTTACTTGCTGTGATTGTGTATCCTTGTTGTAGATTTTGCTCTTGGTTTCTCTTCTTTGTTTTTGGTATTTATCTTCAGTTATCTTATATTTACTTGTAATATCTTCTTTAGTTGTTCATCAGTCTTGTTTCTAGTCTTGTATTCTCATTATTGCTACGATTTTATACTTTGGTTATTTATAAGTCTAAACTTAAAGATATTTCATTTACTTTTTTAAATTAAATGTTCCCTTTTTTTTTACATCATGCTGTTTCTCCTTGTGTTGTGCTGAGTAGTGTTGCTTTGTGGTCTTGAGTTGTGTCTTGTTTGGTCCTGTTGTGTGTTTGTGCTGTATGTTCCCTCCAGTCCTGCTCTACCAGCCTGAGACTCCCTGCCTGTTGGTTCCCCAAGCCGGTCTGCCAACCAAACTTGGTGCTGAGAACCTAATCTCTGATACTGGCCTGCATTGAGTACCTTTACTCTGATTGCACGCTCTGCTGTTCTCTGCTCTGGTCTTCTTCCCATCCTTCCACCCGGTTTGGCCAACAACTGAGACTGTTGTCCAGACTGTCTACCTCTTAGGGCATAGTTATCTTCCTGCTGGTTGGAGCGGTCTCAAGATTGTCTACCCCTGTGCTTTGTGAACTTGTGTGTTTTCAATAAATATTTGATTCACTCACTCTGCATTTGATGTCCCTTCCTGCTGATCCTGACATTACGAACTAGCCATCACAGTACCCAGAAATATGAATATCTGAGTGGTTCCTCACTAAAGCTAAGCAGGCCAGAGCCTGGTCAGTACACTGGTGGGAGACCATTTGTGAAAATGTAGCTTGCTGCTGCAGCTAGTTTTAGTCCAGCCAGCAGGGGGTGATCATTCCCTGGCTTGAATGGGTGCAAAAGTCCTAGTGTAATGACGCGGACTTTAGACTGTGAAAAGGAGCATCCTGCAGATGAGGCATTAAACTGGTCTCCTGACATTCTGTTGTCATGAATTCCCCACCTCAGTTTCGAATTTGACTTTGTTTTCTTTTTGAAGCTGGTAGCACATTCTGATGACTGGCAGGCCGTTGTGAAAAACTAGCTTGCTGCTGGAGCTAGTTTTAGTCCGGCCAGCAGGGGGTGCTCATTCCCTGACTTGTATGGGTGCAAAAGTCTTAGTATAATGAATCGGACTTCAGAATGTAAAACGAAGCAACCTTCCGATAAAGCGTTAGACCGGCACCTGTAAAAAAGAGCGTCGTTCAGATGAGGCATTAAACTGGCCTCCTGACATTCTGTTGTCATTAATTCTCCACCGTAATCATGAATTTGACCTCATTGTTTAAGCTGGTAGCGCATCCTGATGGCCGCATTGAGCTAGTCAGGATGCGCTACCCCTCTATTAGAGCAGCTTTATTAAGGTGCAGGCTATGAACGCAGCTGTGGCATGCAGTAGGCAGAGATTGGTTCCTCCTGCAGCTGCTCAAGAAATTAATAATCTAAAAACATACAACTTTTACTGTTACAGTTTCAATGGTAAATTATACATATTCAACCTATAGCTTACATATATTTTTTGTCTTCTGAGTTTACAAGAATTATTGCTTATTTTCCTTCCATTAATTGTTTTAGTGAACAAACACAATTTCTCTAATCAGCTCTTTATTCTGTTCCACATCAAACTAATATAAAGTCTTTCATTTTAGCCAAAGAAGGAATGATCCTTTACTAAACTAACGTAAAGAGTATCCCTGAAAATCAACTCTAATTCTTGTCAAAATGACAGTTAACTTCACCATGATAATGAAGTGTCTCACTACGTTTGTGCTCCCTTTTGCCTAAAAAATGTAAGTTACTTAAAAAAAAAAAAAAAAGCATTTTTAAAATGTTATGAAGGTCAGACATTCATCAGCAGTAGTAGTTTGGTTCTAGGTCAAACAGCTGCCCTTATCTCTAGAGGTGCGGCAGACATGAGTAACCTGGACTGAGTGTTACGTGCATGATCCCTGACTGTGATGATAAATCCTTTTAAGAATCATTAGTGTCAAACCTTATCAGGACGTGAACAAAGTCTGGTGTCATTTGTTGCTGTTATTAGTTCAAAGGTTCAAAACCAGTTTCTGTCTGGTTTCATAGATTAAGTGCCTTAGATCAACAGTTTCATAAAGGGCAGTATTCAAAATGTCTTTACATTAAAAGTTAAAAGGAGATTGTCTGTTCTTGAATCCCCTGTAATTATTTAAACACACACAAACACAATTATGAGTTCATAGAAACACTTTAGAAACATAATTTCTTTATTTCTATCACATTGAAGAAAACTCTTTTAATTAAGAGAATTTACTAAATAGTCTTATGTGTTAATCTAAAACAATATTTATATTGGTATTTAGTTGTATGGTTTATTGTCCAAGAGTTATCATAGTCTGTATTGAATTCAGGAATCTTTGGTGATAATAGGTACAGTCAGGACGTTATGATGTGGAGTAGTGACAGCAAGGCACTACCCACTGGACTTTGGGTTTCCACTACAGCAATCACCTCCCCACACTATATAAATACAGATGTGAAACAGCCAAATTCACACTTGTTCTTCAGACAGGACAGCGTCAATTAAAACACACTGACACAGGTAAGAAGACAGCCTTACTTTTTAGTCAGTTCAAACCCCAGCACGTTATACATAATGAATTTATGTAAAAGAGACACTGATAAATCTGTCTTTCACTTACAGGCTAAAACTGAACACCATGAAGGTTCTTGTGGTGCTTGCACTTGCTGTATTTACAGGTATAAAAGAAAAAAAAAAACTAGAAAATTAAAATGCAAAATTGAGATCTTATTAAAAATCTTTCTGGCTTGGTAAATTTTCAGAGTGTACTAACAATACAATTTGATCATTCTGAAATGCTCGATCAACAGGTTGCCAGGCCAACCTATTCTATGCTGATGAGCCCAAGCCACAGCTGGAGCAGCTGACAGATGCTTTCTGGAGCTATGTAGCCAAGGCAACACAAACCGCAGAGGAAACCGTCAAGATGATCAGGTCTTCCCAACTGGGACAGGAAGTCAAGTACGTCAAGAGCATTTACCTGCAGACCACAATTATTTATAATATTACTTGTGCCCTGAGATGAAACTCAAATGTTCTTCTTCATATCGCAGTACTAGGCTCACCCAGAGTGCCGATATGGCCAGCGAATATGCTGTCACCCTCAAGAAACAGATGGATCCTCTGGCTGAAGAGCTGATGACCAAAATCACCAAGGAGGCTGAAGTGTTGAGGGAGCGTCTGGGCCAGGACTTGATCAACGTAAGAGACAAACTGGAGCCCTATGCTGACAACCTCAAGAGCCAGATCCAGCAGAGAGTGGAGGAGCTCAGGACGGCCATGGCTCCATATGCTGACTCCCTGGATTCTGAGACCCTGAAGGCCACTCTGCTCCAGAAGAGTGAGGAGCTGAGAGGAAACCTGGAGCAGAGCGTGAAGGAGCTGCAGGCTCAGCTGGAGCCCTACACTGCTGAGATCAAGGAGAAAGTGGACCAGCATCTGCAGGAGTTTCAGAAGACCGTGACCCCCCTGACTGAGGACCTCCAGACCCAGATCAGAGAGAAAGCCCAGATGGTCCAGCAGAGTCTCACACCCTATGCCGAAGACCTCAAGGAAAAGCTGGACCCCTACGCACAGGACCTGCAGGCCCAGCTCACCTCCCTGTACGAGTCCTTCGCCAAGAGAAATTAGATGCCACCAACAGACTTTTGCCAACTGCTGCTAATGTAATTAGATGTTAGATTCAGTTCAATGTGAAAGTATGTTCGTCACTGTCTGTGGTTAACACTAACAACTGCAGCTGACCTTACAGTGACCTGATGGAAGTATTTATTCTCAGCCATGTAACAAAACACAATGGTCTAATTAAATATGTGCATCTACATTTACACAATGATTTTATGTAATGTTTGAAACGTTTTAATTTAAAGTAAATAAATGTTTTTCTCAAATGAAATTAGTCTAAAATGTTTCTTTCCTGGTTATAGGGTTGAAGTTCTAAGACCCAGTTATTTTTACTCTAGAATTCTCATTTTTAAATATCTAAGGAATGTTAAAGACATCAAATCAATGCTGACACCCTCCCTGTTTACAGATATGCTACATTTAGCATAAATTCCAATTTATTTTAATTAGTTTTACATACAAAGCAACAAAAATCTTCATGAGTATTTCATTAGTTAAAAATTAGGGGAGACTGGGGACAATTGTACAGGGGAGTGATGACACTTAATCTGCACATACTCAGTAGGATTCTCACGCTGCCTGTGAAAAAGAGCACAATCATTTCACCTCAGCAGAAGTTTTTAACAAAATACTGATTTTGAGGTATGAAAGTTACTTTTTGGATGTACAGTATTTTTCTTCTGCTGTCTAAAGTTTAGATGACTGCGAATTTAAACTTACATACATTTTATCTGTAGGTTATTGATAAAAAAAATAACATTAACAACCTATGCTAATATAGGTGTGGCTAGGCTGCAACATCTTACATGTATAGTCTGTCTCCTGTGTTTCATCGTGTTCTTGGTTCAGTCCCTGTAACCTAGTTCTCCCCAGTCTGTTTAATTAGTCGTGTAATTCACCTGTGCCCTGTTTTATCACATATCTCATCTAGCGCCCTCATTTGTTCAAGTGTATATATACTCCCTGTGTCTCTCAGTTCTTTGTCCAATCTCGTCTAGGTGTAACGTCAATGTTAGTGGTTGTATTTGCCTTTGTCCCGTGTTTCCCTCCTGTGGATTTATTAAAGACTGCATTTTGGAATTCTTCTTTGTCGTGCACTCCTTACCAATCTCATTACGTGGCTAAAGACTCATCAGCCGATTAATTTATTTGAGTAAAATATATTAAAATAATATATTAAAATTATATATTCTGATTCTGATTGGCTGGCAGGTATGCATTAAAACTGTTTAATGCACAGGTAGTTACAAGTCAGTTTAATCACCGTTCTATATTAATATGCTGCTTTAATTGATGCACACACACACACACACACACACACACACACACACACAAACACCACAATCGCATCATATGACCCCTTTAATAAAATAACATAGATACTAGATCGCTACATTATCTTCCTCAGCAACGAGGTAAAATCGAAGTAACTAAACAGCTTCATTGTTTGTAGAGAGAGATGCACAGACGCAGGTAATTCACACACACAACTGTCATCTCTCTCGATCCATAATTCATTCAAATAAATGTGGTCTTTCCGCACTATTTCATCTCTGTATCTGATTTGAAGCGGCAGAATGCTAGAGCTAACGAGCCTTAACTGACGAAAATAACCGTCATTTTTACCCTTCCAGTTAACAGCTTTAAAGAGCAGGTCATATGAGTTTTCGAAAAATATCTCAATATTACTGTTTTACTGAAATAGTTCTGATAATTCGCTGTGAACCCACTATTTCCTAAGAATGTGTTGATAATGTAGACCGTCGTTGTTCTAATTACTTAATTTAATAATAAATAATGTAGTGTAGAGCACAGACTTTATAATCATTGTGAAAGTGCTGTTTATGTAGTTATAGGGTTAATGCAGAGAGTAAAATACCCGGTAGAGAGAGACAAGTTAGTTAGGCTGGTGCCCATGTGATACAGCTGTTCTGCGTTATAATTAAAGGTTAAAGGGGTCATATGATGTGATTTCAAGTTTTCCTTTCTCTTTGGAGTGTTACAAGCTGATTGTGCATAGATAAGATCCCTGAAGTTGCAAAGACTAAAGTCTCAAAACCTTCTAAATGAGACACAGCTACAGATAGCGCTCGCTAACTTGCTCAAGCGCTCCTCTTTGTCCATTGGACCCTTTTCACAAGACTGTGATGACGCGTTTAACGGTCATCAGCATCGTAAATCCTCGAAAGTTTTTCATTTTCGGTACAATAAAGAGTCAGATTTTTGTTTGTGTTGTTTTTCACATCTTTTTAGATAACTGTATCAATCTCAGACAGGTTTGTTCAATAGTTTGCCAGGTCTTCTTAGGTAAATTGAAACCCTACTTAAAGAGGTTGTTCCACATTATTAAGCATGTCCCAGTTCTCATGCGATATGGTGAGGAAGAAAGAGCTTTCTGAAGATGAAAAGTATGAAACAATGCAATGTCTTGCAAAAGGCATCAAAACAAACAATATTTTGCGAAAAGCAAATAGAGATTATTGAACTGTCAAAAGATTTGTGAGTGACTTAGAGCACAGAAGATCTTGGTCAGATAAAGATTTATTAAAGAAAGTTTCTGTCAAACAAATAAATTGTATTGTAATGGCAGCTGTATAAAAGCCACTGCTGAGCAGCAAACAGGTGTTTGAAGCTACTGGAGTCTCAAGATCCTCTCCATGCAGACTGGCAGTTGTGTGTAAAGCTGCGTTTCAGTCACTGCTAACCAAACCTCACAAAGAGAAACCTACACCTGCAAACCTGCACCTGTTTTTCATTGCCATATTCTAATTTGTTGCTCAAGAAACATTTCTTATTATTATCAAACAACAATATTAATTAAAAAACTTTTGAACAATAGTAGTTGTTAGTATCCTTGTTCTCATAATATTAAGTGATTTGTATTTTTATTTTTATAAAATCAATGGGCATTCTGTAAAATTAGGATGAGACTGTTTTGTCTTAGCAGTAACATGACTGGATAATTTGATAACATAAGATAATCATTGATGCATGGTACAGTCAGATACAATCTTTCAAAACTAGCAAGTGAAACATTATTCCACAATAAATGTTTTATTTGAAATATAGGCATTTTCAAAGGCTTTTTTGATAAAGGCCCTCTGAAACTATAGCCGTTGGAATAATGGCCTATTTATAAAATATGAGCTGGACACTTAATCAGACACCTAATTTATCCAATCATTTAGTTATTATGTGGAGAAAGGCATTACCATGTACTATGTACCCTTGGTTTTCACTGAATACTCTGCGCATATCCATTACGGCTCCTGCACTAGTTTTATGCACCACACATGCCACCTAGTGGAAGCCCACTATCATTTCGAATCACTACAAGAAAATTAGTAAGTTTTACAGCTCATGCAATGCTTTTGTTATTGACTGATTGCCAGTTCCTTTTAAATGGTTGCATGGAGACACATGCGAGCTTCCAGAGCATTCATAAGCACCCACAGCATGATCAACATATCAAAATCCCACATAAATGCCAGCAGCAACACGTCAGGAGTTGTTCTTGCATGTTTGTAAAAGTACCTGTTTTGCCATTTCCAAGAGTCTCCCACACACTCCCATCAGAACAAAAAAACAACCTTCATCTTCCACCTCACACAAAGCGTTAGCGTAATCCTGCCTTTTCCAAGAGTTCACTAAGACACTACACTCCTGGAAAACAGCTGCAACCAGCCTAAACTGGTTTATAGTTGCTCTAGCTGGTCTCCCAGCTTGAACATCTGACGAGCGCCCCACTAAAACCAGAAAATCTCATTTGCCTGAGCAGCTTGATTTAAGCTGCTTTTGCTTGTTTGTTTGTTTTTTTGATCTGAAGAGCATGGCACTAGTGACAAGATTACGGGTTCAATACCCCAGGAATGCATGAACTGATAAAATGTATATGACTTTACTGAAAATTTAAGTGAATCTGATACAGCGAATGAAAACACATCTTTTATTTGCATTACTGTTGGTTCACGTTCACATTTAAGTTCCCTTAATGCTTTATCCAGTGTTCGCAATAACCAAGACATTTTTTTTAAACATTTTAAAATGCTGGATGTTTTGAGAACATTTAGAATGAACATATGTGCTCTTATTTATATGATGTTGTGGGTCATCATTTGCTGATTCTACAGACTCTGATGACTATTTATTTTGCATTTTCCGCAATGATATTGGGGAAATCGATTTGAACATGGTAAAATATGTTAAACTAACTGAGAGTACTGCATTTTTACTGGTAACTAAAAGCATCATCAGATTGGCTAAATATATTTCATTTAAAAAGCATGCAATGAGTTTAGGATTTGAGTACGTTTATGAATGTTGGGTGATCCACTGCTGAGCTTTCTGCAAGTGGGCCTGATCATTTGTACTTCAGCAGCACAAAATAACTTTCTGCACACAGATGAGGGGTCAAGAAATTGATTAAGATGCAGATGACTGATTTCTCTGACACAAAGCAGCTGAGAGCCCTTTGACCTGAATGCCTGACTGTTGAAAACAATGACTAATGCAGACAATCTTCCCAACTGACACATCTGAGGACTGAATAACAGACCACAGAAAGCAAGAAAAGAGAAAAACAAAAAAGAGTCACTAGAGTTCATCAGCCCTCACTTGCACTGTGTTTGTGTTAGATAAATCCAGTCCATGAATATCAGCTTGAATTGTGGCTGTGGTGTAGCTGCTCTGAAGAATAGATGGTATCTCATGGGGGAGCAGCGTATAGACCCTCTCACACGGTACACTGGATCTAGCAGCCCCATTCTGCAAAATGATGAGTTGGCCGAGGTTACATGCGTTCATTACTTACTGTTCACCTTTCACACATTTATCCAAAAACCACATGGGACATAAACAACCGAGTCCTTTCATGAGTTCATAATTAAATCATCACGCTGAATTGATTTTTGTTTGTTTGTTTTCGAGAGTGGTTTTAAGCTACATTTTCTCCAATTTCATTATTATTAGATGCCACAAAATAATTAAATACTCACTTTGGTGAAACCACATGTCTAATACTTCATGGAGAAAATTCAGAAAAAATAATAACGTCCATCATCTCCTAACTGTAAACCCATGAAAAATGTTTTGTCCGACACTAGGCACTGATCTTTCTTTTATGAAAGCAGTTGTTATCCAAGAAAAAAAAAAGGAATTACAGAGGAAGCTCTGTTTGCAATGCTTTCATCTAACTAATCCATTAGGAGTGTAATACAAAAGCATGGGAAGGGCTGAAGAAATAA
This sequence comes from Sinocyclocheilus anshuiensis, assembly GCF_001515605.1. NCBI lineage: Eukaryota > Metazoa > Chordata > Actinopteri > Cypriniformes > Cyprinidae > Sinocyclocheilus > Sinocyclocheilus anshuiensis. Next base: position 320,936 of record NW_015549580.1, read on the forward strand.
CACACATTGTTATTTAACAGTCAACTGTTTCTTATTCTTATTTTTTTTCAGTCATTATAGTGTGCAGTATTCAAATTTCAAGACACAACCATTGGAAATGGAAAGTTTCTATCTTGATATAATGCATCAGCATTTTAATGATAACCAGATGTTACCTCAGTGCCAGTGGTAACCTTAGTGCAATTCATTGCAACACAGAATAAACTTAATTGCTCACCGTTTATACAGTATGTATAATTCATTTGTCAGATGCATTATTCTGAAGTGACTCACAAATTAAGTTCAACAACCTCAAATCATCAGGAGACAGAAACCTAACAAGTGCCAAAATACCAAAAAAGTTACACAATATGTTCACTGTACACTGTAAAAAAAGAATAGAAAATACTATTTACATTTTTTCTGCTTCAAAATTTCATGTTTAATTCAAATTTGTGATTTCCAAGTGAAAAATGTGTGGTTTTATCATTTAGACGTTAGTAAGGAGTATTGTTCTCCATGTAGAATTTGTACATTAACATCTGTTTCCTCACAAACTGAATTTGTATCAAAGTAAAAAGCAGATTTTTATACCCCCCACAAAGTAAAAAAAAAAAGAAAAAGAATAAATACTAAATAATTAAAAAAATAGTTGAAAAAACCTGAACCTATTTGTGGAAGGATCAACATTCAATTGGAAAATGTACAGAAGAATATATGAATAATAACCTACAGCGGATGTCTGCATGAGCAGTGATCATACTGGGCCCTGTGCATACTAAAGCTATGTTTGTTTTCACCAGCTGCAGGGGTGAATCCGACAGAGCTGAGCAGGAGAAAGGGACAAGTTGGGACAAGAGGCTAAAGTTCACTGAATAGGTGGAATCAAATTGTTGATGATAAGGCTTTTCTTATGTTGTCACGGGGAAAAAAAAAACATAATTACCAAAGGCTTTTCGACCAGAAAAAAAAGATTAGTTTAAAAAAATAACATGATCTTGTTGGGTTGTGTTGTGAGTTCAGAATAGAACTGCTGAAGGAAATAAAAGGCTGTATTCATTATGTTAACTCTTTATAGAGAATACAAAAGAATGTCTTATCTTTTAAGTTAAACTCTAGGCCATATAGATGTGGAAGGGCATTGTGATCAAACAGGCTGCAATCAGCAGTTGTTTGAAATTCATGGCATTACTACATATTACATCATATCTAAGCGTACTAAACAAAACGACAAGGAATACACTACATGTTGTAAGGGAACAACATTTTTTATATGCTATGATAAAAAGGGTATACTGTTGTTGTTACCACCACTATTTCCATTGCTCATGTAAATACTAAGCCACATATGTTAAATGAGCAATAGTATGGCCAATAGGTGTCTATATAAATGCTAATAGGGTCATCCATGTTAATCCAGGCCATTGCACTAAAACGTACAAACAACTATGCTGGCGCCTAAATGAATGTTCGTGTCACCTTCAGGCTCAATTGTCTCTTTAATCACGACGGATTTGTTTTATAGGAACATTTACAATTGCTTGACTTTAAGTCGTCCGTCTGAGAAGAACAGCTTCGATTTTCATAATTTTAAATTAAACCGAATGCTTGTCATGAAAGGCAAGCATAAATGTGTTGTATTAGGCCTATAGGTATGGCCCAAAATATTTTTGGAATTAAACAGAATAATTATATAGAAAAAGGGACGCAAAGTAGCTGTAAACTCATAGCCAGAACACACACCAGAAACTCCTGAGCACAGTATGAAAGGCCCTTAATATTTTCTAAAGGAAATTATATAATTTGCGCAATTGATCTCCAGCTGGTGCGGAAAGATGCGGACTTCGCACACTTGCTGCGGGTCAGTGACGCGTGGGATGATGCGCGAGCCCTGAACAAAGGAGAAGTCACGTGGAAGCGATTGTGAATGCAGCGGGTGCGTCCCGGGAATGTATAAAAGACCTGACATCCACACTGCCTCTACACGGAGAAAATTACACGTCTCAGGTAAGTAACACTCGCTCTTCTCTCACAAGGTCAATTTATTTCTGAACAGTATTTGATGGAAAACCAGTTTGTCTGTAAAACTATTACCTTCTAAACTTCCAGTTAATGGTCACCGAGTATTTAAACGCGTATTAGCGGAAATAAAATCCTGCATCTATAAACTACTCGTATCTTAAGATGCTGTTTATTTGTGTATTTTCAGTTGGGTCTTTTATATAATACTGTTTGGATTGAAATATTTGAAAACCTGTAAATTAATACGTTTAAGTTTCCTTTTTCCAAAGTTAAAAAAAAGGATCTGACATTTTATTGCCAGTGCTTTAAGACATTGATTTTTCCTGTTCTGATCTTTCCTCAGGTGTACTTGTCTGCCCATCAAAATGAGGTCTCTTGTGGTGATCTTTGCTCTGGCTGTTTTTACTGGTAGGCTATGAAAAAAAATTCACTCATGGCTTAGTTTTTCTGTCTGTTTGGAATAGCAATGCACAATGATATATAGTGCATCTTTATCAACTATTGAAAATGATCCAGCTCGCTCATTTGTGAATAACGTAATATGCCATAAAGTTCACAATCTTTTCACATGCCTTATAGGCTGCCAGGCTCGTAGCCTGTTCCAGGCTGATGCCCCTCAGCCCAGATGGGAGGAGATGGTGGACCGCTTCTGGATTCACGTGTCTGAACTCAACACACATGCTGACGGTGTGGTGCAGAACATCAAGGGCTCCCAGCTCAGCAGAGAGCTTGAGTAATTTCCATCATACCCATCTTCTCACATTATCAAATAGCAAACATGCTTCTGAGACACCATTCATGACCAGCCTTTTTTTTTTTTTTTTTTTGCAGCACACTGATTAGTGACACAATGGCTGAGCTGAGCACATACAGTGACAATCTTCAAACCCAGCTGACTCCATATGCTTCTGATGCTGCTGGTCAGCTGAACAAAGATCTCCAGCTCTTGGCTAGCAAACTGCAAACTGACATGACTGACGCTAAGGAACACACCACTCAGTACCTGCAAGAGCTGAAGACCATGGTGGAGCAGAACGCTGAAGACGTGAAGAACCGTGTCAGCACCTACACCCGCAAACTGAAGAAACGCCTGAACAAGGACACCGAGCAGATCCGCAAGTAAGTCTGGATGCTCTCTCAGGTGGCTTAAATGCAAGCTCACAAATTGGATAAAGCTTTTAACTAATTAAAAAAATAGGTAATTTTCGAAAATATATATATTAATAGTTTTCTCTTTCATTTCTTCCAGCACTGTGGCAACCTACCTGGGAGAGCTGCAGTCTCGTGCTTCCCAAAATGCTGAAGCCGTGAAGGACCGTTTCGAGCCCTACGTCAGCCAGGCCCAGAATGGTGCCAGCCAGAAATTGGGTGTCATTAGTGAGCTGATGAAGTCCCAGGCGCAGGAGATGAGCGAGCAGTTGGAAGTCCAGGCTGGAGCTCTGAAGGAAAAGCTGGAGCAGACCGCCGAGAACCTGCGCACATCCCTAGAGGGTCGCATGGATGAGCTGACCAGCCTCCTCACCCCGTACTCCGAGAAGATCCGTGAGCAGCTGCAGATCGTCATGGACAAGATCAAGGAGGCCTCAGCAGCTCTTCCCACTCAAGCTTAAGAGCTCCACTCTTATCTAGAGTTAACACCAAACAGAAACAAGAAGGGAGGTTTTGTGTTACTGAAATGTGCTTCTTTCATTCTGTGAGAGGTTGATAAGGGGTTAAGAACTGGACTCGACTGGACTAGCACTGTCCATTATTGGACAAAAGAATACCATGTACTCACCATGTTTACTTTCTCAGTATTAACCCACTGTCTGAGGATATACTTTCAGTGTCTTTCGTTAGTATACAGTAGAGCATTTTTAAGATCAATCAACTTGCCTGTATTGGCAGTTATCTAATGGCGCTTTTCCACTGCATGGTACGGCACGGTACGGCTCCGCACGGTTGCCTTATGCTTGTTTATTTTACGTGTTTGTGCACTGTTGTATTTGAATTTGTTTTCAATAAATGTGTGTCCTACTTACACTACTTATTTGTCACTTGATTCTTGTCAAGTGTATTGCAAAGTACTTATGAAAACATTTCTGTTCCCACCACAGGCATGTTAACAATCCCACACAAATACATACATCTCCAACATATATATGTTAGGGGTCATAAGATTCTTGTCATGGTTTTTAGGAAAAAAATTAAAAAATAAATTATTTAAAAACTATATATATATATATATATATATATATAGTTTCTACAAAATAATGATAATAAGAAATGTTTCTTGAGCATGTGACATTAAAGACGAGTAATGACTGATGAAAATTCAGCTTTGACATCACATAAATAAATAACGCATTGAAATATACTGACACTTAGAAATACATAGTAAACTTAAAATGTAAAATTGAAATGAGTTAAATTGGAATTATTTCACAATATTACTGTTTTTACTGCAGCCTTTGTACACAAAATTTTGCAGACCCCAAACATTAGTACAGTAATGTATCTTACAAAAACAATATAATGACAATACATATAAACAGACAGGCAATGCACTGGTACAGTAGCATGAGTATTGTACCCAGGGTGCGAATTACACAGTGACCTTCTGGGGAGTAAATTAGCATGATTTTATTGTGTATTTTTATGTTTAAAAATGTTTTAATGTAATTAATAATGTGCCCGATTCATTAATCAAATTAATCTCAAATTAATTAGATTAATTATTGCAGATTAAAGTCATTATTAAAGATCATTTAAAGTCATTATTGTGTTAAATTAGAAAAGCACTGAATAGACCTTGCAAAAAAAGTAGGTGCCGTACCGTACTGAGCCGTACCGAGCCGAGTCGTACATAAGGGTTTTTTGTAGTTAGTGGGGCCAACATGGCACCATTCAAAATAAATGTTAAAAAAGTGCCTTCAGCTGCTGAACTAAATCATAATATATGTAAAGATGAGCTTTTTTAGCCACAAATCCACATATAAATGCTTGTTTATTTTACGTGTTTGTGCACTGTTGTATTTGAATTTGTTTTCAATAAATGTGTGTCCTACTTACACTACTTATTTGTCACTTGATTCTTGTCAAGTGTATTGCAAAGTACTTATGAAAACATTTCTGTTCCCACCACAGGCATGTTAACAATCCCACACAAATACATACATCTCCAACATATATATGTTAGGGGTCATAAGATTCTTGTCATGGTTTTTAGGAAAAAAATTAAAAAATAAATTATTTAAAAACTATATATATATATATATATATATATATATATATATATATAGTTTCTACAAAATAATGATAATAAGAAATGTTTCTTGAGCATGTGACATTAAAGACGAGTAATGACTGATGAAAATTCAGCTTTGACATCACATAAATAAATAACGCATTGAAATATACTGACACTTAGAAATACATAGTAAACTTAAAATGTAAAATTGAAATGAGTTAAATTGGAATTATTTCACAATATTACTGTTTTTACTGCAGCCTTTGTACACAAAATTTTGCAGACCCCAAACATTAGTACAGTAATGTATCTTACAAAAACAATATAATGACAATACATATAAACAGACAGGCAATGCACTGGTACAGTAGCATGAGTATTGTACCCAGGGTGCGAATTACACAGTGACCTTCTGGGGAGTAAATTAGCATGATTTTATTGTGTATTTTTATGTTTAAAAATGTTTTAATGTAATTAATAATGTGCCCGATTCATTAATCAAATTAATCTCAAATTAATTAGATTAATTATTGCAGATTAAAGTCATTATTAAAGATCATTTAAAGTCATTATTGTGTTAAATTAGAAAAGCACTGAATAGACCTTGCAAAAAAAGTAGCTCAAGAAAGACATATTTTGATTCAACATACAAAAACACTAATATACTGTATTATATATATTATAATATACTACTTTAAATATAAAACTAAAAGAGCCAGTAGGTGGCGGAAAATCGCTGGCTTAATGAGTGAGCCATCCAGTCATTAATTCAACCGATTCGTTCAAACGGCTGATTCATTCAGAAGCAAAGCTGGCTGTATTTAGGAATGGCTCACTGAATCATTAGCTCAATCGATTCGTTCAAAACCGTGGATTCATTCAGTAATGAAACACCGCTGTGTTAAGACGCACAGCAGTTCTGCTTTCGTTGATGAACTTGCACAAAAACAGACAGTATTGTATCTAAAATGTAACAATATCAAATTATTGTTTATTGAAAAATCAATATCACATTTGCAATCGTGCAGATATTCGGGAAAACAGCACTCTTGCTGGTGTGATATTGCTAAACTCTATCATATGATAGAAATATAAGAGGGTCATTTATTTTTTGCCCTCATATCTTGAATTTTAGGCTCACAGGCTTCATCACACAGTCAGTCGGTCGTCCTGCATCATGTTCATCAGCAACTGCATCAATGTAAGATGACGGACAGGATTAACGTTAATGATAAGATGTTTTGATTCAACTGTGTTGATCAGAGATGCACAACAGATCTGTTTTATTTTAATTGGCGAGCTTGCACAAAAACAGACAATATTGACAATACTGTGTCTAAAATGTAACACAATATTAAACATACTGTTTATTGACAAATCAATATCACATTTGCAATCGTGCAGATATTCGGGGAGAAAAAAATCAGCTCTCTTGCTCGAGTCATGTGATATTTACTAAAATATATCATATATACAATAAAACAAACCCAACCATTGGTATTTTTTGCCCTCATCTTGAATTTATGCTCATATAACCGCATTCTAGGCTTCATCACGCATTCAGTCAACCCCACCCCCACATCTAGTTTTGACATCCAGACATCCATCAGGGGGATCAAGCCTTCTTTAGTGGGGTCAGACCCTCCCAAAACCCCCGTAATTCGCACCCTGATTGTACCTGTTTCTTAGTGTATTTCTGGCTATAATCTGAATCTTTCTCTTAATAACAGTCTAAGAGATTAGTCAGGCTGAAACATGCACTGTCAATTTATACAACACAACTATTAATATAAGATATAATGTAAGAGTCAGGAAAAACACATAGGCCTACATATGCCCTTACAAAAAGCAGTTAGCATTTAACAGTCTCGTATTTCCAGATTTTGTATGTTTAGACAAGACCGATCCAATTCCGCAGTAAACTTTCACTTCTATATACCCACTTATTCCCCCTATTTCTAACTTCAGCTCACTGTCACGCATCTCTCTTCCTTCTTCAGCATTTTCCATAGGACTTGTGTGGGCAAGACCCATCTACTGGTCACACCTTTCCTTCTCCAGGAACCTGAGATTTAAACCATTTCTCAGTTCTGGAGTTCAAAGAAAGGTCTGATTATCTTGGATTTTAAAAAAACATTTCTGTCTTTGGCAGAATTCTAATCAATCAGGTGCAAATAAAACCACACTTTGTGACCCCCTAGTTTATTTGAATTTATTTTGGGAATGGATAGTAAAACATGATGAAATGTCTGACTTTGATTTTTATATCTCCATGATGAAAACAGCTTATGAGTCATACTAAATTCTGTTTTTTGAAAATGTAAATTTGCAGAAAGTTTTCTGTGAGGGATATATTTAGGGGTAGGTGATAGAATATAGAGTTTGTACAGTATCAGTTATGTGTATGGATAAACCCCCCATATATTGATAAAGTCCTCATAAAAAAAAAACTCAATGTGTTTGTTGGCATAGGTAAAATACAGTAAACACAACTCATAACACTCTAAACACAAGGGTAAAAATTTCTGGAATTAACATACTTAAACTACATCCAAAGGGTATACTTTTAGGGTATATATTTAGACTCTTACACTAAAAACATTTTCTGTCACCCTCTGATAAATCTCACCCTTCTCTGATAAATTCTCTCCTTCAAGCTTTTGCTTTTGCACAGAACTGTTCACTATGAGATCCATGTTTCTCAGCTTTGATTGTCTCAGGATCAAAGGATCTGTTCTCAAAGCACCATCCCCTCTTTCTCTCTCGCTCTCTTTTTCTGCTGCTTTGAATCTCAAGGAAGACATGTTGAGATCTGTTTCCAAATTCCACTTGCTTGCCTGCAGGACTGCTGCACAAGGAACATGCTGTGCCGCTGGTTATGTTCACTGTCTTTGTTTTTTCCTTTTTAATCTCTGCTATCTTGTATTCACGCTCACATAAGCAACACACAAATGCACTGGGACTGCAAACAATGACTTGTACTGTAAAAATTTATTTTTTAAAATTTCACACTGTAAAAAATTATTGTAATTTTAACGGGAAAAAATATGGTAAAAACTTGTTAATGTTAAGTTCCCCTACTATATACGCTGAAAAGTCTATTGGTAAATTTCATAAAATACTGTACATAAATACTGGAAAAAGAACAAGTGATCTTATAATTTACAGTGAAAATGTCATTCTCAGAATTCAGCTGCCACAGTTTGATCTGTCTAGCAGTCGGAAGTACACTATACCAGTAGATGCCACCCTGCCTGTTTTTTTAACTTTCATTTTTCATAATCTAGGAAAGATTTACAGTTTCAGTCTTTGTAATTGTTATAGTCCTGATTGCATGTTCTTAGTTAAACCATTTCTCAGTTCTGGAGTTCAAAGAAAGGTCTGCTTATCTTGGATTTTAAAAAAACATTTGTCTTTGGCAGAATTCTAATCAATCAGGTGCAAATAAAACCACACTTTGTGACCCCCTAGTTTATTTGAATTTATTTTGGGAATGGATAGTAAAACATGATGAAATGTCTGACTTTGATTTTTATATCTCCATGATGAAAACAGCTTATGAGTCATACTAAATTCTGTTTTTTGAAAATGTAAATTTGCAGAAAGTTTTCTGTGAGGGATATATTTAGGGGTAGGTGATAGAATATAGAGTTTGTACAGTATCAGTTATGTGTATGGATAAACCCCCCATATATTGATAAAGTCCTCATAAAAAAAAAACTCAATGTGTTTGTTGGCATAGGTAAAATACAGTAAACACAACTCATAACACTCTAAACACAAGGGTAAAAATTTCTGGAATTAACATACTTAAACTACATCCAAAGGGTATACTTTTAGGGTATATATTTAGACTCTTACACTAAAAACATTTTCTGTCACCCTCTGATAAATCTCACCCTTCTCTGATAAATTCTCTCCTTCAAGCTTTTGCTTTTGCACAGAACTGTTCACTATGAGATCCATGTTTCTCAGCTTTGATTGTCTCAGGATCAAAGGATCTGTTCTCAAAGCACCATCCCCTCTTTCTCTCTCGCTCTCTTTTTCTGCTGCTTTGAATCTCAAGGAAGACATGTTGAGATCTGTTTCCAAATTCCACTTGCTTGCCTGCAGGACTGCTGCACAAGGAACATGCTGTGCCGCTGGTTATGTTCACTGTCTTTGTTTTTTCCTTTTTAATCTCTGCTATCTTGTATTCACGCTCACATAAGCAACACACAAATGCACTGGGACTGCAAACAATGACTTGTACTGTAAAAATTTATTTTTTAAAATTTCACACTGTAAAAAATTATTGTAATTTTAACGGGAAAAAATATGGTAAAAACTTGTTAATGTTAAGTTCCCCTACTATATACGCTGAAAAGTCTATTGGTAAATTTCATAAAATACTGTACATAAATACTGGAAAAAGAACAAGTGATCTTATAATTTACAGTGAAAATGTCATTCTCAGAATTCAGCTGCCACAGTTTGATCTGTCTAGCAGTCGGAAGTACACTATACCAGTAGATGCCACCCTGCCTGTTTTTTTAACTTTCATTTTTCATAATCTAGGAAAGATTTACAGTTTCAGTCTTTGTAATTGTTATAGTCCTGATTGCATGTTCTTAGTTTGTTCTCCAATGTCAGCTTAACAAATTAAAAATAATATATATATATATATATATATATATATATATATATACATGCCAATGTGCATTGGCTCGTTTAGTTTACACTCGAAGTGGATTGGTCCTTCTAAGCGAGATCCCAATTTCGTCGGTCAACCGACGTGACGTCGGGAGTGACCGACTGAAAGGGAATCTGAGTTAATTTTATATATTTTTTATGTATTATATACTGTGTGTGTATATATATATATATATACACACACACACACACACACACACACACACACACAATATAAAATATAACCACAACATAAGCAAGATATATTTAGACATTATGAGTGTACAGACAGTGAGCACGAATGATGTGTTTCTGTCGGGGATCTGCTGCAGGCATCAGTATGGACGTGTATGAGGTCAGAGGTCGTCTGGACGTGATCACACACACACACACACACACACACACACACAGTATATAATACATAAAAAAAAGATTTAAATTTTTTTTTTTAACTCAAATTCTCAGCTTTTTATTTGAATATAAAGTGATATAACGGCACTAAAAGAAAGAAAGAAAGAAAGAAAGAAAGATTGATTACATAACCAGTTGTTATTGAAAACATTGATCATAATTCTGGTTACTCCCCTGTTCCAAGAAGAAAGAGTCCCTTTCTTCACTATAGACTGATGGATCTCTTGGTTAGCTTGAAATACCACAACACTGAATGGTCCTTTTTAATAGCAAACTGATCTGAAGCTTCAGCTTTCAAGCATGCTGGTGACTGGCAGAAAATAACACAAGACAATCTGCAAACACTTTAGAACATAACTGAAAGCCCAGGCCTTTCCTGTTCCTGTTGAGATTAAAATATCTCTTTCATATTTCAGACACGCATACTAATTCATTTTTAACCTTTTTTAATTTAATTTTTCAAGTTAGTACAATTAAATGTCAGTTTGCGTTTAGTTTTTGTTTTGAGAGGCAAACATTTCATGTCATTGGCAAGCAAAACCAGATTTTTTTTTTTTTACAAATTCAAAATGTTTGTATATTAAGAATTACTAACTCTGACACACACCTTTTGTTTTAAAATTCAAACAAAGAACCTGAGATGGCACAGCATGCCACCGACTAGACACGCTGATGAACATTTCTATTCTCACATTAAATGAAAGACTATGGGGCCACTGACTAAATATACGAATTTGAAAGAAAAATAGGTGGCAAATGATGCACCCATAAGAAGGAAATCTGGAAGTGGTTAGCAAGACTTTGTCAAGAAAGGTGCTACAAAGACTGCAGTTAACTGACAAAAGAAACACTTCAAGCCCCCACCGCCACAAACTGTGAGTGATCAGATGTGAGCAGAGGTAACTGCAGATCACTGACTCTCGGCTTGATCCCACATAAACAACATGTCCTCATTTGCACAGAGCCTCACTTCCCCTCTTTTGAGTCTAGACACTTTCAACACTTTTGCATGTTGTCAGCTTTTCACTGTCAGCATTTCCTATCATGATCAAGTCTTTTAATAGATATGCCATATAGTACAAGAAAGTGTGCTATTTTGCAAAAAAGTTACCAAAAAAAGAAATCAATAAAAGCGCAGAGAGATCTTCTTGACCTAGAAAAAAAAATGAAATAAACAGGTCATTGGCCTTTGCCTGGCAAGAGCTGCTGAGATCATGTGTGTGTGTTTGTGTGTGTGTGTCACACAGTCAATTCTGTGTGACAGATTTAAGATCACTGGTGACAAGATTGTAACTCTTGGCCTTTGTGATCTTATTCCACCATGTAAGAATTTAAATGTTATTATACTATTATAATAAATACTGATATATATATATATATATATATATATATATATATAGATAGTGAATTTAATAATTCTATCCTACCGTTCACAAGTTTGTGGTCAGTAATATATTTTAATGTTTTTAAAAGTAATTTAATTGAAGCATACAGTAAAACATTATAATAATATGAACTATTAATACAACTAAAATGTTATTATATATAAGATTAAAGTTTTGTGTTATGTATAGTCCTTACAGTCACTTTAATAATAATAATACTAACAACAATCATTTATTTTAATAAATCTTGGCAATGTATAAATAAATAAAAAATAACTACCTTTCCAGACTCTAAGCATCATAAAATTTAAGTACATTAATAATAAATGCATTTAATTACATTATAGCACATTAGAGGTGATGTGTTTGGATCTTTCAGCAGAGCATATGTCATAAACATAAATACACAGCATTGAACATGCTTTGATTTATAATGCTATTAAGAAGGCTAGTGCATGACACTTGGTCAATAAAAGGTTAAGAGATCTAATCATCTTGCTGACCTAGAATCCAAAGGTGGTTTCAATGCAAGCGATCAGCAGTTACTAAACTCCTGCATCTTTGTTATTCCTGTAGACAGCAACCGGAATGAAACTGAGCTGATTACATAAAAAAACTCCTAAGTTATGCGCCTCCAAATTGGCTCATTGTGTAGTGAAAACCAGGATAAAATTCAGGATAAACATCTAAGGTTAAGAGTATGTTCAGACATCCAGTATTTACTGTATCCAGGAAGACACAAGACAGTATGGACAGTGATCACATACTACCTTCATTAGGAAAAAAGATCCTCTTTAGTTTTATGGACAGTCAAGTGGATGGTGAGTGGATGCTAAGATAGCGTTACATGCACTTTGGTTTCACAAATTGTCCGAATGTTGCCATTTTATTTACTTCCTGTTTCTTCATCTGGTATCAATCCCTAGACACAGTAAAATGGTGTGTTCTCCAATACCGATTAGAGGTTCCTCCAATCACTACTTCCAGTTTCAGGAATGTTTACATAAAATAGTGTAATGCGATCTTTATTTACCACTTTGAATAGATATAATGAAATCGATATATATAAAAAACCTACTCTCAACCATAATGGGAACTAATATTTTAGATCCTTTTTTTTCAGATCCTGAATATTCAATAAGGAATGATTTTACCACAATACTATCCAATTTAGTTTAGGGTTATTTTATTAGCACAGCTTCAAAATTTTTTTGTGCAAAATGGGCTGTAGATACTGAGTTTTGCTAGTGTTTTAACTTAACTGAGAAATGATTTCATTAATTTAGTCCACAGACACAGTTGTTTTGACTTTTAGAATAGTTTTGAAAAAGTGTGTGTTGAGAGAAGCACATAACCAATTGTAAAATCCCCGATAATGAATGGACGTTGTACTATTCACGGCATCAGTGTACCAGATAAAGAAAATACCCTCAGTCTTGTAACATTGTTTCATTTGTTACAGTTATAGTTGTTTCAAAGGTCACTGAACTGATTAATGTGTATTTCTCAGGAATAATTAAACAAAATCTCTGGGAAACAGAGTTTACTCACCTTTAAAAGATGTTCACTATAGCCATTTGTGACATGGCGAAACATAGAAAGAAGATCAACAGAGAGAAGTACAGAGTGATCGCAGGAGGTCTTGATAGGTCAGAGGTGGTGTTATCACACTACGTCAGCTCTGTGCCGCTATAAAGGGCCAAGCCATCTGTGGGGCATTACAATCTCAACCCAATTCTCTCGAGGACTGCGAGAAAGGTATGACAGCTTACATTTATTCCTGTTGTGATAACTTTCCAAACTTTTTACGAAGTACGCAGCGAATCTAGCGAGCTTTACACTGAAACAACAGAATAAACGTTCTTGTCTTAACGTTCAGTAAATAAATACGCAGTCTATTGGCGACATCTAGGTGTCGTTGTTTGCCATCATCGCTAAATTCAGCAGCTTTGAATTATTCTTGTTATTTAACATATAAAAACAGCACCCGCTTGGAAACATAAAAACATAATGTGTTATTATTTAGTTTTGTATTTATCTTGTTTATTTTCATTTTTATTAAAGCGGGCGTCTTCTAGTCTTAAACACGTAAGTAGCCTATGTAATTAAACTTCGTGTTAAAGCAGATGCGTCTTATGATACATATAAAATATATTTCGTTCAAAATATTTAACAACCAGTTAGCTACGAAGTTCCTAATAGGGAAAGGGAAAAACACTTGTCTAGACACTCTAGATGTGATGTATAGGCTTACATTTATTTTTTTACGCTGGCTAGTCATCAAATAATTTTACCCTAAATCGGTCGAAATTACAATTGTCTGTCATGTTTTATTTTCTGTATGTTACAGGAAAGACTGCAAAGATGAAACTGTACCTGGCTGCAGCCGTGCTGATGCTTGTGCTTGCTGTACACACAGGTAAAATCATCCCTCTGATGCTTCCACAGTATACACCTCTTGAATATCCTCAAGGCCTATTAAACAACAATTCGTAGTCGATTTACATTTCATGAGATTTCCACATTAACAATGCATAAATTATATTTAAACAGAGGCCCAGGATGAGCCCACACTGGAGCAGCAATTTGTCAAATTCCAGACCCAGGTGAAGGAGATTGCAGAGGACCTGACAGAGAAGACCAAGACCACCTTCGAACAGCTTGAAAAGAGCGAGTTTGCAGTTAAAACCAAGTAAGATTATCATAATTAACATTTTTTGAAGTTTCATAAAAATGTATTAACATTACATGTTATATTTATTTTTATATCTATGAAATGTATTATTAGGACATTCATGTTGTTTTTGCACTGGCATAGAAGCTGCTTTAATTTCGAATGGTCAGTAAGCGTTTTCTAATATGAATTGGTATGTTTGTCTTGGCAGGAACTGGTTTACTGAGCAGTTTGAGAAGGTGAAGCAGAAGCTGTCTGAATCCTTCAATTAAAGTGAAAACCAATGAACTTATACCCTTCTTCCCTGCAATCTTCAAAAACTGTGTAATCTGTAAAATAGTTTATAATTTTGTTGGATGCTGTTAAATATTGTGGGGGAAAATGTAAAATCTAAATATACATTCTGGATTTTTTTTCAAAAGAATAAACGGTGAAACACAACCAATTTGTTTTTGCATCATTTGTAAGATTGATCATTTAAAATGTGTTCACATTATCAATCTAACAACTGAATATTGAACTATTTTGAATATAAATTATTTGAATTAATATGTATTATTTGCATCAGCCTACATAAGAACAATATGCTACATGAAATAATTTTAAGTCAGTTTTGGTAGTTTATTTCTATAACAAATAAAATAACAAATAAAGAGCAATATTCAAACACTTAAATGAAGACACAGTATCAATGTAACAATTAATAAAGGATCAATCAATATACAATATATAGGCCAGTATGTAAAGTTAAATGCAAATCATAGGTCAAAGGGATTTTAACATCAGACCACATGAGGTTAAAGTCACTGTTTGTCCTCAGTTAATGATCTGAATTAATGATTCCCATGATCAACATCAGTCTGTCCAGTTCAGCAATCAAGTGGACCCCTTTTCCTTGAATTACATCCCACTATTGAATTTTCTGGCCTAAATGCAACAAATGTAAACTTGTTTTTCTGTTCAATGCCTCAGTGGATCAAGGTTGAAACATCCTCCATTTATGCTAACAGTCATAGAAAAAATGCAACTGGTAACAGGAACCATTCTTATGTTATAAAGTAATATTTAAATATGTATTTATAGAAAAACATTATGT
The DNA here is from genome assembly GCF_001515605.1 of Sinocyclocheilus anshuiensis. NCBI lineage: Eukaryota > Metazoa > Chordata > Actinopteri > Cypriniformes > Cyprinidae > Sinocyclocheilus > Sinocyclocheilus anshuiensis. The sequence continues at coordinate 336,403 of NW_015549580.1, forward strand.
ATATATATATATACATAATATGTGTATGTGTATATATATATATACACATACACATACACATACACACACACAAACACACACAAAGATAGACATAACGCTTAGAACCATTTTTTTGTTGGTAAAAATACTAATGGCCTAAGACTTATGCACAGTACTGTATACATGTGTGTGTGTGAGTGTGTACAGGATTTTCTACACTGGTGGGGACTTAAACCTGAATACACACCAACTCATGGGGACTTGTGTCACTGTGGGGACCTAAATTGAGGTCCCCATGGGTACGAAAGCTTATAAATCATACAGAATGATTTTTTTTTAGATTGTGTGTGTATCATACATATACATCAAGTGGACACCCCACAAACAAAACTGCCAAAACTACTACTAAAATATGTCATTGTGAATTTGTTTCTCCAACATTTATTATTTATAGTAAAAATATTTATATCACAAACTCCAAATTTGGTTGTTTTTGGTCTCATCTAAGTAAACAGCAGGCAGTGCCTGCTCAGAAATGATGTGTGACCTGTTTCTCAGAATGTGAATTGATTCAAATGCAGCACTACTGCAGCAAGATATCATTCTTCACAGAAAACTCTAAACCATAGAAAAGCTCATCACAAAAACCTCAGAAAAACGTTATAAAATCTGAGAAATCCAGCTGATAGTTCTTCTGAAGACAAAAACACTGCATTTACTTCTACTGCATTAACTCCAAAGGTACACATTTACTATATGTGTTTAAGGTTTACTTGTTACCACCAGACTGTAATAACGTACATGTAAGCAATTCTAGATCTATCACCACCAAGTAGCTAATTCAGTTGTTTATTCTTCCAGATGTCCAGACTGATTTTCTTTGTTTGTCTTTATATATGCATGTATATTTTATTTATTAATTTATATTTATCTAAAAATATCACCAGAAACATCGTTAGCATGCAACTTATTTCTAAATCTTTAAATCTATGGCCCCTTAGTGTGTTTGACATCATCCAACCCGTTGCCCACTTCTGCTCCAGACAATACTGGTGTCAGACTCTGTTCCATGTTTTGTGTGTGTCCTGCTCCCCATGTGCCTTCCCATGCCCTTATTTGGTTAGTTTCCTGTTCCTGTCCAGATTAGTTTAGTTCATTTGTCCCAGGTGTTTCCCTTGATGTTTCATTGCTCCCAGGTGTGTCTCGTCATCCCCTCCTCCTGTGTGTGTATAAAAAGTGTTCCCAGTCCCAAGTTCTCTGTCCGTTGTTGAACGTCTTCCTGTGTTCGTCTCCCTTGGTTCCTTGGTGGTAATAAAGTCCTGTTAAACGTATTCTCCAGCGTCTCCTCGTTCCTCGTGTGTGTGCATCGTGACAACTGGACTTCTTGAAAGAGCAAAGCAAGTGTACAGGCACAGCTAAAAGATATTGTTTATTCACTGCTACATTTCTTACATAAAATGCACCCATGCGTTTAATGTGTGCATAAAATGCACATACATGCGTTTAATGTGTGAACATGTTGTTCTACATTTTATTCTACTTCTGTTTGCTTGTGTGTTTGTTACAGGGACACAAAGGTTAAAGTTCTAAATCTTGGTGGTATAGTGGCTGGTTTGCATCTCAAACCTGTAACTGACTCTTACATGGAGTGGGCAAAAGACCATGCAAGTTCCCTGTGGGAGAGAGTGAAAAGCAGAGTGACCACCTTCAGATCATCCCAAGATCAATAAGCAGAGCAATTCATAGGGACCAATCCCAATCAAACCTCATAGAATTTTTTTAATTGTGGAATTAATACACCAAATCATACCTCCAATGTAGTCATGCCATTGTAATGATGCACAACTAAACAAAGTGCAATTCCACTATGCCCAAATGTACATGACGATTATAAATGAATAATACAATTATTTTTCTGTACGTTTCCTTTTAACACTAAATTAATAAAAATGGATAATGTCACAAAAAATGGATTGTTGAATCTTGCATGAGAAATGCATGGATGAAGTAAACAGAAAAAAAAGTTAAAGAAGAAGACAAAGGACAAAAAAAAAATATGTAAAATGAATGGAAACAATAAATATTTGACCAATAATTTAATGTAATTAATATTATGAAAAAGGAAGAAAAAAGGCCCACAGGTTGTAGATTAGACACGTTATGTTCCAAAGTGGAAAGTTCACTAGGGTCTGCTTCTGTCAATTTGGCATGTGGAAAGTTTTTCACAACCTTTGGACAGCCTTTGCTTAACCCTCATTAGTTTATGCACATTAAAGTCAGGAATATTGATTCTGGCACTCAAAAATGAAACAGCTGTCTGAGCACAATCAGTAAATTTAGTGCTGAATAGGTTAATTTTTTTTTTATATGTTTATAGGAATGTATTCTATACAGATATTAACTGTAATTAACTGTAAGCCAACTAAATATTCCTTCTGAACAATATGTACAGTGAAAACTGCAAATAAATTTGAACTGGCTTCTAGATCTAATATCACTCTATTAGTGGGTAGAGAAAAGATATAGGTAATAAAAAAGGTAAATAGTTTCCATATTATATTTGAATAATTTGTTTTGGCATCAGTACAGTAACAATTTAAAAGCCAATCATATAGCTTTACATAATATCACACTTACAGCCAAAACTGGACCTGTAATTGGGGGGTAATTGAAAACGGGTAATTCTTGTCTTGAATGCACCTTATGTTTCTTTGTATAAATGTACCTGTTTAGTGTATAAATTTATCCTAAATGCATCTGTAATGTTCTAACAAATACAGAGGGCATGTGAATATCCTCGATTAGTGATTTCATAAGTATCCTCTAATGCCTTATTAATACACTCAAAGGGAGCAGTGGACTTTGAGTAGGTAAACCATGGTGTACATGTTGCCCTGTAGGAACAGTAGGTCCACCCGTGTGTATGTGTGTGTGTGTGTGTATGCATGCAGCAAGATTGTGTGACTGATTTTGAGTTATTGAGTGTGTGTGTGTGTGTGTGATGATGATGTTTGCTTGGTCAATCGGTCAGGCAGATATAGGGATGGACGGTAGACAATATAACTGCAGATGCAACCACTGCAGTTGACTCCAGTCCATTATTTCTCTCTACAGGAATCTCACTAGCACAAGGTAAAGTGAGTCTTCACCATGTTGCTCTTATACATGCATGCATTAACATTTAATGATAAAATTACTTACAATGCATCACTATTTTAAAATGCAAAAGACTATATTAAAACTGCTGCATTAAAACAGTTGAATCTTTGGTTTGTGCATGTTAAAAATGACAAGTGTTGAAAATTTGTGATATTTACATTCACTGACATGTTCAGCAAGCATATGACGTCTAAATTTTTGTTTTTCTTCTCCTAGATGAAGCTGACATTCGCTCTCATTCTTGCACTCCAAGGTAAAAACTAGTTCTTGAAAATTTGTCTCTCTTTGTTAACTGGTGCACAACTGAAAAAAAGAATTAAACATATTAGAACAGAAGGCTTGAGGCCTGTTCATCTCAGTTTGGCAAGATTATGACCTTACTGGAAATTTAAGGCAGATTTAGTTCATTTGAAGCCATCAAATAACAGAACAGAGTAAAATAACAGAAGTCACCGGGTTATTTGCATTTAGTTTTGTAGGGTGAAATTGAGACACTTTTTGCCATAGAGATGACTGGGAGACCGTCTCATTTATCCTGAATTAATCCTATACATGAATGATTGACATGTAGGTGGCATCTCAGCATGAAGCCATGTTAAGGGGAACAGCGATTTACTAGACGCACATACAATTGTGCAGACCTTTATCTGGTCCAAACTATCCTTTTTTACACGTTTCCATGAAAAACAAGACTTTATACACATAGTAATCAGGAACTTTACAATAAATGTGTGTAAACATGCTGTTTAAGGTGGGCACATGGATGTTTTATATTATTCTAAAACTCTTTTCTTCCTCTTGTACTGTCGGCGTGTGTGTGGGCACAGCAATGGTCCGAGCCTGACAAGGAGTTAGTGGAGAAATATGAGGGGCTGAAGGCAGTTTTCTTTAAGAGGCTTGTCAATGCTTGGGAAAAAGCCAAAGATTCCATTCAACCAGCGCTAGAGAGCGCACCAACAGGAGGACAAGCCAAGGAGATTTTTTAAGAAATTAGGAAAAGCCCAAGAGTGGAAAGTGCCATCAAAATTATAAGGTGAGGGATGCCTCAAACTGGTCATCTTACTGCATCACCGATTCCATATCATTCTAACAACCTTCATTCCAGTTATTCCATGTGAGTAAATCTATTATGTTTTGTGTGCTCCTTTCAGTGGTCTGGCCTCTGAGCTTGAGCCTGTTGTGAACAACGCTCGCATGGCTCTTCTCGGTGCTTACGGCCACTATCTGCGGCCCTACGTTGGAGAACACCTGGACAAAGCAATTACCAACATCAAGCCAGTGCTGGATACTGTCCTGCCTCATGAGGGTTAAGAGTCTGCAGCTCATCAACCACTGACTCCTTCAACCCAGCAAAAATGTAATTTCATTGCTTCAATAATGGATCCAAATCTGAAACTATCTGACAGCTGTGTGTCCAGCATGTCGGTGCAGTTTTTTTTGCATGTATATACTGTATCTGTGTATTTCATACTGTTCTGTTCAGTGCAGGAAAAACATAACATCCGGTCTAGCATTAATAGAGTATGAATTATATGCTTTTTTGTGCCTCATAAAGAAACAACAAGACTCATACTAAATAAAAACATCTGTAAAACGCAAACCCAAGTTTTGAGTGTGATTAACTAGAACGGGTACTATAGCAAAACTAAAACTAAAACATGGGTACATTTATGTTAACATACTATAAGGTATTTATTTAAACAATATCATTTAGTGGTTTATTCCAAACCTGAAAGGTCAGTGTTCACAAGTGCATTCCACTCTTGTGTAATGACCAATAATGAGCTGCACAGTCCCTCTCTAGTCTGACATGAACATAAGAATTACATTCTTTAATATACATATTCACAAAATCTGAACAAATGTGTAATTCAACCGAACAGAAATCAAAGAATATGCTAGAAAGCAACCATTGCTATTCATTCTCTGCCTGTCACTGATAACTAGTTTCATACAATTTTCACTTTTGGTTATTTGGATTATAGTTAATGGAAATGTAGCTTCTGTCATATTTAATGTAATGAGATTTTATAATAGTTATATAGTAGTTTAGGAGCAATAATAATTTTGCTTTTTTGAGAGTGTGAATAAAACAAATACTACTACTATTACTACTACTACTACTACTACTAATAATAATACTAAAAATAATGTAAGACAAATGATACTATTATATTTGCTCATACTTTGCGAACATCCCACTAATGATAATAATTAAAACTGGGAGCATAACTTATCCAGCGTTTGTACTACCCACGTAAATGATGCTTCAAATCCAGCAGTTTACTGAGGAGAGGTAGTGTATACTATTACCAACGGGACATGATGATGAAGATGTTAAAAAGAAGAAAGAAAATTCCACTCACATATTAAATAGTACAAGCCTTACTTGTCAAAGAGACTTTGTAAGCAACAACCCAGAACACCCATGCAAAGCTGATCCTCCCTATACACAAAGTACGCAAGCTGCGTAGGGCCCCCGAAACACCAGGGGGCCCCCTTGCTCTCAAAGATGATTTAATTTTAGTTTCGTTTTTTAATTTGGCCACTGGTTATGAAAACATGAATGTTCATTTCTTTTAATGCAGTGCGCTGTCGCCCATAAAAATCAATCAAATCATGTAACGTGAATGTCATACAGTGTCTTGCTCGATGAAAAAAAAAAAAAAAACAAGTTGAAAGCTTACCGAGCCGCGGAAGAGACACTGTTTCTCAAGTGCTTTCCGTGAGCGCGATTCGAGATGGAGTGAACACGGACAAAGGCGTTTCATTAATTCATAACTGAATGACCTGGTTTCATCCAGAAGACTCAGCAACCCCTGCTGCTCTCTCTAACAACTTCTCTTTCTCTCACACTCCCCGTCAGGTTGGGTGGGGTGGGGGTACTGGTCTCCTCATTTCTAACAACTGGAAATACTCAACCCACTCTCCCTCCCCCTATGCAATAATAACTCATTTGAATCTCATGCTATTACCGTAATGGCTCCTATAAAACTCCATGTTGTAGTAATTTATCGCCCTCCTGGTCAACTGGGCACCTTTATAGAGAAGCTGGATGGGCTGCTGTCCTCATTCCCTGAGGATGGCAGTCCACTTGTAGTCTTTGGCGAGAAACCTTACGCTGCAGACTTCCACTAACTTCTAGCTTCATTTGATTTCAAACGGCTTACCATCACAAGCACTCACAAATCAGGTAACCAGCTTGACTTAATTTGCACACGCAATTGTATTGCAGACAACATTTTGGTAAAACCAATACACATCTCTGATCATTTCTTTATTACATTTAACCTACATCTTACTACCCGTGTGCCACCAACCCCTCTACCGGTTACTTTTAGGTGAATCCTACACTCCTCTTCACCCTCCCATCTTTCCTCTGTAGTGTCTTCCTCTCTTGCCTTACCCACCCTTTTCTTATCTCTGGACGTGAATGCAACAACTAATACTTTATGCTTCACTTAAACTTCTTGTCTAGACGATATATGTCCTCTCTCCTCCAGGCCAGCACATGCTACCCATTCTAACCTCTAGCTATCCGATGTTCTTTGAGAACATCGATCCAAACTCAGGACAACAGAGAGAAAATAGCGCAAATCAAAAGATCCATCGGACCTGAGTATGTATCAGTCTTTGCTTTCATCTTTCTCTGTTGAAGTCCATACTGCCAAATCTTCATGTTTCCACAAGATCAACAGCGCTTCAGACACATGCAATCTCTTCAAAACATTAAATTCTCTCTTCTGTCCCCCTCCACCACATCTTTAACAGCTGGTGATTTTGCTATTTTCTTCACAGACAAAACTAAAACCATTAGCAGTCAGTTCTCAGCTCCATGCACACAGGAACACAAATCAACCACATCCACTACTAAAACTCTTTTTTCCTCCTTGTGCCCCCTCACTGAGGCAGAAGTATCTAAACTTCTCCTCTCCAGCCATCCTGCCCTCTAGACCCAATACCCTCACACCTTCTCCAAGCAATCTCTCTTACACTCTTACCAGCAATCACACATATCATCAACACATCTCTTCTCACAGGCATTTTTCCCCACTGCATTCAAGCAGGCTCGGGTAACCCCACGGCTCAAAAAACCTGTCTCTCTCCTTCCATTCATAGCGAAAACACTTGAACGAGTCGTTTTCAACCAGGTATCATTATTTCTTTCACAGAATAACCAACTGGACAATAACCAGTCAGGTTTCAGAAGTGACCATTCATCTGAGACTGCATTACTGTCAGTCACTGAAGCCTTGCGGATTGTGAAAGCTGATACTAAATCATCAGTTCTCATTCGGCTGGATCTATCTGCTGCTTTTGACACTGTCAATCATCAGATCCTCCTGTCCACCCTCTCATCGCTGAGCATCACAGGGACTCCACTTCGCTGGTTTGAATCCTATCTCACAGGTATGTCTTTCAGGGTGGCCTGGGGAGGGGAGGTATCCAAAGCACATCAACTGTTCACTGGGGTTCCTCGGGGAACAGTTCTTTGACCCCTCCTCTTCTCCATATATACTGCATCACTGGGACCTATTATACAGGCACATGGTTTCTCTGACCATTGCTATGCTGATGACACACAGCTCTATCTTTCATTTCAACCAGATGATCCAACGTTAGCTGCACGGATCTCAGACTGCCTGGCGGACATCCCGGCATGGATAAAAGAACATCACCTACAGCTAAACCTGGCAAAGACTGAGCTTCTCGTCTTCCCTGCCGCACCGACTCTACATCATGATTTCACCATCCAGCTAGGTTCATCAACAATTACGCCATCAAGTTCGGTCAGAAATCTTGGTGTAATCTTTGATGACCAGCTGACTTTCAAAGACCACACTGCAAAAACCGCTCGATCATGCAGGTTTGCATTGCACAACATCAGAAAGATCAGGCCCTTCCTAATGGAGCATGCTGCACAACTTCTTGTCCAGGCCCTTGTCATCTCTAGGCTGGACTACTGCAATGCTCTTCTGGCTGGACTTCCATCATGTGAAATCAAACCTCTACAAATGATTCAGAATTCAGCAGCATGACTGGTCTTCAACGAACCGAAAAGGGCCCATGTCACACCTCTCTTTATCTTCCTGCACTGGCTACCAGTTGCGGCTTGCATCAAGTTCAAGACATTGATGCTTGCGTATAGAACAACCACGGGCACAGCACCCTCCTATTTCTACTCACTCTTACAAATATACATCCTCTTCAGAAGCCTGAGATCTACAAGTGAGCAACGCCTCATGGTACCATCATAGAGAGGCACAAAATCACTTTCCAGAACATTTTCATTCACCGTTCCCGGCTGGTGGAATGATCGTCCCACCCCCATCCGAAATGCTGAATCCCTGACAATTTTCAAGCATCAGCTGAAAACTCATCTCTTTCATCAACACTTGACTGCATCCCAGTATTAAAATAATAATAATAATAAAAATTTTGCTTTCTCTTTCCCTAATCCCTCCCTCTCTAGCTGCTTTCTCTTTCCCTAATCCCTCCCTCTCTAGCTTGTACTAACCTGAACAATGTCTTTATATTACAAGCCCTTCCTGTTTATTTGCCTCTTTATGATGAATTGCTTGTTGTATTCCTCAATTGTAAGTTGCTTTGGATAAAAGTATCCGTAAAAGTATCTGCAAGTATCTGGATAAAAGTAAATGTAAATAACATCAATGATGCAAGCTTATTAATTTATTAACAAATTCAAATTCTGCTGTAAATCAGCTCTATAAAGACATAGGGTCCTTATTCAGCATTGAGTGAGTTCAGTGTTGATCTAGTCCAGTTCAATAACTGTGTAAGATTCATCAATTATAAAATTAATTTCATTAAGCTATAAAGCAGCTCTACAGAAGACAATAGTGTCACCATACAGCTCAAGTTTTATTCTTATCTGATAGTGTCAGTGCAGTCAAATCGATAATATTACTGAATATTGAGTATCTTTTAACCCCAACTAAGCAAGCCATAGGCAACCATAAAGAGCACCCTAGCAGTCTAGTGTGTCAATGTTAAGGTGTAGAATGATCTAACTGACTGAAGCTCTGCCCATGGTTTTTAAAGAAATAATGCCCTCAAATGTGCAACAAGAGTGAGTTACCTACAGTGATAATGTGGAAATCAAAACCAAAGCTCTCAACGGTTTCTCAGTGTTAACCACCTGCTGAGGTTCATTCGAGTGACTGGGTTTATTGCATAACACATCTCTCTCATTCTCTCTCATACACACACAATAATATACAGTACAGTGCATATATAAAATATTTATCATTATACATTTTTTTTACATTTTCCAACAAACCAACCAAACACCTAAAATGTTTGCATGAAACCTGCTTCACTGGATCATCACTAAGTTTCAATGAAACCTCACTATGATTTCTCATTATGATATCTGTCCTACTGCCAAAGTCATCGTCACTCCCTTGTTTCTTTTTAGTTCAATATCACATTAATCAACGCCTTAATCTTTCCACCGAAACTAAAACTAAAACAGCTGATATCTGCCCTGGACATCCTGCTTAAGCTCGTAGCTGTTATTTGGAATATAGCTGGTTATTAGCTGGTTGACCAAACACAGTGTTCCAAAACATCAGCTTGACGGTGTCCCCTGGAATGACCAACCGGTGGCTTGTTTCTTGCTGGTCCATGTTATTATACAATCCTACACTCTTAAAAATAAAGGTTCCAAAAGGAGGTTTCCATAGAAATACCATGGAAGAACCATTCTGGGTACTCCAAAGAACATTTCAGTAAAAAAACAAAACAAAAAAAAAAACATTTTTATAAGTGTGATGAACATTTTAATAATTAAAGAACCCTTTTCCACATTAAAAAACCTTTTGTGCAATGGAAAGTTTCCATGGATGTTAAAGGTTCTTCATGGTACCATAGATGCCTATAAAAAATTATATAAAGTGTATTTATGTTGGTGAAGAAATTGATTTCACAAACTCAAAAACATCTCATCTTGTACAGACACAAAGAAAGATCTAGATACACACACACAAACAAACACTTTTGCAAAAAATAACCTTAAGTAGTGTCAACAGGCTGACGTGTATATGGTGAAACAGACTTAGGACTTTATTTGGAAACGTGTTGAAGTTCATTTACACAAGACAAAAAGAGCCTGTGAGCACTTATCTGTCTGCTGGTGGATGAGGAACAGAATATAAAAGACTCTATCATAGTGTATTATCACATTAAGAGCTCAGACAGGAGCTTTACTAATTCTTAAATGTCAGACAGTTGATCAAAGTCAGTGAGTTTGTTTAATGTGATCAATCAGTATGTCTATTTGTGTGAAGAGCCGTATCTTTTTAACAGGTAAGCTCATTTTAGTCTTTCTTATCTAACAACAAACTCCAGCAAAAAGCACAGCCCCACATAAACACACACACACACATAATATTTATCTGAGACAGTTGCACTTTGGCTCTTGAGTTATCAAGTCAATAAATCTGTACCCATATATAAGACAGGCCAAAGAGTTTTTGCCGCTAACCCGTCTGACACACTTTCCGCAGAGGAGAAACTGTGAGTACAGCCATATTTTCCCTCTTCTATTAAAGGGCATTAAAAAATTTTCAGATATTAGAACAGATTTTAGGATTCTTGACTGTTTAGCATCTATGAATCCATAAACCTGCTGAATGCCTAAAACCCACATGACGTAAGTCTGTATAGAGGACTGTACAGATAATATTGCTGCATTTAGTATGTTTTGACGCCTCAATGTTATTGCAAATATAATACATAATATACATACGGTTTTCTTAAACATTATGATTTTTTCACTACCTTTATTAAATGAGCAAATGGTAACTGTCTTACAAAAACAAAGAAAACTAATAATCGATTAAATAAATCAAAAATTGTTTTATGCCACTAAAAGTGCTTCATCAGTAAAAGCATAATCTAGTGTAACAGCATATACAGTATATGCTTTTTATAGTCTATTGATTACTAAATAAGTGACTGCATACACTAAAAATAAAATAATGCCCTCTGGTGGCCACATTTATATTCTCACACTTGGACTGCTGTCATCTGACCAGTGTTTTACTAAATCCCTCAGAGATACCTGCCATTATGAACAAGCTACTGGTTATCACAGTTGTCATTGCTCTCCTTGCTCTGGGTATGTACAGACACACATTCATAAACATACTTAGTTTGAATTTTTATTATGTATGCTTTGCTGCTAATGAAGTAACATAAAATGACACTGAAACATGAAAATAAAGAATGATTTTTTTAAAACTCGTCTCACTCCCTCAAACGTTGGCTCGCCCCTGCAGGAGCAGAGAGCTTTCGCGTGCCCAGGCAGGCTGAGGAGGAAAAGGGAACCATTGCCACTGTGGTGAACACACTTAAGTCCTACTATGACCAGAGTGTTGACACTGCCAGCGGCTATGTAGAGACCATCAAGGGCTACAAACTGGATGAGAAAGCCAAGTAAATCTAATTTTATACATTACCTTAGTCCGTACTTACAAACATTCCCTTCTGGGCTTTTAGACACAGGCACATGTGTAGCTTCCTATTGCAATACATGGGCAATGATGAGATTTTAACAAAATAGTTCACCCCAATAATGAAAATTTACTGAAAATATACTCACACTCAGGCCATCCAAGATGTAGACGAGTTTATTTATTCATCGGAAGAGATTTGGAGAAATTTAGCATTATATCACTTGCTCACACATGGATCCTCTGCAGTGAATGGGTGCCGTCAGAATGAGAGACCAAACGACTAATAAAAACATCATAATAATCCACAATCATCACAACTCCAGTCCATCAATTGATGTCTTGTGTAGTGAAAAGCTAGGTGTTTGTAAGAAGTGTTTATAATAAAGATCAATGCATTTTTAAACTTCAAACCATTGCTTCTGGCTAAAATACGAGTCCTCTATCCATAATATTGCTTTCTTCAGTGAAAAAGTCATTTCGTCTGAATCAGGAGAGAAATATGGACAGATCAAGTAGAGTTTACAAGCAAAAACAGTCCAGAACAGTTCTAAACAAGAATGTTGGTGAGAGGACAACAGGAGATGGAGTTTTTCACTGGAAGAAATATTATAATGGATTATGGACTTTTTAAGCCAGAAATCTGGCCAGCTTTTTCACTACACAAGATATTAATTTATGGACTGGAGTAATTTTGAATATTGGTGGATTATTTGGGTGTTTCTTACCAGCTTTTTGAACTCCCATTCTGACAGCACCCATTCACTACAGAGGATCCATTTGATGAGCAAGTGATGTAATGCTAAATTTCTCCAAATCTGTTCCAATGAAGAAAGAAACTCATCTACACCTTGGATGCCCTGAGGGTGAGTACATTTTTAGCAAGTTGTCATTTTTAAGTAAACAATTCCTATTAAGTTCCTGAAAATGACGAATTTTGTTCTGACATTTTGCCTTTCCTCCCTCATCAAGGTACCTGTATGAAGACACAGTTCGAGCTGTCAGCACCTACACTGGCATCTTCAACGACCAGCTATACCACATTTTGTACCCTCAAGACAGCTCCTAAATCACATAGTATCACACCTCAACAAGACTTCAACTCTTTCTGGTCCTGAGTCCGTCACCACACTTGAACCACAATCATATGTATCCCACAAGGCGGCGGCACAGTCTGAGGTGAAAACATGACTGTTGAACTCTTGTTGAACTGTTGAACTCTTGTCTCCCAATGGCCTGTTACCTTTGCTCTGTCAAAATACTGCAAAAGCACATAGCACCCTGACACATCTGCACATAGCACCCTGACATCGGTGGATAAATATAATGTGAAGTTCTGGGGTAAAATCAGGTATAATGCTCAAAACAATCTGTTTTTGGATGAAGGTTAAAACAGAATCATCGACTATTTCATTGTAGTTTATCTGTACAGATTAAAGAAACCCTTGTATTATCAACTTTTAGTGGTTCTGTGTCCATGAGCATTAACAAAAAAAATAAAACTCCACATTTGTAGAAAATCATGTTGTTTTCTTTGCTTGTGAGCCTTTACATAAGCCAAACCAGATAACAGATCTAAAATATAGAAACTCTAAATACCAATAATCTGGACGCTTAAGTGCAACAAAATATCCAAGTTTTAACACTGCCAATAAGAATTACTTGTAATTGGATTCCTTTCCATGGCATCTGCAAATATAAGCCTTTTTAGCGGGATCAAAACGGTTATTAGCAATTGTTTACATTAGGTCTTTCGACTGAATACAATCAATCTCTCTCTCTCCGAGGAGGAGACTGGTTAATCAGTTAATAAGTACAATTTGTCACGACTGACTAATTGAGGAATTTCAGTTTAATGAGCTTTTTTAATTAAATGACCTTTTAGTATCATGAGCTGGTGTTCTTGATTTAATAAATCATAGAGAAAAAAAAAATAACACAAAATAAGTCTGTACATCTGGCATCAGACATTGTTGAAACAGATAAGCTGTAACAAATAATGATTATGCAACAGATTCACTTTTTCAAGCTTTACCTATGCTGGAAATGAAACAGCAAAACGTTCTTCATGTACCCATCCACATATCCGAGAACAAAAAAAAGGGGTATTCAAGACCTAGAATAGATTTATTTATTTATGGTTACTTTACAAAACATTCTGTGACATTTTTATTAGATATAAAGTATAATAAATGACACAACAAACTGTGTCAGTACCAAAAGTTCTATAATCATCATCATCAAGACAAGGCTGCATTTATATGATAAAAATGTTGTGACTTATTATTACAATTTAAAACAACTAAAACTACTTGAAAATGTAAATAATTCCTGTGATTTAGGTTTTTAGCAGCCATTTCAGTGTTGCATGATCCTTCAGAAATCTTAATATGTTGGTTTGTTGCTTCATTTCTTATCAATGTTTTAAAGTTGTGCTGCTTAATATTTTTTGGAGAATCATTTCTACTATCTAGCATCATTACAATCATTTAGACTATCCTGTTTTAAAGATGTAAAGCCTACACAAGAATACAGTCACAAATCTGGACAAACCCATGGAGGTTCCAGACACTCCATATGAAACACTGGAACCTTGTAATCATGCTCTCTATACACACTCATTTTCAGTGTTGGGGGTAATATATTACAAGTAACTCAAGTTACGTAATCAGATTACTTTTTTCAAGTAACTAGTAAAGTAACGCATTACTTTTTAATTTACAAGAGAATATCTGAGTTACTTTTTCAAATAAGTAACGCAAGTTACTTTTTTTTTTTCCAATGTATTGATTGACAGCTCTCCTGTCCCCATGTTGAGAGAAATCAGATTTTACTGTAGCTCTAAAACAAATATGAATATGCATTAATTCATTTCACTCACACACAAAAAAAAACAGATTCAGTATTCCTCAAAATGAATAAAAATAATGCAACTCAGAATATGACGCAAACCTGCAATAATTAAATGTTAAACAACACAAATATCCTTTATGTATTTAATCCAATTCTGTTAACCAATGTCTTTGCTTCTGACCTTCGATGATCCAGTTCAACCGTACTAATAAGCAAAAATTACTCTAGACAAACATTTGTGTTTTTTTTATTGATGAAGTGTTGAAATTTCTTCTTCTGCATTCTACTGTACGGACGTAAATTTACTTTCCCTTCAGCCTGAGGCTTATTCATTTCACTTTTGGTGTGAAAAGGCTTTTATATTTGCCAAAAATATAACTTTATTTTAAAATCAAACAAGCAAGCCCTGTCCAGATTTTAAAAGTAATGCAAAAGTAACGTAACGCATTACTTTCCATAAAAAGTAACTAAGTACCGTAACTAGTTACTTTTTTATGGAGTAACGCAATTATTGTAATGCATTACTTTTAAAAGTAACTTTCCCCAACACTGCTCATTTTAGGTTTAAATATTTATAGTCACCAGGTTTGCACAAACAAAGCTAGGGGCAGAGAGAAAGTGGTCGGCCTTGGCACACAGCAGGCATTGTACTTTGCTCCAGGGCAACAGCTGAATTCAGATGAGAAGCGTTCTGACAGGGATTCAAACCAACAACCTTCCTGATTAGCCACCTGCCACCTCGAAAATACAATAAACTATCATCTATACTTTCTACTAAGTAGTGATTGATTTCAGACCTCCTGTCAGTGTCATTATCACAATTATGAAATCAAAATACAATTGTGGTATTAATCCAATTCTTTTGATTATATTCATGATTAGAATGAGATTATTTGGATATTTAAAACCATTTCATTCACCCATATTAGCAATATCACAAGCACATTAAATGAACTCTATCAAAATCTTAAATCTGTTTAATAACAGAATCTAAAGAGTGTTTGGACACAAGTGAGTTTTAAATGCATTTATTAAGTCTGATAAGTAAAACAAACATGAATGTACTCTAATAAAATTGTGCAACAGTGACATTTAATTATTAACTAATGTTACTGACCATCTTGTTAGCCTTTCACATAGTATAAAAAGGGTGAAAA
>NW_015549580.1:357989-358237 GCF_001515605.1 Sinocyclocheilus anshuiensis
ATTAAAAAAAAAAAAAAAAAAAAAAATATTTTTATAGGGTTTTTGCAAATGAAGTGCACATTATATTTTTATATACAGCTTGTTATAAACACTACCTAATCTCTCCCAATCCTAAACCCCACCTGAAAACTTTCTGCATTTTTACAATTTTATAAAACTTTACTGGATTTATTTTTACAAATGAGGGCATTCCCAAATTCTGGGTACAAATTTTCCCTGAAATATTAAGCAGGCGGGCAGGGCAGGGC
>NW_015549580.1:359113-375959 GCF_001515605.1 Sinocyclocheilus anshuiensis
CAGGTTTGTTTTTATGGTTTATGGGGACTCTCCATAGGCGTAATGGTTTTTATACTGTACAAACCATATTTTATATTGCCCTACACCAACCCTACCCCTAAACCTACCCCTCGCAGGAAACTTTGTGCATTTTTAGATTTTCAAAAAATCTCATTCTGAATTATTTATAAGCCTTTTGAATTACGGGGACACTGAAAATGTCCTCATAAATCACCTCCTCGTTGTAATACCCATGTCATACCCATGTTATTATACAAATCTGTGTCCTCATAAACCACACACACACACCACACACACAATTTGAAAACAGTCCATGTAACATTTATTACTCACTTAACCTCACTTTCTGTCCAGATGGTAAAAACTCTTTCATGGCTGATTCCAGACCTCAGGTCACAGTGATGCACCTAGGGAAGACACACAGCAGGCGATGACTGCCATAGCAGTAGATTATGACCCTTAAGGTTCACCCCAGGGTTCAAACAGGTGCCTTAGTACAATAACTAAGACACAGATAATACATTTATGTGTGTATGCTTATGTCAGACAGGTTTAATATGAACATACTGTGCTTGGCTAACAGAAATTAAGTCTTATATTCAGATTTAGTTACACTCCTTTTTTCATATTCACTATATGAATATTTCAGATGGATGTTGCTTTGTGAGAATCACAGATCTGTTCTTACACGCCTCTTTCTCCATTCTCTTTCTTCATCGATCTCTCTCTTTTTCTCTGAGACTGAACTGCAGCTCTATGTGATCGTACAAATAAAAACGTTCTCTTCGCACCTGAAAAATATATAAATGATAACCAGAAAAATCTAACAATAAAATTATGCTAATGTCTCCTTTCTTTAATGGGTACTTTATCTGGAGGAGTTTCTCCAGGCTAATTTTCTGCTCTCAGGTGTTTGAGTTTGTGTTTTACATTTCTGATTTTCCATTGATGTGCGGTCCACTGGGATAGCTCAGATTTCTATCCTTCATGCCTAATTCACTTTGATAAAAGCCATTAATGCTGCATGAGGCACATACACGTACATGAGAACACACGCACAGAGACACACATGCAGCTGTTTCTCTGGTCTTGATGATTTGAACTGCATTAATCTTGGGTTTTAAAAAGCTCTGGCCAGTATTAAAGGGATAGTTCACCCAAAAATGAACATTTGATGTTTATCTGCTTACCCCCAGGGCCTCCAAGATGTAGGTGACTTTGTTTCTTCAGTAAAACACATTTGATGATTTTTAAGTCCAACCGTTGGAGTCCATCAGTCTTATAATGCATGGCAATGGTAACAAAGTATATGAGTGTAAAAAAAACATGCACAGACAAATCCAAATTAAACCCTGCGGCTCGTGACGACGCATTGATGTCCTAAGACACGAAACGATCGGTTTGTGCCAGAAACCGAACAGTATTTATATCATTTTTTACCTCTAATACACCACTATGTTCAACTGTCTTTGTTCGCGCGCACGGCTTCCGGTGCGTGAGGTGTGTACGCGCTCTGGCGTACTTTGTGAACAGTGTGCGTTGTTGAATTTATGATCTGGAGTTATTTCATTTGCAACTACCTGCCCGCTCCTCAGGCCTGTCCCAAGAGGCATCAGGATAATTGGTTATTGACAATTAAGTCTTATATTCAGATTTAGTTACACTCCTTTTTTCATATTCACTATATGAATATTTCAGATGGATGTTGCTTTGTGAGAGTCACAGATCTGTTCTTACACGCCTCTTTCTCCATTCTCTTTCTTCATCGATTTCTCTCTTTTTCTCTGAGACTGAACTGCAGCTCTATGTGATCGTACAAATAAAAACGTTCTCTTCGCACCTGAAAAATATATAAATGATAACCAGAAAAATCTAACAATAAAATTATGCTAATGTCTCCTTTCTTTAATGGGTACTTTATCTGGAGGAGTTTCTCCAGGCTAATTTTCTGCTCTCAGGTGTTTGAGTTTGTGTTTTACATTTCTGATTTTCCATTGATGTGCGGTCCACTGGGATAGCTCAGATTTCTATCCTTCATGCCTAATTCACTTTGATAAAAGCCATTAATGCTGCATGAGGCACATACACGTACATGAGAACACACGCACAGAGACACACATGCAGCTGTTTCTCTGGTCTTGATGATTTGAACTGCATTAATCTTGGGTTTTAAAAAGCTCTGGCCAGTATTAAAGGGATAGTTCACCCAAAAATGAACATTTGATGTTTATCTGCTTACCCCCAGGGCCTCCAAGATGTAGGTGACTTTGTTTCTTCAGTAAAACACTGTGCCAGAAACCGAACAGTATTTATATCATTTTTTACCTCCAACACACCACGATGTCCAACTGCTTTGAGCACGCACACGACTTCCGGTGCATGAGGCGTGTACGTGCTCTGGCGTAGTTTACGTTAATGGGTGTTGTCGCGGGAGGAGCAAACGACAGACACCGTTTATTAACAGAAAATAAAAAGTGTCCAGAAAAAAGGGAATCAAGTGTCCAAAATAAACAGGGGATCTGGTGCCCTCGTCATGCTGTGGGGTTCGTGAAGGGAAGGGCAGTGGTCAGGAAGGAAGGGTCCAGGTAAGGGGCGGAGTCCGGCGGCCGCACGCACTCCCCTCTCCGGTCCGGGGTGCGCGGGGCGGCGGCTTCCATCAGCGGCTTAGTCCTTCTCTCTGCCCACGGCGCTTGAAGGAACTAGACGGCTCGGCATCCTTGCCCGACGGCCGTGTAACGGGTGCAGTTCTCGTCCGGACTGCGGGTCCGGCAGCTCACGACTCTGGCGGCACGGGAGTCCCTCTACGCACCCCTCCTGGACCCACGAGGACACCAGCGTGTATGCACGGGGAAGAGACTGGTCTCCCGAGGAAAGGCGCGCTCGGCATTTAAACAGCGGCGGTGATGAGGCTCCATTCGGTTCAGGTGTGCCCCATCACACGCCGCCAGCCCTGGCTATTTCAGGCGTACACACACTCACGCACCGGATGCCGTGCGCGCGCTCAAGGAAGTTGGACATAGTGTTGTATTGGAGGTAAAAAATGATATAAATACTGTTCGGTTTCTGGCACAAACCGATCGTTTCGTGTCTTAGGACATCAATGTGTCGTCACGAGCCGCAGGGTTTAATTTGGATTTGTCTGTGCATGTTTTTTTTACACTCATAGACTTTGTTACCATTGCCATGCATTATAAGACTGATGGACTCCAACGGTTGGACTTAAAAATCATCAAATGTGTTTTACTGAAGAAACAAAGTCACCTACATCTTGGATGCCCTGGGGGTAAGCAGATAAACGTCACATTTTCATTTTTGGGTGAACTATCCCTTTAATTACATGACCTAAGCATGTTTGAACAAATATTTGCTGTTTCCTTCATCAGCACTAGATGGCAGTGGATGCATATTATTCTTTTAAGATGTCTATAACAGTGGTTTTTAAAAATATTTCACAATTTCTACCAGATTAAATATTTTAGAGCTTGGCATAACAATACAAAATTATATTCATTCATCATACAAATATAAATATTTTATTCATTTACATGAATATTGCAGGTCTAGACCGGATTTTTTAAAATTAGGCTACCTATCATTTACTGACAATTATGTAAATCCAAACCTGTATGCATTTCTTTCCTCTGCTGAACACAAATGAAGATATTTTGAAGAATATATTTAACCAAACAGTTTCTGTGCCCATTGACTTCCATTTAATTTTTTCCCCATACAATGGAAATCAATGGGAACCGAAACTGTTACCAACATTCTATAAATTGTCTTTTTTTGTGTTCCACAGAAGAAAGAAATGCATACAGGTTTGGAACGACATGAGGGTGAATAAATCATTTCCTTTTTGGGTGGATTATCCCTTTAATGCTCATTTTGTCATATTTCATCTAAAGGACTCCTTGGACATTTGCTGAGAACCCTGGTTGAAAACCACTGGTCTCTGTTTTTTTTTTTTTATTGTTATTCATGGTAATTGATCGGCTGGTGCAGGACGACCAAAGTATCTGATTTGAAATCTGCCATGTGATGGACATTCAGTTCCACATCCAGTTGTTTAAGGCAATTGCCTAAGCAGTAAATGCATGTGACTAATTGCTATGGAGTCATAGCAATGCTGTTTGGCTGATGGCACCACAAGAACGTGCACAATCCCTAACATTTCACTAGTGATTATCCTGAACTGTAATGTCAAAGCAGACAGGCAAAAATATAAATCCATTTCACTCATGTAAGAGACCACAAATTAATAAATAATGATGTAATAAATAAATAATGTTGCTGGTAATACATCTAATATAATATAATGAAATATTTACACATTTATATTTTGTGGCTAATTCTGAATGGCAGTCAATAAAGAAAGATGATTTTTGCACCCAGATGGGGTAGTTACCACATCTACCAGCAGGTGCTCAGTGGCCAAACCCTGAATTCTTGAATTCTTTATCTCACAAATGGATTTGTCAGAACAAGAGGACAACTGAGATAGAGAAAGAGAATGAAAGTCAAATGTTTCAAATTCTCGTCTTAGGAGGGACACTAATATTCAGGCACATCTCCCTTACATACACACACACACAGAATTGACAGTTGTGTCCATTAATACTTCTACCGAAACTGAAGTCACTCCACCAGCTGTCTTTTCTCCACTGTCATCTATCTCGTTTTCTTTCTCTCACTACCTCATTCTTCTCCACCCATCACCCATCCCAACAGATCCCTCTTGGCCTTCTCTCTCCTTTCGCCTCATCTGTCTTTCAATAGGTGCATCTGTTTCAAGTCAAATACACTGCAAATAATTACAGTCTTATTTTTATTTCTTGTTTTCAATTTTAAAAAAATCTTTTTTCTGCCCTTTTTTGTTTTTGCTTTATCCACAAATTGAAATTGTTAAATTTAATCTTAAAACAACAGCAAAATAATTTTTCAATAAACGTATAAATAGATAAATAAATAACTTTTTGTAATACATTTAGTTTTTTTTTTTTTTACCATTTAACAAAATATAAAATTACAACAACATTTTATTTGGTTCATACTTAAAATAAGCAAAAGAATTGTCAGTGGGGCAAGAAAAAAATCACTCTGTTTGCTATAATCTACCTACATAATGTCTGTCATTTATTATCATTTACACAGACCAGAGCACTTGCTTTTTAACCACTCCAGTTATTGAACACATTAACTGAAATTCCTCTGTTTATCTGAATTTGAAGCTAAAATAGAGATGGAAAGCAGACTGTATACTGTACCAGGATGCACATTCCCCTGCTAGTGATGGACATCATTCAACAGAACCCACACGTTGCATGTTTTCTACTTCTTATTTTTCATTCATCTTTCTCTATCCAACTGCAACCCCTCTGCTATCTGGTCTTTAACAATAAACTGAAGCACATTAGCAACAGATTTCTTACAGAGAGAAAGTGATTTTCATGAACAGCAAATGCTTCTGCAGTATAAATGGTCTTTTCTTTTTATTTGTCTTTGCCATCTCAGACTAAAGGAGTGCATAAATACTCTCCATAAAACATTCTGCTGTATCCAAGTGCTTTTTCATCTCACGTTACCTTCTCTCTCCATCTGCTCTCCTTCTCTCATTTCCCCTAAATCAGCTACAGTACAGTATTTGTATTCTCCCTGTCTAATTACACTTCACTTTAGATCTATTACAGTAAGTTAAACGGTTGCAACAGTGACTAGAGTATAATAGTGCTGGATTCTGTAGCCCTCTTTTGCATTGCATATAGACTGTCTACCCAGCTCTTTGTTTATCATGTGGTTGTGTAAACTCTCTGTGGTCATTTGCTCCATGCCACCCCTCACTCCTTCATTGTTTCCCCAGGCCGCTAAGTGAGTGCTGATTCTCTCTTCTAATGGTTTCATTGAAGGGCTTTTAATACTGACTGTGTAATCTAGAGCAGTGGTTCCCAACCCTGGTCCTTGAGGCACCCCAACACTGCACATTTTGCATGTCTTCTTTCTCTGACACACCAATTTCAGGTCTTGGGAGTCTCTACTAATGAGCTGATGACCTGAATCAGGTGTGTTCATTTAAGGAGACATGCAAAACGTGCAG
Source organism: Sinocyclocheilus anshuiensis (assembly GCF_001515605.1). Taxonomy (NCBI): domain Eukaryota; kingdom Metazoa; phylum Chordata; class Actinopteri; order Cypriniformes; family Cyprinidae; genus Sinocyclocheilus; species Sinocyclocheilus anshuiensis. The sequence goes on from NW_015549580.1 coordinate 365,205, forward strand.
TGTTGGGGTGCCTCCAGGACCAGGGTTGGGATCCACTGATCTAGAGTCTTCAACAGCCGCCATATTGATCTTAAGTGTGTTGATGTAAAGGTAGCCCTACACCTGTGTTTCATAATAACAGCATTCATTCAAGCTCAAGGTTTACCAACATAATAATATGTTTGGTGATAAGTAGCAAAATGCATATGTACGCTTGTCTGTCTTTCGTGCTTGTAACCCACACTGAAATGGCGTTTTGTTTTTACTTTTTTTTTTTTGAATGTTCTACTTTTCTAAAATTTCAGTTTACTTGGGAGGGTGTCGCGAGCCGAGCAATCAGCTGGGCAGAGTTCTGGAAACTACCACAGGCTCGGCTCAGTTTCCTCATTAGGGCAACATACGACACCCTCCCGAGCCCTAAAAACCTCCACCAATAGCTTGGAACAGAGCAATCCTGTGACCTCTGCGGGACCATCAATGCCTCACTCCAGCATGTTCTGTCGGGCTGTAAAACAGCACTGACACAGGGTCGGCTCAGATGGCGGCATGACCAAGTGCTCAGGAAGCTGGCAGAGGTGCTGGAGAAAAGTCGGCAGGAGGCAAATAATCAGAGTCCATTAGAGAGTCGATGCAAGATCCACTTCCTCAGGCAGGGGGAACCCGCAATGCATACCAGCAAGAGACCACCCGCCAAGCTATTAACACCAGGGGAAGATGGAAGTAGACCTGGGATGGCAGCTCCAGTTCCCACAGGAGATATGCAGCACCACATTAAGACCAGACGTGGTGCTGTGGTCTGCAGCTGTGAAGTCAGTGATACTGATCGAGCTGACAGTGCCATGGGAGGAGGGACTGGAAGCTGCCTACGAGAGAAAGAAGGCGAAGTATGCAGACTTGGTCGCGGAGTGCAGAGAAAGTGGATGGAGTGTGAGGCTGTACCCGGTGGAGGTGGGAGCCAGAGGCTTTGTGGGCAGATCAATATCATGCCTGCTCAAGGACCTGGGACTACGGGGAGCCACACTGAGCAGATCCACCAAAGAGCTCTCTGAGGAAGCGGAGAAAGCAAGCCACTGGCTCTGGCTGAAACGACGAGACAAGGCTTGGGGAGTAACATCGAATTAGGTTTTGCTGCAGGGGGTGTCAGGGAGACATCCCTGTTCAATGCCCCGCCACCAGGAGAAGTTCTGGGTTAAGGGGCGAAACATCAATGAGCGGTGGTCCCCAGCTGAAGACCCTGCAGAAAACCACATGGTATGCTGTCAGGTTTAGGCCTGCCTCAGGGAAGAGGACGCCCCTGCCATGCATAGTCGAATGTGGAGGGGAAAATCTTTTTCTCCGTGATGGCAAGAAGAATGACCACTTACCTCATGGAGAACAACTACATCAATACCAGTTGTCAGAAAGCCGGGATTCCAGGTTTCCCTGGCTGTGTAGAGCATGCTTCCATGATTTGGGAACAGATCCAGACCACTAAGAGGGAGAAGAAAGATCTGCACGTCATATGGCTAGACCTAGCCAATGCCTATGGGTCAGTGCCACACCTGCTCATAGCCTACGCTTTGGAATTCTTCTACATCCCAGACAACATCAGGACCATGATCATGAACTACTACCAGGACATGCACATGTGCTTTGCACTGAAGAAAGTCACCACTGGTTGGCAACAACTGGAAGTAGGGATCGCAATGGGATGCTCCATTTCTCCCATCCTCTTTGTGGCAGCGTTTAAGGTCATCCTGATTGGGGCAAGGTAGGTGGTGGGTGGGGTCCGGCTGCCTGCAGGTCAGAGGCTCCCGCCCCTAAGGAGCTATATGGACGACATCACCTGCCTGCTACGAACCGCCCCATGTACAACCAGGCTGCTTAAGAGGCTGGATGAGCTGATCACCTGGGCCAGAATGAAGTTCAAGCCGCAGAAGTCAAGGAGCCTCTCATTGCGAAAGGGGGAGAGAAATGACAGAGTCACCTTCACCATCAGCGGGGAAGACATCCCCTGGAGAAAAGTCGGCAGGAGGCAAATAATCAGAGTCCATTAGAGAGTCGATGCAAGATCCACTTCCTCAGGCAGGGGGAACCCACAATGCATACCAGCAAGAGACCACCCACCAAGCTATTAACACCAGGGACGGGGTGGAAGATGGAAGTAGACCTGGGAAGGCAGCTCCAGTTCCCTCCCAGCATGTTCTGTCGGTCTGTAAAACAGCACTGACACCGGGTCGGCTCAGATGGCGGCATGACCAAGTGCTCAGGAAGCTGGCAGAGGTATGCGACAGGCCTAAGGTCCAGCAGGAAGACCACCTCGCTGTAATGAATAATTGCTTTTATAAAGTGAAGCATGAAAAAATTAAATCACTGCGCACAGATATTCAACTGCAGGAGTCTATGGCCACATCCCCGGCAATGTTATTTTATTACAATCGATTTTGTTAATCGAAATGAAGCAAAGAAAGTAAAAATAAAATAAAAAGGGAAATGTTTCCCTGGCAACTAAGTTATATTGAAGTACAAAATTAGGCTACTAAAACAAAATAGAAATATTTTAAAATACAAAAAGTAATACAAATGACAAGAGCACATAGCAAAATTACTAAAGCTTACACTAGAATTAAAATTAAAAATTTAAATATAAAAAATAAATGCTAAATAAAAATGAATAAATATTATATAAATAATAATAAATAACAGTGAATACAAACACTTATTTTCTTAAATGAAAACAATTAAAAGTAATCAAAACATAATTTTTTGATAATTTAATAGTTTCATAGGGCCTCATTATTATTATTATTATTATTATTATTTAGAGCTTTTCAGACTTTATCATAATTCCAAAAATTCACAATATAACAAAAATGCATGATTAATCTCTGGATTAAGTGGAAATGTAAACTACTCAGTCGTGCTGCTTTTGCATTCAATTGGCTTTTTGCTGGTAGAGGACCCAGAGAGATCAAAGGGTTTTACCATAAATGAAGCTGAAGAGGACCTTTAATGAAAACAGCGGCCTCACATCTCAAATCGACCACTGTGACAGTAGCACTCTGCCTCCTACTGCCACAGACACATATTTTATCTATCACCAATTTATCCGACACCATTTTACCGCATACCAAAAGCAGTAGACAATGTTGGCAACTTTTCACATTTTGAGTGCAAATAAAACTCTCCTCCTTTCTTGTTTAAAACCGTTTTCATCTTCAATTTATTTGAAAAATTGCCAGTAAATGTGGGGAGCCACAATATATTGATGAGTCAATTTGGCACTGCATTTTAAATGGCATGTTTGCTTACGCTTAAGCAACCTTTGATGAGACAAAATTACACAGTATTGTGTAGAACAGGCTGCATCTTGTGTGTGCCAATATGAAAATACATTGCTAAAAGGCATGATTGCATGAGTGCTAGTCATAGAAAAAGACGTGTGCACACACATCCTGTACACAACACCTGTGTGTTTGTCTGGTATACACCATGAAACAATGCCAAAGGGAACTTGTAGCCTGAGGACATACAATCCTGTCACATGCTTTTTACAACAACTTAAAATGCCCAGAATATTTTCTAGAGACTTAAAATAACAAAACAAGCGTTCACGAAAAAGGCAGGAATGATTAGATATTAGATACTTTCAGGTCATTTACAAGTGATGTGCAAAGAACTGACAATACCTGTCATCAGCTGTTTATAACAGCACTTACAAGAATTCAGATCTTAAAAGCACTCTTTATGGCATTATAACAGAACCCTGAGGTGGAACACAGCCCGAGTGACAAGGCGCACACCTTACTTGACATGAACAAAGATATTCAGATATCTTTAAGTGCATCATTTGTTACAGCGCATATTGTTACATATTGCAATACTGCTACTTGCAAAACTGGCATTTAAGATCTTAGACCAGTTTTTCTAACTTGTGCCAGACAGCTGCAGTCTGACTAAACATTGCCTAATGCAAATATAAAATCCAGATTTTATTTGCACTACTTTATTGTTTCAATTTTAAACATATCTGAGCAAAATGTTAGGATGTTTTTTTTTTTTTTTAAGTCAATTTATCAGCCTCTGTTGTTAAAGGAGAAAGATGCTTTTTAGAAACAGATAGTGTAGTTGCAGCATTTACCAGCAGGGGCTAACCATCCATACCTTGACCTATGGCCCTTACATACATAACCGCAGCTGATGTTGTGAGTTATGTATGTGGTCCATGGAAACACATTTGAGACACATGTTAATACCATGTGTAAACAGCGAGATGGATGTTAATACTAATGCTTGGTTTACCTGAGACTGGAGAGACATCATTATCAGGCTCTAAAGTAAACCACTTAACCACGGGTTGCTCCAGAGGGATTGTCTTTGCAATGCATATTGTAAACCCACTGGAAAAAAAGAATGTTGACTAATTGCTATTTATATCCTGTTCTTTGTTCTAGGAAAAATATTCAGAAGCACTATTCAGAGGTTTACCATTACTCTCAATGAACAAGGAGGAAATAGAAGCTAACCAGATCTGTAACCAGGCACTACCAGGGTCTGCAAACTAAACAAGGGGATATAGAAAATCACTCACTGATTCATTCATTCACACTCCCATTGCATAAAATAACCCCATATTTGCACAAAAGTATCCTACACATAATCTTTCATGGAAGTAGAGATATCCTACAACAAATCTTCCTTTAATGTGCTTGTCTTTCAGGAAGAAATATGGAAGGAACACACACACATACACCCTTGAGAGCCAGACAGGGCATCACGAGAGCTCGGCGGTGAACTAAAGCAAGAGTAGTGGTGATAAACAGAGAGGGCTCAGCTATGTGAGTAATGTCAAGGCTTTTCTGCTATCTCTCCTTTAATGCATGAGAAATTCCCTCCCAAAGGCTGACAACCATAGCACACCCACATTTTGCCTGCTGGTTCTGGTACCACTGAAATCTCTTCTCACCAGTCACAGAATCTAATTAAAACAGAATAAACTCATCACAAAAGTGGCTAATTAAAAAAAATGTCTCACTTTAAGTAGCAAAGTGAGATAAATTTGCTAATCTTCAAGGCTGGTTTGATAACATTCTGCTCTGAACCCGAACACTGCAGGGGCTGTAACGGAGGGCCGAGGATAATGACAAACTGAGGAGGTCACGTTCACTGCATCATTAAAGAGCAAATTGAGTGTACATGAAACATATAATATGCACGCTGTTGAGTTTATTGACCGAGGGAAATCCATGAAACATCTAATGCACATCCCTAATTCTCATCAAAAGCTGCAATTCAGTTGCCCTTACGTCTGAGATCAAGAAATGTGGTCAAAAGATCTGGAATCCTCCCCGGTGTCCGAGTCTGCTCAGCTGAGTTCGGGCTTCCTGAGGCTCGAAGGAAGTCATTCAGTTTCAGAATAATAGGTTACCCAAAGTAAATTACTCAGAGTCCTTTTTAAATAAAGTTTTAACGTATCACCATTTGTAATGGTTTCGCTTTATTAGTATACAATAACTCAGAAGTAATCAAATGAAAGTAACAGCGAGTAAGTCTTCACCATCGGAGTGCGGCAGCGTCTGAAGCTCTTCTTGGCATTTTATAGCCTTGCATAAAATTTACATTAACTTCCTCAAAATCATCCCTGCATTCTTCCTTATTTGGTAGTCTCCTTGCATACATACACAGACAGGGTACATAACCTTTATCACACTTAGCACAGAGTATCAAAAGTTCAAATGGAAGAATTGCAGGGGTTCTAAGTATAACATGAAGATGCTCATCTCTATTTAAGCCCACAAAAATATCTATAACACCTCTAAAAGCATGGTCCAAGTATACATTGCCTCAACCACACAAGTCACACTCGTATACAAATACAATAAAATTAGTACGGTTAGATAGAGCTTCCATCTCACAATTCTATTGTAAGATGCAGCCCCTTTCTTTCCACCGTCTCAGAAAACAAAGCATATAGCAATTTAAGCCACAAGCCTTCAACACTTATAGATTTGGGGAACAGAATGGATCAAACTTGCATCTGAAACTTCTATAGTTTCAGAGCTGGAGCTTTAAGTTTCAATGATTCTAAATCACTAGTTAATGCTTGCAGCTCAAGATTAAACTTATTGTATTCAACCATTTCTCTTAACAGTTTCATTATTTTCTTATTCAAAGTTTCCTGTTTTCGCATCAACTTTATTATAGTATCTTAAAATTCATGTTCTGCTGATATTCCAGGTCTCTTCTTTGTCCGGCGCCGCCGCTCCACTTTCGCTTGCTTTTTGACTTTTCGGCTTTCTTCCACCTGCAATCCTTTAATGATGAGATCACCAAAATCAATATTTATTTTACTTGATTCATGATCACTATTTCCAATAGAAAATAGATCCCGAAATTGCGTATAATTATTTCCAGTAGAGAATTGATCAGGAAATTGCATATTCATAGGCCTATCGACAACGCACACGCACAAATGTGCAATTAGCAGTTTCTAGGAGAAATTCCCATGAAATCAAGCCACAAAACTACCTCTGAACTCAGAAAAGGATTGTAAGTATGCGAATATGAGTCAGTGGAAAGAGTATGAAAGCTTGTGAGAACATAGTGTGTGGGAAGCACTTTTAATCATGCTATCTGCATCTTGATGTTCTTTGTCTAGAAGGACTGTATTTTTTTATGACCTTGTCCAAAAATGCAAATGTTTAATCAGTAATAGACTTTTCTCTCACTCTCTGTCATACCAAGCACCATGTTTTATGACACCTGTGCTGATATTGCAGCAGGACAGCTCTGACTGATGGCACGTCCAGGCAGATCGTACAGCTGCACTCAGTTTCACAGTAACTCCTGCACATATTTCTTAAAATGCCTTGCTGCTTCTTGTCTGTCCGCAGAGGCCCTGGTGTCACAGAAATGACACACCTCAGCTTTAAAGGTGCACTTTTGGACTTATACTTCAGTTACGACAACATTGCAGTTACAGTAACAACATTCACCTTTGAAAGTTTTCAATAGCAGGGCTATTAATGAGATAAAGTCAGTATTCAGTTGGTCATGTGATTTTAGCATGGCTGCCCCTTCAAGTAAACAGCTGCATGCAAAACAAGACAGCTTAATTATTCATTTATTTATTTAAATTTTTTTAATCATAAGTACTACATAAGTACTTTTTAAATGAGGTACAAATAACTGAGTGTACCTTTTAAGTGTTATAATTCAGTTTCAGGCAGTGTTGATATTGTTGACTACAACTAAAACTATTAAAATGTTTACAGTAATTAAAGCTGAAATCAAATAAAATACAAATTTTATGAAAAATTATGACAATTATTGCTTTGGCAGCTAACTAAAACAAATATGTTTAAGTTGAAGTTCTCAAAAACTGAGCTAAATCATATATTAAACTAATAAAAATCACAAAAGCACATATAAAATTACTTAAACATAAACTAAACTTAAAATGAAAACTGTAAATAAAAAATAAAAGCTAATTAACAATATTTAAAAATGCTATAAAAGCATATAATTAATACTAAAATAACACTGATTTCAGGCAGGGTTTTTGGACCACTAAAGCAAAGTGGCAGTATCTATCTTAATCACTTACTCACATACTAACAAGAAGTACAGAGTGGATCAGTATTGAGAAAAGATGGAGAGCCACTTGCTTTGATGAGGGAGAATCATCATTAAATCAATGGAATAGATCCAGACATCAGTGTCTCCATTCACCAAATACAAATGCATAACAACATGCTTGAGAGCATCTGATAGCTGACTCACTCACATCCCCTCTTTCTCTCTCTTATTATTCACATCATTCTCCAAGCATCCTTCCTAATTTTCTCCATCTACAGATCTTGTCCAGCTGCAGCCTATTGTAACACGTCCTTTCTATTCCTCTCTCTCTCATTATTCACATCATTCTCCAAGCATCCTTCCTAATTCTCCTCATAAGAATATCTACAGATCTAAAAACATCTACAGAAGCTTGTCCAGCTGCAGCCTATTGTAACACATCTTTTCCCTTCCTATTAAACGTCTTCTATTTTCTGAAACAATTATGATTTAAATTTCCATTTTCCGTCCTTATTTTCATCTCAATATCAAACTGCATTAACATGCATTTGTTCCTGTGCTGTTTGTCTGACAGGTGAATGAGCTCCTGTAAGTGATTGAACTGTCAGAATCAATGATTTAAGAGGGATCCACACATGCTTCTTAACATCTGTCTCATTCCTCAAACTCATGTGGACAGTGCAAGCAAATAATGTTAATCACACCTGAGGGTGTATCTGGCTGTCTAGCATGCATTTTTAAAATGATCCTCTTACATGCAAACTTCAATACAGGAGCAATTTCATCAACTTGACTGACACCAGGCAGGCTGGGGCAAGGATGAATGAGGCTGTGGGTGAATGTTTATGACATATTGGCTGTGTCATCTGTCCAAATATGCTGTGTAGGTAGGTAGCTCACTACATTTTAAGACGCAGCTATCTTGAGGTTGTGTAAGAAGCGCCCAGCGTTCACAAAGTACAGTACATCATAAAGGTACTTTTAGTGCACTACATCTGCTTTTTTTTGGTGTGAATACACTACTCACACTACTTATACTACAAAAAGGCATAGAACACTGTATAAGTATGCAAAATGGGACAAAAATGCAGACATTAGACCACTTCCATTCTGACCGCTCAGTAAAATACAATCAGTCATTACTAAATATTTTGCTATTGTGAATATATCACTGGATTTATTACATGTCTGGTTACTAAATAAATAATAAATGTTTTTAATGAATGAATGAGTTTGAGTTTATATTATTTTATTATCTGAGAAAAAAGAACGTGTGGAGAGTGACGTAAATCATGACGTAAATAGGCCCTCTCAAAATCCTTGAGAGGTTCCTTTAGGTTTTTATTTTTATTTATTATTATTTACAAGTAATATAATCTTTGTGGTTGACATTGCTGAAATTCGAGACTTTCATGTTTTGTTCTACAACATAAATTACATACTCACACAAACCCACAAGTCGAAAAAGAATATCTGGAGTGTGAACATAGTCATCAGCAAGGTTCCTATATCAGAATATCACTAAATACGACGGTTCATTCTCACAAAGATGAAATAACCAAACCCCACACCTATCAGATTACTTAATGTAATGATCGTACTTAAATGTCATTCAATCGGAAGCAATCTGTCCTCAAAGATAATACTGTCTTTACATGTAGAAATCCCTTACGGGGGTTTCGCATCATCATTTAACGATTAACAAGATCTTACATGATTTAGCCACTTACCTGACGGTTCCAACAGATTAATGCCTGTTAAATCAGAAATTAGAAGTAAAGAACAAACACTGAAACCCCAAAGGGAAATTCGAAATGAATGTTAAGAGGGTGAGTAACAATGTTTAACATACTCAATTGGTTTAGCCATTTAAATGATTAAATTAACTGAGGCTTACAGCAATTCTAGACAGAAAACAAGAGACAGTTTGGGATTTGTTGTTGTTGTTTTGACAGTATAAACTCTACACAGTTCCAATCAGAAGAAGACAAGCTACAAAGTTCACAAATGCGTACCACAAATATACAGTATACCTGGAGAGTATAAACACTTGCAGACATCCATAAAGTATGACATCTTATTCAAAACAGCGCTCTTCTTTCTTGCAAAATTCCAAAATCATTCAGTAGTTAAAGGGTTAGTTCACCCAAAAATGAAAATTCGGCTGTTTTTTACTCACCCCCAATGCATCCTAGGTGTATATGACTTTCTTCTTTCAGACGAATCCAGTCCGCGTTATATTAAAAATTGTCTTTGATCTCAGTTTTATTTACTGCAACACCAGCTGTTTATTCGAAACATTCCCAAATGCATTAACTATATCATGAAAAATCTCGATTCTCACCTATGTTATTTGATCTATAGTGGGTGATGGTCAAAAGTAGCCTAATAATGTAGTCTATTAACTATGCATAAAAACCCGTCTGTTTACTTAAAGGGATAGTTCACCCAAAAATGAAAATTAGCCCATTATTTACTCACCCTCAAGCCATCCTAGGATTCGTCTGAAAGAAGAAAGTCATATACACCTAGGATGCATTGGGGGTGAGTAAAACACAGCCTAATTTTCATTTTTGGATGAACTAACCCTTTAAGATGCGTATTCTTAAGAAAACTTTTTTTCCCCACAATATTCTACAAAATGGGTGTTCACATATCTTGTATGCAAATATTGACCAGAACTATAAATCACACATGACATTGACAGAACATGAGTACAATTTGCAAATTGAAATCAGTAAATGTAAAAAATAGCATCAAGATAAAAGTAAAAAATATTCTATGAGGAGTCTAAAACAGAGGCCTTCATAAACTGGCCATCATACATTTTCCAGTGTCTGAGATGTTCAGAGATATTTTAGCTCATGTTCCATGTGACTGCTGGACAATGAACATACTCTCAACCAGGGGCATCATGCACTCATTATCTCGTTTTGTACTTCTAATTCGTGACCGTTGTTTTGATCTCTCCCCTGCGCTTCCTCGTTCGTCACTTCTGAGCGGCGCATATGCAACAACGACGTCCTACGTCATCCGCCCGCAGCTGCTTCCGTGTACAACAGTGAGCGCAAGCTAGATTAAATTGATTATTACGTTTTAAATATGGTTAATTTTCGTACAAAAACGCATCGATTCGCTACAGGAGGACTTTGTTCACCCCCAGAGCCGTGTGAGGCACTTTTTATTATGGATGGATGCGCTTTATTTCACTTCTTTTGG
>NW_015549580.1:376089-396467 GCF_001515605.1 Sinocyclocheilus anshuiensis
CTAGAGTTCAAGCACTCTCAAAAACTCCCATTAAAATCACTAAAGCCGTTTACACTGTGAAATTAATATCTTACTTATTTATACACACATCTGCACTTTGTTGTTTCTAACGAGAGAATTCGCCAGAAAGAGGTATTCTGTCAGCAAGCCAGTGAACAAAACACCGGCATTTTAGCGATGACTCATCGGAACACCTCTGATTGGCCATTGCATTCATAAGCTCAACAGCATTGTGTGTGATTAGTTATAATGCGCAGTGCTTTAAAAACGCGTCTGTCTCTGGCTCAGCGCCAGCCAGCGAAACGCAGATTTGAATTTAGCAGCTGATGATATGACACGCTGAACGATTTAATCACGCTGGTGTGATTGTATCAAATATACAAAATATTATTCGGCTATTTTTTGTCTTTTGGAAGCTGCATTCAAAATCCACTTGGCTCAAAAATCACTTTGAATGGGCATGACGCCTCTGCTCTCAACTACACACAAAGACTCAGTAGGTAAAAAATTATAATGTAATATACAAGCCAAGCCCTCTCCCACCCTCTATCCATCTAATTTCTCATCTGTCCTCTCTTTAACCTCATCCAATTGTACCTAACCTGCTAATTAGAGAGTCTAGAATCACTGTTTTGTTGGTACAGAGAAACGCTGTATCTATACTAAATGTCTGTGGCCATATTCAGAAATTGAGTAAATGTTTGAAAAACTGTCCCTAGGTGTTGCTCTGACACGCAGAGGACTCGACTCAAAGAACAGCAGATTGTGAATCTGTTATTTGAAGCAAATAACAAGGCTCACATCTGTTTAACAGTAGGGCCTGGGGAAAATGACAGGGTTTTCCAGCAACATAGTGATTCTAGAATGTTCCAGCTGTGCCACCTGACCAACTGTGCTTTTACTAAGAAGATACAAAATACATATATGCAAAACACAGAAACCTGTAATGTCATATACAAGCTTAAAGAAATCATTTTTACACAGCATGTTTACTCATATTTTTGGTTTAAAAAAACAAACAAAATGAAAGCGGCAATGAATAACAGTATTGATAAATAACAAAAACTATCACTCTGTGACAACAGTGGAAAACATCTGGCCTTGGCCCTCAACTTTTACCATGTTTTCTTATTTTTCTCAGAATTTAAAGCGAAAGTTCACCCAAAAATGAAAATGATGTCAAAATGTACTCTGTTTTACATTGAAAATCAGTGGGATCCAGTTTGATTTTGGATCCATTGACTTTCATTATGTAGAAAAACAGTTTGAAATGTATTCTTTTGTGTTCCACAGAAGAAAGAAAGTCATCTAGGTTTAAAACGATAATGAGGACGAGTAAATGATGACAGAATTTGTTTTTGTGTGAGTAATGACTTTAAAGTATAAAGTCTTGGGGTTTCACAAAACTAACACAGAGCAGAAAAGGCTGAAGGTGTTTAATTTGATATGTTTCATTATAAATTATGAAAAACATAGTGATATTAATAGTGTTGGAAAAAGATGAAACTCAATAGTATATTGGGACAGTATGTTTGTTATGATTTCTGCTCAGTAAGTAGATAATTTCCAAATACGCTCAGCACTTTAATTATCCAAAAAGAATAATGGAGTTGAGTCTATATAAACTAGTGAATGCTTAATCCCGTTATGAGGCATTTTAAAAGACAAAGAAGGATCTGACCTGTCCCCTTACTAACCCATGTGTAATAATTACAGAGTTAGGTGAAAGTCTTTGAACATGTTTGGGCTGTTGAATGGAATTCAGTGCAGTTCAGAGGAAATGAGATGATTGAGTTAGTTCTGTAACTCTTCCACAACTCTCAGGCTTGAGCTGAATGGGTCCATGCATTCAGATATATGGTTTGAATGGGATTCTCACACACTCTCTTTCTTTTCTGTCACCACTGGCTTTTGGTTTTAGCTCAAAAGATATAGGTGTGGGACATGTAGGCATGGTCTAAAATATCTAAGGCAAAAATATGAATATTTGACCATATGAAGACTGATATGAATGACAGCTTGATTATTTTACCAGCGTTGAATGTACAGCTGGACAGTGTGTATAATGGCACATCCATATGCTCCATGCAGATCGTGGTCAAAGCGTATAGTGGTCTGTAGGGTTGACTAATCGGGGTAATGGCACGAGTGCAGTTCACTATCAAAAATATACACAGTAAGTGCAGTAATGCAAAAAGAGGCTGTACTGCACTATTCAAAAACATGAACTAATCGACATAACCAGGGTGCAGCACAGCATGAAGCGTAACATCCAGTGTCCACAGTGACTTTTCTGCTTTGTTTTGGGTACAAGAACACTGCATTAAGCCGCGCTCTATTTCACAGAGTTGTACTACAAAGATTGGCTTGATAACACAATCAGGACACAGTATGTACCCTTATCAAAATAATGCCAGATTTACATTTATTGCCCCTCCCAAACAGAAACCCACCCTCAGTTCAACATCATAGCCCCTCCCACAATATTTCAAAAAAGAAAACTGTACAGCTAAAATGAATTCATCTTCTCTTTCCTCCATCTCCTCTCTTCTCCTCCATCAGAGCACTCTTAATTCCACCACCATCCTCTACGTCTCTGGAGATCTTGTTCTTACTTGTCTCTTTTCTTCTTTTTTATCACTGTGAAAGTGTAAAGGTTGTTAATGAATGCACACTACTGGCTATCATTTAGCTGCTTAAAGTAATACAATATTTGAGATTAAAAACTATTGTCTATTTAAGGATCATAGTGCAGGCTTCAAGAACTAATTAATTGTAATTTTAAATCTTTACCAATCTTTGCCCCTAATCTAAATTTTTCAGCAAGACGTTTTCTATCGTTTAGAGAAGTTTTTATCATTTAAAATACAAAAAAATGTAGTATGATCACTTAGTCTTTTATTCATTTTAATAAGTACAAGGTCAGAATAAGTATGTTGTTTTATTTTTACATAAATGTATCTGTTACACTGAATGACAATTTTATTGTGATTTTAAGGACATTATTGTTGTACAATAAACAGTTTTGGTACTGTGTTCTCTTGAATCAACACCAGTTCAGGACCACCATGCTAAACTCTGCCTTTGATCCCTCACCTGTTCTGCATGTGATTTGTTTAGCAGACCAGCCTCTTCATTGCCTTTATCACTGGACTTCATCTCCACCACAATACCACCTTTCACCTCCCCAGATGCCCTGGAAGGAGAAAGTGACAGATAAAGAATATATGGAAATGTGAACAGGATGTGCCAATGTTGGTTATCATGGTTCTTGCTACTCACACATCCTTCTTGTCCTTTTTCCCACAGCTCAGCTTGCCCTTCTTACTAAGGAAGAAGAGCAGAGCCACCAGGAGGAGAAGCAGCAGAACGCACACCACCACCGCAATCACGACCGCGCTCGAACCTCCCTGCTGTTTCTCCGCTGAGAAGATCGAATGAGAAGAGAGTTGGTGAGAAGTGGAAGGTTAATGGCGAGTGTGAAGAAATGATGAGTTTGGGTGGGACAGGAAGAGAAAGTGGAACACAGAGGGGGAACGGGTGTGTTGAGGAGGGTGGGGAGGAAGTAAACCAAAACAATAAGCAATTGTTCTTTTGTCGACATTAAATGCGAGACCCAAGAAATCAGTGATAAATAAGGTCACAGTTTGAGAAATTATATACAAACATACACGCAATTTCAAATCTGTAGACGTAGACACACACACACACTTATTCTCACGCAAAGACAGAAAAGGAGCAGGGCTTATACAGACCTGTTTTGAAGACAGGGTTTCCTTTGAGCAGCATTATGGGAAAGAGAAAGTTGAGTCCGATTGAACAGCGCACAGGAAAAAACACTTTACCATTAACCCACATACACACACAACGAGGCCCATCACCAAGATGAAGACAAACACACACACACACGCACGCTAAAGTGACCGCACAAGCTAAACACTTGACAGCACGCTCAAGGATGAAAGGAAAGAACGGCGGTATTAAAGAGACAGACACATAGAGGAAGGAAAGAGAGGAAAGTAAAATAGAACAGAATCCTTTATTGTCCCAAATGAGGGTAAAGTTAAAGGTGTAGCATCAACAAAATAGAGGACTGACATCATACAAAGATCACATACATAATACAATATACAATATACACAGTGTTTGGTAACAGTACATAATATACAGTGTAAAGGGCTGGAAAGCTAGATCACGGAGTATATACAAGAAAGAGTCCTGAGAGGGAGAGGAGGAGCAGAGAGAGCTGGGACAAGTGTCTACCTTGGTTAGCAGCATTGGAATCTGATGCTTTGTCTGGATCTGCACAGAGGAAATAAAAGAACAAGGATTAGTGAGCGGATAACATTTTGAGTGTAAATCTGTGTCTGTGGAGATATGTTGAGTAAATCTGAGTAAATACACTATGTTCAAAAGTTTGGGGGCAGGTAGATTTTTATGTATTTATTTTAAATAAATTGATTCTTTTATTCAGCAATGAGCATTAAATTGACTACAAAAACTTTCTATTTCAAATAAATGCTGTTCTCTTTAAATTTATATTCATAAAAAATCCTGAAAAAAGGTTTCCACAAAAATCTTAATATTAACCTTTTTTTCCAACCATTTTCAAAACTGATAATAAGAAATATTTCTTGAGCATTTCTGAAGGATCATGTGACACTGAAGACTGGAGAAATGGATGCTGAAAATTCAGCTTTACCATCGTAGGAATAAATTACATTTTAAAGTATATTAAAATATAATTCACTTATTATAAATTGAAATAAATAATATTTCACAATTTTACAGTTTATTTTGTATTTTTTTTATCAAATATATGCAGCCTTGGTGAACATAAGAGATGTCTTTCAAAAACATAAAAAAACATTAAAAATAATGTCTACAAGGCTATGCAACTCAAGCACATCCGCACTGGTCATCATTTTATAAATAGTATCAAGCTGTATTTTGGCTCATGAATATCATGAACAACATCAGCACACACCAATTAATATTCATGAGCATTGTGTTTCTAGATATTGATGTCACAACCCTTTGCCTATAATCCACCCTCCAAAATATGAATAAATAAATAAATAATTGTATATATATATATAATAGTCAAAATAGACCTTTAATATATATATATATAAGGTTGGGATGACCAATTAAATATTCTAAAATGTGCAGCATACAGCTATTGCACACTGCATGAGATATGGTACCCCACAATCCACTGTGCACTTGACCATTAGTTTTCAGTGAATTAAATGAACTGGAAGCAATATCCATGATTTTTTAAATCTTCTCAACTTACTATTGCCAAAATTCAGACATTTTTACACAAAGATATTTGGTTGCTACTGGCTGAATAAACCATGCAACGTAATGAGGTAATGTGACAATGTACACTCTAAAAAATGCTGGGTTAAATATAACCCAGCGCTGGGTTAAAAAGGGACAAACCCAGCTATTGGGTTGTTTTGACCCAACCGCTGGGCTGCAATGTATATCCCTGCATTCTGCATACCTATTTACATACAGTTCTGAAAAAAAAAAGAAAGCAGTATACATTATATATGCTGGGGTGCTTTTTGTGCAAACCTTGCTGCTGGTTTATATGTACCAAACTACAAAACTGCAAGTTAACCCAACGTTTTCTGCCCGATATTTACCCAGCGCTGGGTTGCCAGTGGGATAATTTTAACTAAGTAATTTTTAGAGTGTAGTATTCCAGTCCCAACATAGCCTTAGTCTGTAAGAATAGGATGCACTAACCTGATTTGATGGACACCTTGAAGTTCTTGCTGTCTCTTCCATGCTTGTTGTATGCTTCACAAATCACACCATCCTTCAGAACCGCAGCCGAAGCCTCAAGAGTGACCGTGCTGATCACCTTATTCCCCACTACTGTCACTGACTACACACAGACAAACACACAGATGAATATCATTACAAAAATATGATAAAGAGTTTTCTGATGTAAAGATCAAGTTCAAACCTAATTTATTTGAAGCACATACACACACCTCTTTGCCAGAAGGTGTCCAGGTGAACTGTGGAGCAGGATAACCAAGAGCAGAGCAGTTGAGAGTGACCATCCCTCCTTCCTTATCAACAAAACCATTCACTGAAGCATCAATCTCAGGTTTACCTTCAAAATGAAAGCATATGTTTATTATTAGTGTCCCATCTTTGGGTTTATTTGCGTTAAACATTTCTTTGAGTTGTAAATTCTTTGATACTTTTGTAAGCCCATGATGGGAACGTTACATTAAACCAATGAACCGATCTTAACAGGTCTGACATCTGCCTTGTTCTGAGGATTCAGTCAATGGCTTTAAAACATCATATTCTTATGACACCATATTCCATGTGGTCAGTACAATTTATGAACCATATTATAAATGCTTCACCATCCTTTCTTGGAAACCAGGAAAAGGTGTGAACTACACCCACGAATGCTATAAATGCCTTGAAGGCATATAGAACAAAACGTCTCTAGGTTACGTATGTAACCATGGTTCCCCGAGGGAACGAGACGCTGCGTCGAAGTCGCTTTGGGAACGCCCTTGCGTGACCGCGTTCTGAAGCACGTGTCAAATCAGTCCAATGGAGTAGCGAGACGTCACGAGCAGGGTAACGTAAGCACCAGAAAGTATGAAAGCGCATCCGGCAGAGCGCAAACCAGCTTCGATGAAGTAGCGCCTGGAGGGATGCAGGGAGTATGGCAAAGAGACGCAGCGTCTCGTTCCCTCGGGGAACCATGGTTACATACGTAACCTAGAGACGTTCCCCTTCAGGAACTCGAGCTGCGTCGAAGTCGCTTTGGGAACGAGAATACCCACTGCACCATACTACTAAGTCCCTGCCTGTGTGTGTATCTTGCGAGCACATCACGAAGAGAGAACTTGGGAACCTGGGGTAGATGCCAGGTCTAGGTTGTAAAAACGGACAAAAGTGTGCGGAGAGGACCAGCCCGCCGCAGCACAAATGTCCTGCAAGGCCACACCCAAGTTGAAAGCCTTGGAGGCCGCCATACTCCTGGTCGAGTGCACTCTGACGTCCATAGGTGACGGGAGGCCAGAGGACTCGTAAGCTAGTGAGATGGCCTCGACCACCCACCTACTCATAGTCTGCTTGGTCGCCGGAGATCCTTTCTTTGGCGGACCAAAAACAAACAGGGAGGAACACAGCGTTTGTAATGCCGTTCGCTCGCCATAGACTTTTTCATGATTTTTTATATATGCTTGTGCGGACAGACAACAGTAAATAGACTGACACATACACAACTGAAGAGCAGAAGCTGGTTTGCGCTCTGCCGGATGCGCTTTTATACTTTCTGGTGCTTACGTCACCCCGCTCGTGACGTCTCGCTACTCCATTGGACTGATTTGACACGTGCTTCAGAACGCGGTCACGCAAGGGCGTTCCCAAAGCGACTTCGACGCAGCTCGAGTTCCTGAAGGGGAACCAGGAAATCAGCTGTAGAATGAAAGCTTTTCCGATGGCATAGAAAAGATACATGAGACCTTGCCTAGTGTTACAGTATATGTCTCATACTGCAGGGTGACAGTATGACAGACAAAGTGTTTAACAGCTTATGTTAGAGTTTTATTATAGGAATTAGTTCAACAGTAACTTCTCACATTGTTAGTGGCCTTGGAAATATATCTTCCTTTGGCATTTCAGCAAGTTGCCTTCAACCAAATGAAACAGCTCAAAAATGAATCGCAACATTTGATTTGAAGCAAAATGCATTTGGAAAAAGGACCATTTTGTTTCCTTTTGATGTAGTTTCTTATTATAAAACATCTCTACTGGCTTTCATGCTTCAATGCTACAACATCCCATAATAGCTAGCTAAGCTACTGTAGCTCAGACTCACTACAACTATTTACTCATTCAGAACAGTTGAACGTCCATGAGCGGCGGCTTAATTAAAGTCTGGGACTTTATTTGTTTTTTGTTGTTTTTACACCCTGAGTTAGGGGTGTATAAATTAAATATGCATGGCGGAAGCAAATTGTTATGGATCATAATAAGCTGTAAATGTGAATGTTGACAGTACCATTTAGTTTGTAAGCATTTTGTTTACTGCCAGGAAACCCAACTCATTTCGCTGGTTTATGAGCAGACTAACATTATTTTTATATGGAGATTTTGAATTGCATTTTTACTTAAAATTCTGCTTGATTGGTTACTTTGAGCATAAAAAGAATATTTTAAGAACAAACGCTTTACTGAGACTGTTTTCTTTTGCCATTGAACTCCCACCTGTATCTAAACATAATATCCACATTACGGAAACCAGCTGGTATAACAACAGACGTCGACAGTTTGTTGACAGCCCATAGTTTAGTTCTACCTCCTGAATGCATGCTGCCTTGATACTGATGACAGCTTGTATTGACACTTTGCACTGATAAACCACTATAAAACTGTGTGTGTCTATGTATGCACTTAGTACCTGTGATGGTAAGGGTGACATTGGCTTGTTTTTGGAGACCTGGCACTGAAGGTACTGCTCCGACACATAAATACACACCAGCATTAGCCAGAGTCACTGACTCAAGAGTCAACACACCCGTCTGTGACAGCACCTTTGAGTCCTATGGTATACAGTGAGATCAAATGAGATGCTGAGTCGAATGAGATCTAGTACAACACATTAGCCAAAAAAACAAGATGTACAGCCATATAAAACTTAAAAGTATAGTTTACCCAATAATGAAAATTCTGTCATCATTTACTCCCACTTGTGTCATTCCAAACCCATTGTACTTCGGTTCACCTTCGAAACACAAATTAAGATATTTTCTATGAAATCTGAGAGGTTTCTGTGCCTCCATTGAAGGTCCAGGTAACCAAAAAGTTGAAGTCATTGTAGCAGTTTAAATTGTTTATATGATGAACAGATGTAATTTAGGCTTTTATTTACATCTAAACAATGATCGACACGCATACATGGAGCATGTCACGTATGGTAAACATGAAAACTCACACACAAATGTATGTGTGTGATCCACAAGAACCAATTAGGTTTGTTTGTTAGTGCATGATGCACAACACACAATCTTTCGTGTTTACCATTTGTGACATGCTCTATGTATGTGTTTATATGTGAACAGAAGTCTAAATTAAATCTGTTCATCATATTAAGTAATCATATCTCATCACAAGACTAAACCACTTAATTCATTTGGATTAATTTTACAAAGACTTTATGGCTTTATTGGACATTGGTTACTTGGACTTTCAATAGAGGGACAGAAATCTCTCAGGATTCATTAAAAATGTCTTAATTTGTGTTTCAAAGATTAACCTAAGTCGTTAATGGGTTTGGATTGACAAGAAAGTGAGTAAATAATGGCAGAATATTCAGTTTTTGGAGAACTATCTGCCAAAATGACGAAAAAAACAAAACAAACAAACTGAAAACTCCAAAGGCAGACACAGTGTAGCACCATTAGAACTAAAAGAACATTATTCAGCAAAAAAAAAAAACATCAGAGAGAAACATCACAATAGAGAAAATAGTGAGGAAAAATTGGCTTGTTGAAATTGATACGTGCCTTTTTCCACTGCAGGGTGTATTCATCAGAGGACTTGGTCTTACACTGAAGCTCCACAGTATCTCCTTTAGCAGCAAGCAATGGGCCTTCTGGAGTCACTGCCACAGGGTCAAGATCTGACAGAGCGACAAAAGAATGAATATAGCTAAGAGGTGCTGGAAAAATCAATTGAACCTGGACTTAATAACTGATCCTTCGCTAAGCCCCACCCTAAAACTTTACTGACCAATCCTAACTTAACTGTCTGTTGCCCTAAGTTAAAAAGTAATGTTACTAGCTTAACAATTGAATTTACATATTGACTGAGGTCACTGTAGTGTTGGAAGTAACTAAAGAGTTTACAGTACTAGAGTGAATGTGTTACAGAAACATTAGGAACAGTTGTTCACTTCTAATTGCTTTCAAATGATACTCTTCTCTTTTCAGTTAATGATGAGAAGCAGTGGTGGTATTGTTAACTTAAACTAAAGCTATTAAAAATCATTTTCGAAATGAAGCTAAAATAAAATATAAATACTAGATAAAAAAATGTAAACTAAAATTTGAAATGTTGCCTTGGTGAAGTGAAATAAAATAAGTTTAAGTACTAAAATTACAAAACTGAAATAAAAATAAATAGCTAAACAGACATATATAAAAAATTAAATTACTACATTTCTAAAACTTATACTAAAATTAAAAGTAGAACTAAAAATATATAAAAATACAATATAATTTAATATATTAATAAATACTATAATAGTATATAAATAATACAAAAAGTATTTTTGCCACAGTATTTAATCACGCTGTTCAAGCAAATCTCTTTTTCATTCCAGTGCGATGGTCTGTAAAGCTTGTCTAAATTAGCACTGGTAATGAAGGAGTGCAGAGGTTAACAAAGGATCAGTTATGTGTAATTTAATAACTCATTCAGTTTATTGTATTTATTATAACGTCTGGGATTGATACTTACAGTGCACACTTAAGCTTAGAGTTTTAGTAAGTTCGACACCATCCAAGGCGTCAAAGTCCAGAGCTTCACACTTATACATCCCAGCATCCTTTCGAGTGACGCTCTTCAATTTTAACGTTCCTTTCGATCCTTGCAGTACTTCATCCTTACGAGTGAGTAAGTAAATATGAGTGAAAATAATATGGACAAACCACTACTAGATTATTTGGTTGTGATTTGGCATAGATGGTCTCTCACCTCTTTGTAAAATTCAAACTCTGGCTGAGGGTTTCCATCAGTCTCACACTCCATCAGCACATCATCCCCCTCTTTGACTGGCCCCTGCTTCTTCAGTTTGAAGAACACATTTTCTGTTGAATCTGATTGGAGGAGAGCACAGGATGAGGAGTTTGAGGTAAATGAGCGTACAGTTGACACGCAGCAAGGGTTACAGTTTAATTGTGAGTGTGTGCACGTCGGACTCACAGAGCAACGAGAGGCTGAATTTATCGGAGCTCTCCTGTTTGATCTGGTTGTTTGGCATGCTGTACTCCACCGTGCAGTGGAAGACTGATTTAGCATCGTCTTTAACCGGCTGCATGAACAGCGTGCTGGTCATGGTGTACAGGCCTGAGGCTTCCTTCACCACACTAGGTATCATATAAGTTTCTGAGAAAGAGTGAGACATTAGAGAGAGAGATTAACTTTACTTTAAGATGTCTAAAAGTCTGTGAGGAGTACTGGAATACTACTATGCTAATTAAAAAAAATACATTATACAGTATATCTATTCTGAAAGGTATTTAATAAAGTTGAATCACTTCAGTATTTTGGGGGACTTTCCAGGATTTTTTGTGTTTATTTGAAACATATTTTTTTGGTTACAATGTAAATATTTTCACTGTCAATTTTTATCAATTTAATGCACCTTTGCTAAAAAATATTTTTTACAAATTATAATAAATATGTATATATACTAAATCCCCATTTTTTTTGGTCTTCTCAGACTTCAATGAGCGGGAAAGGGATTTTAAAGGCATAAAACAATTTAAAATTCTGAGCACTTTTCTGATTTTTCACTTACTTTCCTTTTGGTCCTTTACTTCGGGCAGAGGGGTGGCATCTTTAAACCAGATAATACGAGGCTGAGGAAAAGCGTTCCTGCTGATGCATTTGGCCACCTAAACAAACATACCATACAGAAATGTGACAAGATTTCAGACAAACTTCTTTAAGTCATTGTAACCTTACACAAAATAAATTTACATTTAAAGGCTCACAGTGATCATAGACAGCTATAAACATCTATGTGAGACTCACTTCAGAGGAGGTTGAAGTGTCATGACTGACAGTGATAGCCTGATTATTTCCTGTGATCATTGGCTTCTCCGGAGCAACTGTGATAGGAAAAGAGAAGTTCATTAATAATTTAAATCGAGCCAGAGATGTTTCCTAAAAATATTGCATGCATACACCCACTGCAATTGGCCATATAAATATGAACACATTGAGGGGGAATTCACTGAAAGAATTATGACAGTGGATAACTGGCTCTTTTAAATCACTTGACTGCACCACACTGAATTTATACCCAGGATGCCTAGTTATAATGCTCCTCTTCATCATTTAATCATTATATTATGAATAACTGCTGCCACGATCGATAGAAATATACACAGAAAGTTCTATTAAATAAAATCCAGTTTACCACCTGCTGTCTGTAGGCGGTAATAGCGTAACGTTAAATGTGCCATGCAAATTGTGCTGAATTTAGTGAATAAGGCACAATATAATGAGCCTAATTTGCATGCAAAGGTGTGTTTGTGCTGAAAAGAATGACATTTACTCAATTTAAATGTTAAGGCTAAAACCGGATTGCAGCTAGTTAGTGAATAAGAATCAAGTTTTTGCACTGAAATACTGTGTGCAAAAATTTAGTTTAGTGAATTTGCCCCTAAATTTGCAAATGGAAACATAAAAATTTGCTAAATATATATAAAAAGCAAACATTAAGATGCATTAGCACTATGACACTACCAATTCTCTTTTCAAATTGAGCTGCAACCTCTCCCCCACCCACCAATTCACACGCAAGGTCACTGTATCACTGCTCCCAGCTGTCATCTGGTACAAAAATAAACTGAATCATTTTTAATAACATTAGCAGTCATGCCATTCTTCCTAGAGCGCTTTAGTTTCTCAGTCTCTCTTCTTCGCGCATGATCTTTCAGTCACCAAAGCATCTCTCTCATGTCTTAATCTATTTCAAAATATGTTTAAAAAACACTTTAAAAGCAGCAGAGGACATGTGTTTGCATGGAGATGGATGTCTCTTTCTCTCTCTACATAAGGACATGTCCCTCTGGTGTAGCCATTAGCCATGAAGCAGGCAGGAGCATTTGTCTCCAGGGAGGAGATGCCATTGTTTTCCAGTCCCATTGATCTCATTCACAATTATTACATCCATTACTGCCTCTCTCGCTCCATGCAGTCTGGGGTGGAAAATGAACAAAAAGCCGTTCTGCTGTTTTCTCTGGTCTGTATACACGCACACTCTATCCGACGGAGCCTACGCCCTCCTACGCACAAACAGTTGTCTAGTTTTTCATAAAGTGTCCTCACCAGTGACCCCATCACACAGAGCTGGGGGAGGGTCTCATAGACATGCAAAATAAAAATAAAAAATCTATCAACTTTGATAAATTAAATATTCTATAAATCATGATAATTTAAATACACCATGTATTACACCGTGTCTGTAATATATAATATACATACAGTATTACACCACCTTTTAGAGTAAACATGTATATGTGTGTATAAATATATACACCACATGCACACAAGTACACTAAGGCTGCATTTATCTGATAAAAAAAAAAATTACTGGAAAACAAAACAAAATACTTATTAGGAAAATGTTTTTTACTGTGAATTTCACAGTTGTCTGCAGATTCCCAGTTACAGCCCCCCCCAACAAAAAAAAATAAAATATATATAAACAAATATATAAATAAGCTCTGCTCTCAGGCCAGTGGTCATTAGTGTACTGCTTAATTGCACATTGAGCTCCTTGGCTCTCATAACCCTTAAAATGACATCCATCAAACATGACAAGTGCAATCACTCTATTAATCAATAGTGTCAAATGCAATCTGTACGGCCGTAATTGACCCAGGGCAAACTCATAAACAACACCCAAGACTAATGAATAGGGGTAAAAGTGGCTGGCCATATGTCCCATTTAGCTTATGGAGTAGACAAAATGGTCAGACGAAACATGCTAAGCTAACAAGGATGGAAGAAATATGATATGTATTCATTTTCAGTCAGACTTACAGAAAACCTTGACCTGGGTCTTATTATCAGAAAACCCTAAAGGTCCTGCGGTCACTTGGCAGAAGTAGGTTCTCTCATCTTCCACCATGACTGGGGAGATGGTGAGGGACAAGTCCTCTCCCATGGTTAAGCGATCTGTCATTCCTGTGCCTGCATCAACGCCAAAACCTTGGGAAGACTTGTAAGCAATTTGCTTTCTTGCACCTGCAACCTCCTGAGGATGATGGAAACACATATACAGGTGCATCTCAATAAATTAGAATGTCGTGGAAAAGTTCATTTATTTCAGTAATTCAACTCAAATTGTGAAACTCGTGTATTAAGCCCCTACCAAGTATTGAGTACATGTACAGTAAATGAACATACTTTCCAGAAGGCCAACAATTCACTAAAAATTGTTTTTTATTGGTCTTTGAAGTATTCTAATTTGTTGAGATAGTGAATTGGTGGGTTTTTGTTAAATGTGAGCCAAAATCATCACAATTAAAAGAACCAAAGACTTAAACTACTTCAGTCTGTGTGCATTGAATTTATTTAATACACGAGTTTCACAATTTGAGTTGAATTACTGAAATAAATGAACTTTTCCACGACATTCTAATTTATTGAGATGCACCTGTACATCAATGTAGTATAGCATTTTACATGAAGAAATGCAAAACAAGAAAAAAAGATATCAAATTAAAAAAGTGGTATATTCTCATAATATGAAGTCATCCATGTGCTTACAATGAGCCAGTGGACCACAATGGGAGAGGCCGGTGCAGAGGTGGCGTAGCTGCAAGGTAGTTTGGCGGTTTCTCCTTTAATCACTTCCACCTCTGGGGTCACCTTGACCATGACTGAAGCCAGACATACTGTAAAAAAAAAAGGGAAAAGAGACAAAAAAATTACATATGTGATAGCAATGATGGCTATTTTACTGGATAATTGGACTTGGTTTTGGCGGGAATGATCGAGGGCTGGATAGGCGGCTGGATAACACTCATAATAATTTGTCAGACGGCTCTTCACTGCAGCAGCCTCAGAGTAACACACAGTGAGAAATGATCCACATGCTGTGAGTCTGAAACAGCCATTGTGTTCCTGGTGCCTCCAAACATGAAGCCCAGCTGCACAGAACCAGGTGCAAGAAAGAGCAAGGAAAAAGACTGTCGATAACCCTTTGCTCTCATGAAATCGGGTAGTAGGAGTATGTTAGGGAGTCCACAGTGGGAGTGGGCGATATATTTCATAATTCAATATATTTCCAATGATTTTGAAGGCAATATAAAATTAAGAAACATCATGAAAATTGAATAGAGTTTAATGCATCTTTTATTTCTCCATTAAGTTAAAAAACTTTTTTTTTCTGCGGATTGCAATATATATGGCAGTTAAAGATACTTTGTCTATAAATGTTCAAAAGAAGAAAAAACTTTGTTTTTACAAGAAGTTTTGTTGTATCACTTTTGATCAATTTGATGCATCCATGCTGAAAAAGAAAAAAATCTTACTGAGTCCAAACGTTTGAATAGTAATGTAGATGAGCACATATAAAGGAAAAGGATTAAATATCATTTTTCTTTGTGTTCATTTAGTATGTACGAATAAATAAATAAATCAATCAATGTGTGAAAAACATGCCTTGATTATTTATCTAGATTTTTCTTTTCATGTAGTTAACAATTTAAATATTTTTAGTGGAAATAAATGCTTCCTCTAATTGAAAAACAAACACCTATAAATATTAAATATCAAAGCTAAAAGGTTAAAAAAAATGCACATTTTTGAGCGACCCACTAAAATAACTTACACTAAGTTATTTAGGTTTTTCAAAACACTTCCCATCTCAGACTACGTTTTGGTGTGTAATCTAGAATGAAACCCAGATTAAGAGTCCTTTTGTTTGTTTGTGTGTGTGTGTGTGTGTGTGTGTGTGTGTGTGTGTGTGTGTTGTAAAGGAAAATTATTAAATATCATTTTTCTTTGTGTTCATTTAGTAGTATATATAAAATTATATGAAAAACATGCCTTGACTATTTATTCACTAGATTTTTCATGTAGCAAACATTTTAAATCTTATATGGAAATAATAGTTCCTCTGATCGAAAAACAAACACCTATAAAAAATATATTAAAGCTAATGTGGCACATTTTTGAGCTACCCACCCAAGTTATACTGTAAGTTATTTATGTTTTTCAAAACACTTCCAATCTCAGACTACTTTTTGTTGTATATGAAACCCAGATTAAGAGTCCTTTTGTGTGCATGTGTAATATGAGCATGGAGTTGCCTTGTTTAGAAAGATCACAGGAGTAGTGTGGCATCCAGACAGACAATCTCTTCTAGGATCCTCCCTCTTCTATAGATGCCTCTAGGCTGATATGGCGCTTTTCCACTGCATGGTACGGCACAGTACGGCTCGGTGGTACAGTACCTAGTACCTGGTACTTTTTTTAGTACCACTTCGGTTGGGGTTCCAAGTGAACCGTACCATTACCAAAATGTGACATGTAAACTCTGCTGATCACGGATTGGCCGGAGAGAATCGTCACTAGCTGCGTCACTGAACTTGCGACACAAACACAAAAGAACCGCTAGATTTAAATCAGCACAGCCAGCGAAGGATCGAACGCAACTGTTTTGAACGAGTGCACCTTTTTTTAACAACCAAAAAGTTTTGTTGTCCGTTGCGGAAGTACAGACGTTCCTCTCGTTGATAGCAGAGGAGCGGATGCAGCGAGAGCTTGATGGGGCGACGCGGAATGAAAACATTTTTTTTAGGAGTCGTGGTAGTAGAGGCGGCGCAACTATAACCACATGTGAATAATCCCGCCCACTCTAAAGCGGTACTGAACTGCAGTGGAAACGCAAACCGTGCCGAGCCGAACCGTGCCGAGCCGAGTTGTACCACTCAGTGGAAAAGCGCCAATAGACAACACACAAACACACCCGCTAACAGATTCTCATGACTCCCACTGAACCCAAACAAACAGCTCATGACTACTGTCATGTGTTATACAGTACAGGCTGTCTGAGGGGTTAAAACCAGTTCAGAAGAAACAGTGAAATAAAAAGAGGCAACTTTCCCTTTAAAACTGAATCAAAACAAGACAGGGACCAGAACACACCACCAGTCAGATCCAGAGCGATTGTTTTAGTAGAACTGCTCTGCATTAGCACTCAGCAAGAATGAAATGAGCTGATATGGACAGCACACATCTTAAAGATAGTAAAATAAAAATTATTTGTTTATATGCACTACAACCCAGTAGTATATGGATTTTTGTGTGTGTGTGTGTGACATTCCTTTGGTGATTGACAGAGAATGCTTCAGAGACCTCAGTATGTAATAGTGGGGTCAAAGATCATGTGTTGACATTTACAGAGCACAACTCTGTCTCCCGTACAAAGTTATCCTCTGTAGTCGTGACCCTGCCAGTGAAAACCCAGCTAAAGTCATTTTTTGTGATTTACTGTTTTCTACATAAAATCATCCTTCGTAAAGATGTAGAACATTCTGTGAAAATATAACCTTTATATCTTTAATATTGACTGAGTAAGGCCATGTCAAAGATTGAAATCATTGTGAAATTAATGATTGAAATCAAACTTTGATGCTTGTTATCTCATAATTAGATTTTGAGACTTTAGCCTGGATTTCACAGACAGGGTCACAAAAGCAGCACTCCTTTTAATTTCCTTCCTCCTACATCTCCATCAGTTTCTATATGGCCCTGTCTGAAATTGGCAGCCTTAGCAGTTCATGCAGTTGTGACGTATTGCATAATAGACTGTTTAGTAATATCCGCTGTGAGTGAAGAGTGATCCAAGTGTGACTGCAGAGGCCATCATTTGGGACAGAACCTTTCTCTTTGTCACTACGCCTTTTAATGAAGATAAAGTGATGGTAAGTTTTTCAATGTTAAAATTAAAATTTTCAGTTTACATAATTTAGTAAAATATAGAATTAATTATATAATAAACAACATGTCATTTATATGAATTATATGACAAATACTTACATTTTATTCATTGTATAATTAACCAGTACATAATAATTAACAATTCTGGAATAAAGGACTTTTCATTTGGGGGTATTATTTTCATTGATTCTATTTAATAAATGTGAAATGTAATTATCTTTTTAATTGGTTAACTGGTTCGTAGCTGTAAGATATAACATTTAATGCTCCTAAGAGCGCATCACTTCAAAAAAAGTGCTAACCTGCGTTAAAACAATCTTTATTTTTGCAGGTCTGTCTGGTGCCTCTAAAGGTACAGAAATTACATATTGAGATCCATTATTGTCTGATGAGGCACTATGAATGTCCACATGACATGGAAAACAGCCAGATGACATCACCTCAGAGCAAGTCTCATGGGTCAGAGCTATCCATCAGAAATCACAGCTGATTTATTAAGAAATACAATATCACCAGAGTTATTTTGCTATTACTGAGACCCTATTATAGATATTATTAATATTTTAAATTAGTTTTTATTTTTATATTTTAAATTTATATTTTAAATTTATATTTTAAAGTTTTTACAAATTTAAAGTTTTATTTTTTCATTTTAAAGTTTTATTTTTTTTCATTTTTATTAGTTTTTTAAAATAATTGTAGTTATATATATATATTTATTTTTTTTTTTTTCAGTTTTACTTATTTTATCACATCAAGTTACACTAAATTAAAGTGAATGCTGCCTTGGTTAACTAGATATAATAAAATACGCTTTAGTTTTTTTAGTTTAAGTATTTTTAACATTTATTTATTTTATTTCAAATAACCTTGCATGGTTTGTAAGGATGTAACGATTAACCGCTAGCCGGTTGAAAATCGATTTCAATATGTGACGATTCAAATCGGTTGAGATGCTAAACAAATCGCGATTCAGTTAGGGGTAAGAGTTTATATGAATGTATGTCTGAGGGGAACTTACGGTCTTTCGATGGTATTTGTTCTTTCATCTTGCCTCTGTATAATGCATATCAGGGCTCCAGACTCATTCTTCCCACTGGTCGCTCTTTTGCAACTAACTTCCTCAGCTGGTCGCACGAGCACATGATTTGGTCGCAATATTTAAAAAATTTCTTTTTTTTTTTTTGCGCTACAACATGGGATTATTCAGTGCATGCTGATCAATTTATATCATAGTTTATAGTTATATGGAAACGACAGTTGTTAACATTCAACCCGTTCTTTATCATCAGTAGTATTATTTGTGATTTGAATTTTGTGAACGGGACTTTCTCTTTTGCTGTGTTAAGCCGCAGGCTTCGGATGCTTTCACTTTCGAATTCGCGATCTTGTTGTCACTGTTTTGCTTACATACATCTACGCACCTTTCATTTTTTAAGACTAAAACAAAAGATAGATGCATTGTTATTCTTAATCAAAAAGCACAACAACAATAAATCAGTAAGATACAATGACAAACTAGATTACAAAACGTTTAACAAAAACGAATAAAATGAGGCATGGCACACACCACATGCTGTATTATATAGGCTACCGACTAATAAATGACAGAACGTTTAGCAAACACTGAGGAATCAAATAAATAAATGAAAGCCTCCATAGCTTAAGGTTGCTAAACAGCAAAGATAAGTTTTTAAAAAATGAAAACCAAAAGAAAAATAAAACTAACGGTGACAGTGCAGGCCACCTTCTTCTTGTAGCCAATCAAATGAGCTTCTCGCTGACTCTCCATTTACTCTTATCTGATTGGTCCAATAAACACATCATACCCAAGACATTAATCTTCATTTAGTTCAGGATCATTCTTGCTGTCGGAATGGTACTTTTAACATACACATACAGTAAAAAAATGTATTAAAAAATAACAACTTAATTAAAACATGATATTTTATAAGTTGTGTACCATTAGGCTATGTGTTCATACTGAATTTCGAGCTGTGTAGTTTCCTTCTCTTCCTTAGCCCTGCGTATGCAAATCTTTTTGACGTCATTCTACCTTCATAAGTATGACGCGTGGCACACAAAATTTAGTCGCACAGGCAGAAAAAATAGTTGCAGTCTGGAGCCCTGCATAAGTTCATATGTGCAGCGCTGCTTTGTTTACAGCGTAAACCAAGAAAACGCTTTAAGCGCCACCAGCTGGCAGAGAGTGAATCTGCGTCTCATTCAGCTCTGCTGTTTCTGTTTCATGCAGAATTTTTTATGTATAGTTTCACAAAACTGAAGTCAAACCATTCTGTTTTTGCTTCAAATTTAGAAATTATACAATGTAATTAAGATTAAAAACTGCTCATGTTGCATGTATGCAGCATCTTTGTTTGGATCATGATTAAAATGCAGTGGGTTGCCTCTAATTTTAAATGGAAAGAGCACAGACAACGCCTTAGTTTGTTTATATGAAGAGATTTATTTTATTTGTGTTATTTATTTGATTTGGGGCTTGTTTTACATTTTCAATTTAGTTTTGTTATTTACATTTACATTAAATAAAAATGTTGTTATTTAGAAAACTCTTTTATCCAAAGCGACTAACAAATGAGGACAATAGAAGCAATCAAAACCAACAAAAGAGCAATAAT
>NW_015549580.1:396561-415212 GCF_001515605.1 Sinocyclocheilus anshuiensis
ACATACTTAAAAAAAAAAAAAAAAAAAAAAAACTCTGAATGTTTTTGATTGTCTTTTCTTTTTTGTTCAACAGAAGACAACATGAAGGTGAGTAATTGATGAAAAAAAATTCAATATTTAGGTGAGTTATCTCTTTAATAATATCTCCTTAAAACTCCCACCTTGGTTCCACCTCTCTTTTTTGTTCGCACTACTATTGTCTGATCAATACTACTGGTCCACTCGTCTTTTCTGCCTAGGGGAGCAGCTGGACAGAGGGGCAATTAAAGGGCAATTAGTGCCTCCTCTGTTCAATCTCCACCTCAGCAGGGGATGAATGGGTGCGGTCAAGGGCACGTGCGGGTGGGTGCGAGTGAAGATAATCGGATTTAAAGAAAGAAAGAGAGCACGCGTGATGAACGGCGAGAGAAGCAGATGGACAGGAGACGTTCTGACTGTGAGCAGCAGACACATCGACAGACACTCACACTGAGAGGAGACCGTCCACACACACATCCAGTATTTATGAAGCGCATCAGGTCGCCACACTGCATTTTGAAAACTCAAGGCAGTTTTCAGACGGATGGATCATTTTAGTACTGGCAATTTCTGGCAAGAGAGTTACAGAGAGAACTGGGCCAGTCAACTTCAGAAAGATGTAGAGCTGCCACAGTCAAAGGCTGCTGACGTGCAGTCCGCCTGAAGTTCTGCCCCAAAGTGTTAACTGAATACTATCCCTCACACACACACACACACACAGTTGAAGAACAGACGCTACTCTGAAAAGTGCCAGCTGCCTTTCCACTTCAACTTTTAATGTCTTTTCTATTTTTTTCCCCTCTTCTTACTTCTATTTTTTGTCTTATATCTAAAAAAACAAAAATCACCATGTCTCTTGTTATACAACACTCCCTGTCTTCGTTTGCATGTCCCAGACAAAACTGTCAGTCTGTATATTAGTGGTGGTTATTCTTCAGTGACACTTTCCACAGGTTACATCATTACATACATCATAAGTGTTGACAAGTGAACCTCATTTTGAGTGAGTCGCTGAATCATTCATTCAAAGGACTCTTTCAAAACCACTGATTCATTCAGGAACAAAAGAAGTGACTGTCTTTCTGAGTGAATCAGTGAATAATTCAGTCAACTGATTCTTTATTATTTAAATTCAGCATGAAATAAAAATGTACAGTTCTTATTTGTTTAATGAAATGTTGCAATGTTTATTATAAATGATTTATCCATGCACATCTTCATCATCATCATCATTTTTATTATTTGCATGGCCTCTAATCCCTAATCAAAAACATTAACACCTACTTGTGATGAATTTTGATATGTCATGAGGCTTTTTCTCTGTTTTTATGGTGGTTGTCAGTACATGTTAAAAAAATATTTGTTAATGTACAAAACAGATTTTAGTAGCAGAGTACCTTTTAAAGGCTATTTACACCAAATAGTGATGAATACTGTTTGCACCAAGTGTACAAAAGCAAGAAAGGGCATCTTGTTTATACTAAGTGCATATAGTAATAGATACTATTTACACAAAGCATCAATTTAAACATTTAGCACTATGGGTAAATTGTGGGTAAATTATGGGTAAGTAATGGTGGGCAGAGTCAGTGCCATTTTTAATCTAACAAGGTACCCTCCCCTCTATTTTATAACATGCTTTCATTAATTTTCTGGCTGGTGCTACATAAGCATATACAGAGGGATTGATGTACTATACTGATGAGTACCTTTCCACTAAGCGGACATACTGTACACTCACGCAGACATACAAACACACACAAGGTCTGACAGGTGGAAAGGTGATCGCTCCCTCATGGCCAGCAGCTTCAAATGTAAGCTCAATTTTCCATTAACACCCTGTAATTGGTACATCATCAGTCCTTTCTCTGAGTGCTCAAACAACAGGAGCAGTGGTTATTGCATGTGCTCCGATTGCTGCTCATATGGGCAAGGTATGTTTGGGTCTGGCTTGCAATCGCTGCTTCAAAAATTCCTAGTCTGTCATCTTTTCAAAATAGCCAATAGGTTAAAAAAACTAAACAAAGTTTCTCACTTCTTAAAGTTGGAAAAACTGAAAACTATGAATTAACAATGGGTGAGTTTAATGGCGTGTTTGGATGCTCCACACAGAGGTTATGAACTATGAGAGAGAGTAGTGTGTCTCATGAGAGTGCATTTGAGATGGTGTGTGTGTGTGTGTGTGTGGTTAAAAATAAAACCAAAGACTGTCAAAGGAGCCCTGTGACTGATCTTAATGATAGTACAAAAAAAGTCACAAAAACAGAAACATTGCTGCCTACAAACTGCAGTCTAAATTAAAGATAAGCTAATAATCTGTCCTAACACTGCTCTCAAAGTGTCTCCACTCTGCTACAGTTTTTCTATATCTGCTTGGCCATTTTCAGATTACTTCTATTTTCAAAATACATCTTGACCTTTTACGCCTTTCATTTTATTTTGACAACTTTTATTATTGCCAGCCCTCAAAATAACCTCCCTGTTCAGAAGAGACTGAATGGATGAAGTTGTCTGTCTAACTGCTTGCGACAGTAGGTCAGCACAGCTGAGCAGTTTCATTAAATCCAAAGTTTCTGTATAAAAACGACCTCTGCTTCTGTCATTTACACAACCGGAGAACGCAAACAACACCAGGCTGAAATCAACCCTTGAGAGCAGTCGTGATTTTATGCACATCAAAAGATTTAGTATAAAATCAAATCAAAATATAACATTTTTGAATCCGTATATTCACTTTTTTTCTGGTGAAAATATATTTAAAAAATTGTTGCAAAAGGATCAGTTCACTTGAGAAGCAAAACTGCATAAGATATTACCTTCAACTTTTCAGAGAAAAATTCTGAGAATTTATTATGAATTCAACTTTCTTTTTTCCATACCCCACTGGTACATTTTTTTTCATATGCATAAATCTATCTAAATGTACTCAGATTTCTGCTTTAAAATTCTCTAATAAGCTCTGGTTTAACTTTAAACTTCATAAATAATTGCTTATAAAAGCAGATGTATACTTTTACCCATATAATTTTAATTACCATACGTAACTTTAACCTCTTTAAGAAGTTTTAAATAAAATTTAAAAAAATACCTCAAGTATGGCTTCTGGATACTAACCCAAGCAGACAGATGCTTATATTTAAATGAAATACAGAAACATATTAAACCATGCATGACTATTCATGAGAAAACAACCGCCCACATGCATGTACACAAACAGAAAAAGTGTTAACCTTGCTGATTTTTATGGAGGGCTGTAATTTTCAGTGATGATGTTGTGCTGAACATTATTACTATGGCAACAGGGCAGCAGGACTGCCGGGGGGGATACAACAGTGAGTGGGAAGGAAGTGGGAATATCAGTAGCTGGATGACATTCACTACTGCGGATGCTAACAGCAGATGTCAAGACTTACCATTCCAGTATTTTGAGTTATTTTATGTATTCATAACAATTAGAAGAATTTAACACAAAATGAGTATTAAAAGTCTTAGATGAAAACTTAAACCTAAATCAAAATGAGAAATGTTACTTTGACAACTAACTGAAATAAGTATTAATATACTAAAATCATTAAAACTGAAATAAAATAAAGCTAAATAAATATATCCAAAAACGAAAACTAAAGAATAATGAAAATATAAAGATATTTATTAGTATTAATAAACACCTAATAGTACATGAATAATTCTAAAATAAAACTTAAATAAATAATTACAAATAAAAATTAATTAATTTTTTTTTTTTTTTTTTTGATTTTTACATTTTTATTATATGGAAAAGGGGCCAGTATTATATGGAAAAGTGGCCAGTAGTTTCTTCAACATTTTAAGAATATCCTGTGGATTTAGAACAACAATGGTGAAGAATTCATTTTTTCACCATAAAAGTGTGAAATAAAAACAAAACCAATTGATATAATCATATTCAGCATGCAGACTAAAGACTCATAGGACTTTAAGAAAAATAGGTAGTGTAAAGCAACTTCAGAACAGGAAGTGGGGGGCAAATTTAGAACTTCCTTCCTGACATCTTTAAATAAGCTGCCACATACAAAATGA
This sequence comes from Sinocyclocheilus anshuiensis, assembly GCF_001515605.1. NCBI lineage: Eukaryota > Metazoa > Chordata > Actinopteri > Cypriniformes > Cyprinidae > Sinocyclocheilus > Sinocyclocheilus anshuiensis. The sequence goes on from NW_015549580.1 coordinate 400,639, forward strand.
TTAAACATGAGGTACAGGAGTCCTGCTGTGAGCATGTATGTGTGTGTGTGTGTGTGTGTGTGTGTGTGTGTGTGTGTAATGGATGTGGAGGGTGGAGAGGGGCATGATGGGTCCATGTACGGCCTGACATCAGTCATCACTGCCGTGATGAGACAAGAACAGGTGCCAGAGCACCAACAGCAGCTGCTGGCTCTCTCACACCCTCAGTCACAAGGCAAGAGAAGAGATCAGGGGGAGCAGAAAAAGACAGACATACACATAAAGAATAAGAAGTGAAACTGGGGTTGAGTAATAATATGACATAAAGGTAGAAGGAAATTGCTAGAAGCAAAAAGACACAACGGAAAATTGAAAAAGTCAACTTTGTTTAGTCTACCAATAGGTTGATTGTAGCTTAGCAATACTTAGAAAAACGATAAAGTTTTTCCATTTCCCCTATAGTCATCTATTAGACCAGCAAACTAAGACAAAGTGAAACTGTGTGAACTTCAGTTACCCTAGTCAGGCCTTCAGAGCATTGTTTGCATCTCCTTACACTTTCCTGAAGTGTGTGAGCCAGTCACAAACAACAAACGCAGACATTATACAACAAAGGAAGCTTCTGTTCTAAGGTCAATATACTTTACTCAATTTATAATTCCTGTTTGAGTCAAGTGCATGACTGCCATTGAATAGAAAGTGGTCACATCTGTTCCTGGTTACACATTTTCACAGACATAAAATTGAGGTTTAACATTTGCAATTAGGTTTAACTAACTGAGGTTTACAGACTCTATAGTCTGTGTGTGTGGTCAGATTCTTCTGCTAAACAAGTACATCAAAAGATTGTGGGAATTTATCCTTTGGCTCCCGCCGAGCATTACGTTCCTCCACCTCATGCATCTCTCCCTGCCGTTCTGTTTTCATTTTGGGACCACAGACCTGTGAAAAATGACACTAGAGTATACTGTGTATTTACAGTCATGCTGTTATGACTTAGGCTTGTTATTGGTTGTTAAACATTCAGCTATGCTTCAAATTATTCACTAGCCTTATACACTCCTCTGCACTTCACTCTGGTAAACAAATCTCCTCCCATTCCTCTTCCTTCTCTTGGTTAAAATTGCTGTGAATTGCTGTTTGCAACACATTTTACTTCTTTTAACTGATGTTTTTCTGAATTAAAGGTGCATTCAGTAGTTTAGTGCTAATTTAAAAATAAATTGTGTTTTCATCTAAATGGTGTACACTTGCATAAGACTGGACTGATAATAGTTTCCTTTAAAAGAGTTTTAATTATATAGAGAGAGGGTCACCACCCTCAATGTATTTTGTCATTTTGAAACAGCATGACCTGCAGTGTTTTGCTTAACAACAGAGAGGATCATTATTCTTACTGGCTGTCGTCTCTGTGGATACACTGATAAAACTGATGGAAGAGCAAAAATTAAACAGAACACACTTATTATTGTGCACCACAAGAGACAATGGGAGAATCAGTACCTGAAGAGCCAAAGAAGCAGGAAAAGCCTGAAGCCAGAAGAAAGTCACACAAAGACCAATGAATGAGCATAAACATTAGAACAGCAAACACAAGGTGGAAAGATTTGATGACTGAGAAAATTTTGAGTAGTGATGCCCAAGTCTGCCAATCTGCCAATTTTTTGGCAATCGGGGTTTGACAAATTTCCCCCCAAAAAATTGTGTAGTGTATGATGGGCACAGACTTAAATTTTTTAGCTTCAGACTATGATTCCATTCAGTCTGAGTATATCAACCATTTTTTGATACTTAGAATCATTTTAAACACACTGTTTTTAGAACACTTTGTTTTCATTTGTCATGTGTCTCCTGGCAACAAGTGTTGATTAAAAGACAAACTTCTGGAACACCTGATAAATTGTGCATACTAAAAGCAAGAATGTACTTTAGGAAAGTAAAAACATGCTTTATTATTGATATAAGTCAGTTTCCCATGCCCTCTCTCTCTCTCTCTCTCTCGATGATATATTCTATGATGAACTCTAGTTTTCCTCTAATTAGGTAAAGAGTCTCAGTCTCTTGATCTCTGAGGATAAACAGTGTGAAGTAGGCTACAAGGTCAGTTCACGCTATTTCTTTTGTTTTACCGGCATTCCACCCCTCTACTGCGGTCATCCTGACAACAGCGTCGCGCGCGAGTCAAACACATTCAGTCTGAGGGCCAGTGCCGACTACTACACATGACATGAAAGAGAAAAGACACGTTGGAATCTACGTTTACACAAATAACACGGCGCAGTGTGAGGATCGCATTATGATGATCTGTACAATGAATTAATAAAAGATGAGAGTTTATTAAACATGCGCTTCATCATCCTACACTAAATCTACGTACAGGATATATTAAAAGCTATCCGATACTCTGTTCTGCATCTATAATTTATAGTCTGGTTAGTTAGGCTGGTGCATTTTGTCTAAGAAGGTTATGCCGCAAATCTTGAATTAATAATTCAGACAAAATATATCCTCTGCAGCCAACACAGCTGATGTTTTATTCTTTTTTACTTAGTTTTCAAGTAGGTTCAAATGCCTCTAAGAAGCATTATATCCCACTCTATCTTAGATATGTGAGCTTGCACTACAAAACTAAATATAGAAGCATATCTGTTTGCCAAAATGACACAAATTCTACCAATATATATGACGTATGTCATATAAATCCGATCATAGTTCCATATGTGGTCAACAAGAAGGGATGGAGCACAATCTTAGGGCCCATCTCAAAAGTTTCAAATGACTTGTTTCGGGAAACTCGATTTGAAATGGTCTCTATGGAAACTCACATGACATTGACGAAAATTAAGAGATTGGATTCTTATTAGGGCAAGTCAGTAAAAAAGTAGGGATGAAAATAAGAGTTAATATTTAATGCTGAGGGACAACTCTCACATCACCTCACTGGCCCCCAGGCGGTGCAATTACAGCCCCATATTTCTAACTCCAGTTCCCATAGCGAAGCCGAATGTGAGAATGAAATTTGGGGAGGGAAATGGGGTAATCGTTGGGGCTTGGGCGGTTACATTTGAGCAGAGAGTACAAAACACCCAAAGATGGATGGATGCAAATGGGGGAATATAAAAAGAAAGAGAGATGTCTAAATGGAAGGAGTCTAAATGCTCCCACTGAGTACTTGTCTGCACTCCCCCCATTTATTTCAGCAAAAATTGAGCATCTAAAGCAGGAGCCGGATATATGCATTGTTTGGCAGCGCAATCAGTCGGGCTAGATGACAGTTAATGGTGGAACAGCTAGTAATGGACATCTAAAATGAAGTGAATTAAATAGGAGAGCTCTGAGAGAGAAAGAGATGGAATAAAAACTGAAAATGGAAGCAGGCTGCAATAAAACAAATAACCTGATTGACAGCAGTGGGGTGGGAGTGGATGAAGGTGTGGGGGGTGTATTAGCGCTGACAGTTACTGTACAAGAGCCACCACACTGCTGGTGTGTTTTAATGCTACAGCTGCCGCATCCACAATGCAGGCTCTTCCGTACCACCAAAACTCATTATTGAGATAGAAGGATAAGAAAAAAAGGGAGAGAGAGAGCTGAGTCAGAAGATAAATAGTAGGGCCATGTGAGAGAAACATTACGGCTCGAGTTAATCTCACTAAAAGGGTTAGGACAGCCAGCGCTGCCCCCTCACTCTCTTTCGCTCCCTCTATCCATCCAGAGCCAATTCTCCACTCCATCTCTCTCTCTCTTTCCCAGCATTCCCTCTGTGCAGCATGTTTTTCTCTGAGGGATGATAGTAAGTTGCATGTATAAATATTGAGCAGACACAGTGGTGTGTTAAGGGTGTAGATAACCAGAAGGAAAAGGGGTTATCCTGGCTTAAATGAGACCAAATCAACAGAGCTTTGTTCCAGCAGGAAATATGTTACTGAGGAATGAAAACAAATATAACACTGCAAATAGGTTCCAGATATCTATGGCAGTTATCTCTCACTGAATTATCAACGTTATCTCTTGTTGTTTCTCCTGAAATCCTTTCATAAGGTGAAATGATTAATTAAAAAAGAATTATTTTTTCTTTATTATTAACTATTTGATTTATTAAAATTACTTATCATTAACAATGCTTGACCTCCTTTAAATCTCCATGCCTTGGTGAAACATTTGAGATATTAAAATATGTCATTTTCTACTAGTTCCTCTTTCCTTGTTTTCTTACAGGTCATTATGAACTAATCAAGTTTAAATGAAGCTCTTTCAACCAGGCCACACACAAAAACATGTCCCCTTCTCCAGACCTCTGCTGCCCATGTCAGCATTAATTCTAGTCTCCTGACTTCACTTAACACTTCTCCTTTTGTCTGCTCTTTCCCTCTTTCTTTCATAACCAGGAAGTTCATACGCTGGCCAATAACATTCATAGTCATGAGGAAGCAGATCTAGAGGTTAAAGTGATGCACAAGTTGTCATTATATTTAATATTTGTGCTTTGATAGCAACTGATATTGAGAAATGGTTTGACATATCAATTCTGAAATATACATAAACATGCATATACAGTGGGTATAGAAAAGAATCACCCCCCTTTAAAACACAAATCACATTTTTGTTGCTTTGCAGCCTGAAATGAAGATGGACACAGTTTTTGTTTCATCCAGCTGTATTTACTCAGTGCAACTTATAACATCCAAGTGAAAGATATAACACCAGCATGTCAGCAAAGAATTAAAAGAAAAACTGAGCAGTGAGTCACTGAGCTTCTGTCCACACGAACATGGGTATTTTCAAAACCGCAGCTTTTTCTATGCGGTTTGGCAGTTCGTCCACACGCAAACACAGTATCAGGTCACTGAAACCAAACCTTTTTGAAAACTCCTGCCAGGGAAGATAGCCAGTGAAACCAGAGATTCTGGCTTGTGAAGTCGGAGTGTGCGCCTGTAATAACCTTTTATTTCAGGCTTCTGATTGGCCAACATGGCTTTATGGTTAGGGTTATATTGCCACCTGTTGGTTTGGCATGCTCTTGACAGCGCTTCATAGTGTGTTTTTGCATTTTCATGTGGATGAGATTTGTTTTTTTGTTGTTGTTTTTTTTAATACCAGTGTACGTGTGGACTAGGCCTGAGTTGGAAAAGGATCACCCCCCTCCTAAAAATGACTTGTAAACTCAGTCAGGTGTAGCTAATCATCTTCTCAATGGAACACAAAGCCATTTTCCTTTCAACTGTGATCAGCTGTGGTCATTTTAATTAGCTCAGCATGAAAAGAGCTTTCCTGGAGCGTCTCAATCCTTGGTAGTGCAACTGAAGCAAACAATTAACTATGGGTGGCAAGGCACAGTCAAAATCTGTTGAATGACTTGAAAACTGCAGTCCACAAATGGTCACCATCAAATTTAACTGAACTTGAGCAGTTCTGTACAGAAGAGTGGGCTAATATTGCAAAGTCTAGATGTGCAAAGTTAGTAGAGACAGAGACATATCCCAACAGACTAAAGGCTGTAATTAAAGCAAAAGGTGGTTTAACAAAATACTGACACAAGGGGGTGATCCTTTTTCCAACTCATTGATTCTGTTTTGTTTTGTTTTTTGTAACATGACGGTGTTATATCTTTCCGTTGGATGTTATAAGTTGCACTGAGTAAATACAGCTGGATAAAACAAAAACTGTCGGTCTTCATTTCAGGCTGCAAAGCAACGAAATGTGATTATTTTAAAGGGGGCTGATTCTTTTCTATACCCACTATATATACACACCGGTCCAAATTTTTTTTATTAGCTTTACTGTAAACTGAGGAAGTAACAGGATTCTACAAACATAACTGCAAACTTCAGCCCACATGAATCATTTTACTCTCCTTCTTTTATAATAGAGAAGAACTGAAAATGAATCTAAATTAGGGCAAGAAATGTTTATCAGTCAAATTAAAGATATGGAGATGGTTATGCAGTATACCACATGTTGTTTTGAAAGGGGGTTGGCACCATTTCTAACCCTAGGGTATGAAGCTCTGCTGAATTGCTCTACCAAAACTGTACAGTGTGAAACAATGTGGCGCTAGAGTGTTAGACAGCCAATCATAAATGATACAATGCCTGCCTCATTAAATATTCACGAGGTCTGTACAGTCACAGAAACTTTCGTGCGCTGTTTAGTTTCAGCATTGGAGGAAACCTGTAAAAAATGTCAAACATATTAACTGGGAGGATGACATTTTACAATAGGAGCAGCAGATATTAAAACAGGTTATATGCTTATTGCATGCTGTATTCGTCCAATCAATGTTAATAAAACATATTGCTATTAAAATCTATATTAAAAACATAAATATGCAAATACGAACATTAACCAGGGTTTACAGTGTAAAATCATAACTGTCTAACCATAACCATAGTATAACATTACATTTTTATATATTCATATAAATACATTATATATAGCTTATAAAATACTGCCCATCCTAATGTCATACACCGATCGGTCAGCGCGCAGCGGCGCTTCAAATCCAACGCGCCTATGGCCAATGGTTCAACACGCCAAACGGTTCACCCAATTTGTTCAAAACGTGAAATGAAATGCCGCTGTGTGTTGCTTGGAGACGAACAGTTCTGCGTTGTCTTTATATTTTCGTTGGCAACATTGAGCAAAACAGACAACATTGTGTCTAAAATAACACAATTAACTTGTGACCTAGGCTACATAGGTCTGGGGCGGGGCAAGTGCGTTATATGCGTTAATAATTATAACGCCTTATTTTTCACCATAATTAATTAATCTAATTAACGCGTTAAATTACCATCCAAGTTTATTAAAAGTGACGATAATTTTAATTAATACTTTGTCCTCAATTCTACACACTTTCCCTCTCTCCCTCTTTCTCTCTCCCTCATCTTTCACCCAGCCTGGCAGGAGCCCCATTCTATTTAGTCAGGAATCCCTTTTCCTCTAATGAGCTTCGGCTTGGCAGCGGAGAGGAACGGAGGGAGGGAGAGAGAGTGACTCCGATCCCTGAGGCTGCTGATGTTTGACTGTACATCCTCGGGCCTGCTTTCCTGTCAACCAGCATATAGATAAGCTAGTGTAGTTTTCCTTTCACGAATTCAGGTTGGTGAGTATGGGAAGAGAAGGAAATGAGGGCAGCATATAAGAAAATGAGCATCTGTTGTGGCCCGAGCGATAAACGTCGAATGACTATGCATAATTACATCTGCAATGCGTATATTAACAGCTTAACCCATGAGCGAAAATTTAATCAAATGATACGGTGTTAATCCGATAGGATTAAAGAAGAGTGCTATCAACATTGCACGTCTCCATGGTGAAGTAGAATAAGGAGTCATCTTGTCAAACCGGTCCCGTGAAAACACCAGGGCGATCTTATGAGGTCCATTTACCGGAGGCCCTGCCGCTGTAGGGACCGCAGCCTGTGTGTGTGTGTGTGTGTCAAGAAAAGATAGCGAGACGCACTGGGCCATGTAAATCTCATCTCTGATGGAATAGAGCAGAATCTGAGAGAGAGTTTAAAGAGTAGGAGTGAAAGAAGGAAGGAGAGGGCTGATAAGGGGGTGAAGGACAGAGCGAGAGGAGTAGAAGAGCAGGTCAGGGTTTGCTTGTGTCCTGCTGTTTCCAGCACAATGCTATTACAGTCAGTCCTGCACCTGCCTTGCTCTCCCCCTTTCCCCTCCGCTCCAATCTCTCTCTCTTCACTTTTTCTCTGCCTCACATCTCTCCCTCCAGATTTTCTTTTCTTCCCGCTGCTTCTGCCTCTCTCTTATTTTATTTTTTTTCTCTGAGCCTGTCTCCGGTATAAAGTGAGTTTGTTTACAATGTTGACAGTGCTAACAGCAAACTGAGGGCTAAAGGTCAGAATCACACACATCACACACACACACACACACACACACATACTTTCTACACATCTTTTTATCTTTCCTCTCCACTGTTTCGCTCACTCTTCTGTTGCAGATCTGTCTCTTTACAAAAAAGGTACTCATGATACATGATACTATCTGATGGCAAGACTAAGGGACTTCAGTAGGAATGCACAATATATTGGGGACCATATCAGAATCATATTTTTTTAAACGCCATTGTTCTGATAGGGCCAATACTTAAAGGGGTCATATGATGCTGCTAAAAATAACATTATTTTGTGTATTTGGTGTAATGAAATGTGTTTATGCGGTTTAAGGTTCAAAAAACACATTATTTTCGCAACTTTACAGATCTTCTTTATGCACCAAGAGCTTGTAACACTCCAAAGAGAAAGAAAAAATTGAAATCGCATCATATGACCCCTTTAAAGGAGAAAATATATGATTTTTTAATATAGATTACAAATAGTATCAAAACATTTATGCTGCACATTACAATGTTTTGATGCCTGATTTCAAGTCTGAAAAGGTTTATTTTCATAGGGTCACGAAAAGCAAGGAAAAGCAATGCTAAATGCAAACAGTACAACATTTTTAACCATATAATTATGGATTTAGGATAGCAAAATAAACATTTTCTCCTCACTTTAAAAAGTTGACATGTCTATACATGTAAATAAGATTAAATTAAATATGAGTTACGTGTTTGGTACTCTGCTGGGTCACTTAAAAGTCCAACAAAGTCCACAAACTTTTTTTGCAAACACTATATTTAAAAAGATAGGCAAGACTATAGATTTATAATATCGGCCAATATATTGGTTATTGTTCAGTAACATAACATGATTGTCGTAGCAGCCAATAATAATATAATATAATATAATATAATATTAATTATTTTTAATTATTATAATATGTATATTAATTATAATATGTTATGTTACATTTGATACATCATTTTAAATTATTTGGTTATGTGAGAAGAAAGAGACAACAGAGTGCTTCAAGAAACACAGAACTACAACAGGTAGGCCAAACTGGTATATTACTATACTATTTGTTTATATGTGTACATATAATATACTATATAAGGTACTTAAAGAATATAATGTGTAAGGTACTTAAAGAATACCATGGTATTACTATGGTACCACTGTTTTAAAAAAAACATGGTAATACAGTACCATTGCACTTTATTGCAAGTGTCCTTGCCATTCTCCTTTCCCGAGTGATTTTTATCAGTATATTTCAGTGTTTTGGAGGGGATTTATGAATGATTATGGCTGGGTTTAGACTGGCGGGACAAAACATGACACGTCATCATCACCCGGGTCTGTCTGTACAGGTTATCAGTGTCTCAAAGCAAAACCACAGCGCTAAGCCTCTAGTAGGAAACCACTCTTCCATTTTATCCCTCCATTTTGCTTGCTGTCCTTCACTACTATACCAAGCCCTCTGTTTCGCTTTCTCTCTTTTCCCTATTAGAGCGGATTAGCTTTATAAAGCTTGAATGACCGTGAGTAAGTGGAGGGTAACAAGTCACAGTCTTACAGGTACGTCTACCTCTGTAACTCAGGGCATCGAGCGTGTAAACAAGTCAGCGAGTATGACAGAGGGATCGATGCAGCTCATGGCCGGCTAATCCATCTTAACCCCGTTAGCACAGCGCACTCTACCTTTAATGATTCCACTTCTTCTCTCCTGTGCAATTACTGCACAGATTCACATTTTCCTCATCTTTCTGCTGTGCTTTCTGTCTTTCTTCCCATCCTCTCTGTGCAAAGCTGTCAAGGTCTTGTGAGCCACTTTGATCGATTAAAACAAAGGGTCTTGCACAGAGGACGCTAAAACACAAAACCACACACACAGATGCAGAGGGGCACTTGCAGACCTTCAGTCATTTCAGCAGGAAATTAAATTTGTTGGCAACTGAACTTAATTATGCGAAATATTAGCAAGAGAGTATGTGCTGGAGTGTTTCTTTTGAAATTCAGAGTAATAATGACTGTCTGACAGTTCATAATGTTGTGAATTAGATGACTTACCAAATAAATACATAAACTTACACAAAATATGAGTATGCAACTGACTAATCAGAATGAAGGGTTCCAGAGTGCGATGTAATAAATGTAGATGTCTGTTGTCTCTCACTCTAAAATTGTTTCGAAACCTCTCCATCACCACACATTAACAGCTTCTAATGGAATTGCACATCAGAAAAAATTAACTACAGGTTAAGCAGTTAATGGAGCAGTTTCATCACTATAATAATAAATCTGTCTTGCAAATGTACAGAAATTGCACAAACATGATTTTAGATAATACGTCTTGTGCCTATGATATTTGATAAAACAAAAAAACTATACTGAAAAACTTTACAGAGGAACAAACGCAAAGCGAGAGAGAAAGAGGAAATGAAAAACCTGGAGCGGCGTTAAAGTGAACTGATTACAGAATGGGAAATTGTCGAAACACTCCACTCATGTAACAACATAACGCAAAAACTACTCAACAACTGTTGAGCGCCAGAAAGGCCTCTCAGTTTAACATCTTGCCTAAACTGTAATGCACACACATTAGATAGCGAACTCACATGTTAAATACAAACATGTGATCACGTTACTGTGCAATGGTGGAGAGGACAACAATGGAATGTCAACAAGGTTACAAGCAAGGTTACAAACACACACACACACACACACACACACATATATATATATATATATATATATATGTGTGTGTGTGTATATATATATATATATATATATATGTGTGTGTGTGTATATATATATATATATATATATATGTGTGTGTGTGTGTGTGTGTGTGTAAAAAATGTTAAATAACTATAATATTTTATATTTTTATAAATGTAAAACATTTCAATATTATTTTAAAAATGCTATTTTTAAAGAATTTTTTTTTTCTGTGAATATCCTATCCTGTCTCACTCTGAAAAATGTTCGATTGTAAAAAAAAAATTAGTGCTGAACAATATTTCATGTTGACTTGAATATTTAGGACGAGAAAAACAGTCTCATAAAACTAGTTAAAATTAGTAACATAGAAGCACAAAGAAGAGCAGTGTATCATGGGACAAAGTAATGAATGATCTATAAAATCTGTGAGTGATAAAAATGAAAGATGTAACAGTTAATGAATAGTAAGATACTATTATGACCCACTTGGAAGCAGTGCTGGCAGGACTCCACATGAAGTCACACAGATTTCCCCAGACTTTGAACACCCATCATAAGCTCTGAGCATCGCACAGCCACTTGCGTGTTTATTTCTTATATATTTTGGCTGAATATGATTTCCGCTACCAATACAACTGTGGTCCTCTCAGCTACAGCATTTAAATCCATTCCATGGAATTCCAAAGATTTTCCTTCCAAAATCAGCAGTAAAACACCTACGTTTTAGTGAATTTTTAGTGAACGTCTTTGTAAATGTTAAACAACAGAGCAGAGACCCAACCTGGGCGAGCTGCGGTACAGATTGGGATCTGCAATGTGAACTGCAGAATCGCCCTTATCTACATTACAGACATAACACGTCTCAACCTGCAGGAGCCAGTAACTAGAGAGATGAGAGATAGAACGAGGGGGAAGTGGAGAGTGTCAGGGATAGAGCATTTTAATTAATGAGCAGTGGCAGAAAAGTCTGTAAACACAAACATGGAAATGAAAATAGAGCGTCAGCACACACACACACAAAAAAAAAAAAGTGAAGGGAGGTTGAATAAAACATCCTGCTGAGGACCACACATGGAATCCATGACACCATCCCAGACTGAGATAAATCACATTCTCTCTCATGGTTGTTTAAAATCTGTCACTCAACGTCGGATGTGCAGACAGGGGTTCCTTAAGGCTGTGGATGGGATATGAGGATCGGATGTACGTATTATTGCATCTTTCTATCTTTTTATGATCATACGAAGAGGTTCCTCTGTTTCTGGGACACTGCTTGTTGCTCACGCCGCCTTCCAGTATTGCTGTCGTCAGTAAACACAACTTCATCTCCGTATTTGACTTTCAGATCTTTAGATCTGACTCACATATTCCACTACCTGCTGAAAACATGGTGAACTCCTGGATTTAGCTTCCTTCCCTTTGGCTTAATATTGAGATTAAATATAAAAGCACAGCGTAGAGAATTGGTTGTCAAGTACAATGGTCAAATGTACAAATGTTTTACACCAAAATATACAAATATTTAATGGTAGAATGCTGCGATTGGCCAATCAGAATCAAGTATAGACTTTAGTCAGTTTAGACACCATGCTGAATTTTACGTGGATGAAAACAAGGCTTACAGTCTTTAAAATGCCATGCACTATACTATATAAAGGTCCTAGATAATATAATTTTCACAACTCACAATTATCAAAACTGTTTTATGGAGTTTATTTTCGGAAAGACATTTCATCAGCTGAACAAACAGTCCATTGAACACACTGTATTTTTTTTACCTCACAACCTTGTTTTTGTTACTTTCAAAAATTTAATATGGCGCTACCCTGAGTAAGGTCTATTCCAGAGTGGCATGTAATAATGAAATGTACATGTCTTGTCTGCTCATACTAGGGCTGTCGAATTTCAAATATTGGTCGAATTTAAAATAAAAATCCACATTCGAATGCAAAAACGTTGCATTACATTATGCTGTTTTGTTTATAGCTGTTTAAGCAACTTAATTATAATTGGTTTATAAACATTATTTTAAACATTATGCACTTTTTTCACATATAGTCTTATGCTTTGAATAAACGTGCATTAGTAATATTTTTCTTGATGCGCCCTCTTGTGGCCTCAGAAGAGAAGCCAAACGTTTTTCTTCACACTAGCTGAAATTATGCATTTTAAATTCGAATATAATTCAAATTTTGATAATATTTAAGTACAAAATTCGAATTTAGTTTTTCAGCCATTTTGACAGCCCTAGCTCATTCCAAAGACAAAGACAGACAAGGACAGAACAATAATCAGATGTCTGACTTTCAAGGTTACCTGGAATACTAATTCATCACTGCCTCAACGACACCAACACACAAACAGATATAATACAGCTCGATAGAACGGGTGTGAAGAGGACGGAGGGGAAGAAACAGGCCGGGAGTTCATGGTCTGCTGATATATTATATATATATATATATATATATATCAAGGGCGTTTCCTCCGAGGAGGCAAGGTAGACAGTGTCTCCTCTCCTCAAAAGTGGATGAGAAAATAATCGATATTACAAAAATAAAACAACGCAAATATGACTACAGAAGAGAAGCCAAACGTTTTTCTTCACACTAGCTGAAATTATGCATTTTAAATTCGAATATAATTCAAATTTTGATAATATTTAAGTACAAAATTCGAATTTAGTTTTTCAGCCATTTTGACAGCCCTAGCTCATTCCAAAGACAAAGACAGACAAGGACAGAACAATAATCAGATGTCTGACTTTCAAGGTTACCTGGAATACTAATTCATCACTGCCTCAACGACACCAACACACAAACAGATATAATACAGCTCGATAGAACGGGTGTGAAGAGGACGGAGGGGAAGAAACAGGCCGGGAGTTCATGGTCTGCTGATATATTATATATATATATATATATACCAAGGGCGTTTCCTCCGAGGAGGCAAGGTAGGCAGTGTCTCCTCTCCTCAAAAGTGGATGAGAAAATAATCGATATTACAAAAATAAAACAACGCAAATATGACTAAATATAACATTAAATGTCTAAAAGTCACTCGTTTTTATAAAGTAACACTGTCCCAACAGCGACACCCGCAGGTAAAGTTAGAGACACTGTCCAACAGCGACACCCGCAGGTAAAGTTACAGCCGGAGAATTGCCTCCCTTCGGTCCATAGACTTTCTACAGAGACCCTAAAGCGTGAAAAGAATGGGGGAAGGTCACGTGAGAGGAGGCAATGCCTCCGTCGCGCTATAATTGGATATGATTGGATGTGATCCCGCCTCTTGTTTTCGTACGAGCTCTCGGCCTGAATGAAGAAAATGATGGCGTTATTGACTAATTATAAAGTAAGTAACTAACTCTCCTGCTTAGATATCACTGCTTTGTGTCACATCAAAATGAAACATGAAATTACTTGAAAACGTGACGACGGTGTCAGTTTTTAGTGAGCATTCAGCTTGATAAAAACGAAAGATGTATCTTCGTGCCTGTGACAAAGTTTACAGGGCTTTTATGACGATGACCCGGAAATACGTTGACTATTAAAAAGAACAGCTGAACATCAGTTCACAAATTAAAAAATGGAGTGTCTATTTACAAGTGAAAATAGCCCGCCCGGTTGGCAGAGGCTTACGCTAACTCCGCCCATCAATGTGTGATTACAAAGCATTACAAAAGACTACCATCTAATAACAGCTCTAGTGGCGCAGATGGTACAGTACGTGTTGAAGTCGTTTTTAACGCAATCGACCAGGGTTCGAATCGCGTTTTGCCGAACTTTTTTTTCAACTTTTTCAAATCAGATATCACGTTGTTGTGATTTTTATCATTGCATACTGTTTTATAATGTACTACAAGGTGCAGATAATTGCCACTATCTGCAATAAGTAGTATAAATAGCAGAAATTCCTGCTAGGTGTAAATAGAATCTATAGCTATTTGCACTTAGTGTAAACATTAAGTGTAACAAGGCCATGAATTTATAAAAATATAAAATATTATAGTTATTTAAAAATTTTTA
>NW_015549580.1:415305-423823 GCF_001515605.1 Sinocyclocheilus anshuiensis
TCATCGCCACGGAGGAGCAGGACCGAGCAGGGCACAGACGCGTGCATCCAGGAACGTCGGTAAAAATAGCTCACTGAAAGTTCTAATGAGCGGGTATTGTGGTTGCGGCACAGTCAGTGATGAAACGCCAGAAGCAGCAACAGATGACTTTAATGTCATCATGGATGAAAAGAAAGGAGATGTGAGATAGTTGATTCAGTAAATTATCTCAGGTCAGAATAATCATATTTTCTGTCTACACCTGTTAATGTTATCCTACGCTGACTGAGCTAAGGTTAACATACACTGTTGCTAGGTTACAGACTGTTGTTAGCTAAATATTTAATGTAGAACAGTGGTTCCCAAACTTGGGTACGTGAGGCGACAGAGGGGGTACGCGAATAAAATGCTGAGTTTTGCGGTGTTTCGTGAACGAATCGTTCGCAAAAGTAATTGATTAAATGATTCATTTATAAATACAGCCACTTGCTTAGTTACTGAATGAACAAATGACTCGATGACTCGCGTATTAAGACAGTGACTTAGCTCCACCTACTGGCGATTTTAGTATTTAAAAGAATCACTTTTCTTTATCATCATTGCATATTAATCTATTGAAAAAAAAATTTTTTTAAACATCAATATTCTATTTATAAAGATAAAAAATGCTTTGGAAAGTCAATTTAGGGGGCAAATATTGTCCTTTAATGGAAAAGTTGTTAGTTTGAAATAAAAGATTGTTTAACAGTGGAAATTGAGTCTCACATTATTTAAACATTATTCAAAACATTAATGGTGGAAATTTTCGACTTTATAAAATGATTCTCTCAAGTCTTGGCGATCGGCCCCTATTAAACAATAAAGAAAGTAAGACATATTTTTCTTATACATAGTTTAGTAGCCTACTATTCTTTTTGCCAGAATTGATCATTAATCAACTTAATTATTTCCTGGATTTTGTATCACCATAGTCCCTAAATGTATGTACATGCAGGAAATGGGATTCAAATCGAAAACATTTTCCCCCATTTTGTGCCCCCCCCCAACCCAATTCTCAAACCAAAGTTACACCCTTGTATATATATATCATTAGGGCAGCAGGTGACAAATTATCGCTTAATCAGAATTTCAGTTGGACAGGGAGAGAGGAAGTGAATGAGAAAGAGCAAGAGATCGAGAGAATGAGAATTTTCACATTTTGGTGGTCTGATTCGAGGAAATAAAGCTTAACTCCCCCCAGAGGTTTTAAAGTCATGTATTGCAAAAATCTAGTCTGGATGGAAAAAAACCCATCTTGTAAATTAAATTGATTTTTATGTCATGAATACATTTGCCACACAGCTGACTCATGAAGTTTATCTTGAGTATTATTGAATTTAAGC
Source organism: Sinocyclocheilus anshuiensis (assembly GCF_001515605.1). Taxonomy (NCBI): domain Eukaryota; kingdom Metazoa; phylum Chordata; class Actinopteri; order Cypriniformes; family Cyprinidae; genus Sinocyclocheilus; species Sinocyclocheilus anshuiensis. The sequence continues at coordinate 416,667 of NW_015549580.1, forward strand.
GTTTTATTTTTTTCATCAGATGAATTATGCTGAAAAAGTAAGATCACGGACCACATTTTAAGTGAATATAAATGTAAATATGCAGACCGTTCAGAAGTAAAAGCTAAAACAGAGAAAACAAGTCGTTTTTATGTTTGGGGCAGCCATCCGAAACGTCAGCCCTGGCTCCAACCCCCAGAGCAAACCCCCTTGAAAGTCTTTGTGTAATGAACCCATGTTAAAATGACAGCTTCTAGCAATAGTGGGAGAGAGATCTAATTGTAAAAGGAAAACAATGAGGAGAAAAGCTATGAAAAAATGGATGAATTCGAACACAGACTGCTCTGCTTCAACTGTTCTGGCAGGATGGACAGAACCTCGAACATGTGGAGATAAGAGGTGGGATAGTCGAGAACCGCAGAGGAGAGCAGTGAGCTGGAACCTTGAGTGAAAGAAAGAAAAAAGAACAGAGGCTACTGCTGCCTCCTCTGTGTCCCATTATTTCTTTTGTAATTCAAACACACACAATCAGATGGATGAATTCGCTAAACAGTTGCGCCACATTTGCTTGCAGTATTTTAAGCTCAAAAACGAATTCTTGTGCCATGTTACCTGATTTGCATAATTCCGAACAGTGCTACTACAATGCAGACAGCGCATGCAAATACATGACACTATCAGTGGGTGCAAATCCTTCTGAGCGAAATTAATTTCCAGAAAAATTATCAAGAATGGATAACCTTCCACAAGCGCAAACACGATAACATTTCAAAAGCAAAAGAAGTCTGACGCAGAACTCAAATATGAGAATTATTTGAAAAACATGATAAAAACAAACATTAAAGGAACGTGATGTAATCTCTGTCTTTCTTCTGCACTGTGACTCATTGTCTGACTGGTGAGGTAAGCGATACACACACATCTGACATGAGAAGACATGTCACAGTTTATCTGCTAAACATCACACAAACACTGGAGCTGTACACAGAGTGTGGCAGAATGAGAGGAAAGATTCAGTTATGGAAACTAGTCCTTTTTTGCTCTATTAGACCTGTCACTAAATCCCTAAAGAGCTACTGTTTCATGAACAATCCGGCGAGGACTCTGGGGGTAGCTGTTTGTAATGCCTGAACAATAACATAAAAACATGTAAAAAATTTAACATTTGTGTATGGTATAGGTTAAGCTAGCAGGCTAATAGGCTAATGGTATGCTAAAGTAGTACTCTGAGCAGTTTCCTTGAAAAACGCAATGTATAATATTATGTGCAACATTTAAAAAAAAACATTAATGATCATAATGCCAAATTCAGACAACATATTTGATTCTAAGGCACTTTAGACTTTTAGGCAGACTGTAGGTACATCTGAAATTGCATACTCTTTAGTAGGTACTATATTTGGTTTGAAACTTGTGACCATTAAAAAAGTATGTTCTATATAGTATGAATATGGGTAGCATGAATGTAATTTGGACGTACTATATCTGCCATGTTTGCATGTGACCTACTTCTCTCCCATGGCCTCATATTCAGAAGCTGCATGTAAGTTACCAATACTAAAACTGGAGAACCTACAGGTATCTTAAACTAGTAGCTGTGTTTTGGTAAGCTGGTTTCTAGCAGGTCAAAGCTATTCATTTTAGTATTAAGTGTTAAGTATATACAAAAAGTATTTATTAATTTTTTGAATTAGCTTTTATTTTTATATTTTCATTTTAGTTAAAATTTGTAATAATTGTGTCATCTGCTTTTACCATTTTATACTTCTATTTAGCAACAAACCTTCTTTTAGCTGGTCAAACCAACTTAAGGTGGTCAAGCTGGTCTTCTGGAATATATTATCTGATCAACCAGCAAATAACTAGCTTGAATCAACTTGGACCAGCTATCAGCTTCCATGTGCATGTTCTAAAACTTAAGTTCTAAAAAAGTTAAAATCTTAGGCTTGTTCCCATCTTAGGGAACACACCTGGAGAAGATTGCACGGCCCCAGGCTGTGACCTAACTCTTGGGTAAAGTGTGGATTTTAGGATGTTTGCTGAAGGTGGGGGATTTATGAGGCTGGAGATGGAAGAAGACATGGTCCATGTCCAGGCAGGTATGAAGAAGAGAGACCAGAGTGACAGAAGAAAAGAAAGAGAGTAGAGAACAGCCATCTGTCGCCTTAAAAACAGAGGGTGCAGAGGGAGAGAAGGGGGCAGGGTATTGGGGCAGTTTCTGCCTGTCTGTCATTTTTCCATGTGCATCCCACTCCATTCTTTATAAATGAATGACACGGCAGGGGCTTGAGGAGTCATGCCTTTAAAACGTGTCTCCATTTGAATGTGTGTGTGTTTGTAGACAGGGGCTCATGGTTACTGCCCCAGAGCAGTTTCATCTTGTTTTCATGACTTCATTGTTTAGTTGTGTGTTTGATGTCAGGCTTGAGCTTCACTCCAGATAAACCAACACAAGACACCAGCTCTACCGTAACACATAGCACCATGTGTGTGTAGGGAGTTTGTTTGACTGAAACAGAGCAATGGTCCGAGCAAATAAGAGAAGAGGAACGAAAGAGATGAGGGACAGAAAGAGAGGGAGACTGCAGCCAGACATGCCAGCGAGTTTGTGTAAGCTGATCTTTGGAGCCATGAGTTTCCAGCTGTCTCTCTCCATCTCTGTCACTCCATCCAGAGCTCAACACAACAGTTTAAACTATGATTCACAGATACAGAAAGATGGAAAGATCAAGAGAGAGGAAGATGGAACTCATTAAGAAAATGATGAAAGAGCACACAATCTTGCTTGTTCATTAAATACTGCTCCAATCAAAGAACTTTTCCGATGCCACATGTAATCTGACACAAACAAAAGCATCAACAAAAACATCAATATTTTTCATCATTTTAATGATATTCAGTATATATAGATATTCATGCATTTGCTCTGAAATGAATTAAAAGGGGGTGATTTTTGATCAGACCATTTCAACCAAACAACCACTGTGAGTTATTAACTTTAACTACAGTAAATATCTATTTTTAAAAAATCAAAGAAGATTTCACTAAATGAACAAGGAAGAATTATATTTATTTAAATAAAATAAAACAGGATTATCTGTTTGTCAACTAATGGCGGATGAGCCGAAACCAATGCAACATAACAAACGTCAGCTTTAAATTAGCCATTACCATTAAATACCATTAAAATTGAGTTTTGATGTAAATTGTGGCATATATTCTGACTAAGACCTATGGTAAGGAAAGCTTTCTGAACAGCAAGCTTCTGGAATTGGTAAATTGTTTTGATATGGGACACCCACAAATATTAGATGGAGCCTCAACCCATTTGCTCAGCACATACAGGAAGCAGATGGAGAGATGGGTGGGGATTCTAGGAGGGGTGAGGGCAGATCACGGGGTAGAGGAGGTTGACTTTGACATTGATTACACCACCTTGTGTGTTGGAAGGGGTGTGTAGCAGTTAATGCCAGGACATGTTGCTGGTTGATGCCACCTGGCCATATAGCATAGATGGCACGGCTGACATTGGTTGGCAATGCGGCCCTCATCATGGAAACACCAACAGGCAACCCCCGCCTGCTCTCGTCCTCCCTTTCTCACACACACAGATCCATGGCAGATCCGATCACCAGCTGGTACTGCTATCGTTACACTGGGACCTCCCAGGCATTCCACTTCCTATTTTTAAATACAGTTATATCCCATTTTTCTCTGAAATGAAAAAGGCCATTTTCTTAAGCTCCTTTTTTTTTGCTATAAATGCACCCCACACATACATTTCCACCTCCAATGTCAACACACACACAGTCTCACACAGTCAACACATAAACTTACAGGGATAGTTCCCCTCAAAATGAATCTTCTGTTATCATTTACTCACCCACGTATCATTCCAAACCTGTGACTTTTCTACTGAAGAACATAAAAGAAGACTTTTAGACGACTTACAATTGCAAGCTTTGGGTAATGGAGCTTTCAAAAAATGCTGTGAAGTTATCATAAGAGTGGTGCAAATCTTCTGAAGTAATCAGATAGCTTTGTGTGAGAAACAGACCAAAACTGATGTGAACTCAACTGGATCACTGAGTCTGTGACTTGAACTCGACCATTCAGATTCATGAACAAATCATTGAGACCGATATTAATCCAATTGAATAATTAATTCACAAATTAGATATCACTGCTTATCATTAACTGTCATGAACATGCACAGGAAAGCTAAATTCAAGATTTTTAGTGCATAACAATATTCAGTTCATTTCTCACACAAAGCTATTGTACAGCTTCGAAAGATTTGAAATAACGCTTGTGAGTGACATGGGTGAGTGACATGGGCCACTTTTACTTTTACTTTGTCTTCCAGTCAGTCGTACAGGTTAGGAACAACATGAGTCGTCAATAAATGATGACAGAATGTTCATATTTGGGTGAAAATTTAAGTGTAGAAAATTAATTTGAAGTTTGACTATCACTTGCTTAGAATCCTCTCCTCAGTTCAGAAAAAAAAATGATTCTCCGTCTGCAACATGTTCCCTTTCTGTACCTCAGACTGTCCCACTCCCTCATTTTTCCCCAATCCAACCCCTCTGTCCTTCTTTTTTCCTTTTTGTCTCTCCCCCCTCCTCTCTGCACTTGTTCTCTCGCTGTGTCTAATCACTACGCATTAATACCTGCATTCCAGCAGCCCCAGGAATGGCTTAACAATGTAGCCTTGTCCTTTAACTGCTGCACAGGTATAAGAGCATGTGGATGTGCATGTGTGTGGCCACATGTAGACAGAAAGTGAGAAGACAGAAATGGATTTAAATGCCCTGGACACTACATAACCAAAAAATAAATGAATAATACACTACTATTCAAAAGTTTAGGGTTGGTAAGTTTTTTTATGTTTTTGAACATTGTTTATTTTGTCTATTATGCTCACCAAGGGTCCATTTATTTGATCAAAAATACATTAAAAACAGTAATACTAAAATTTAAAGTCATTGTTTTCTATAATATATTTTAAAATTAAATTTCATCCTGTGATGTCTTTACTTCAGTCTTCAGTGTCACATAATCCTTCAGAAATCATTCAACTATGCTAATTATGTGCTCAAGAAACATTTGTGATTATTACCGATGTTGAGAACAGCTATACTGCTTAATATATTTTTGTGAAAATCATTTTTTCATGATTCTTTGATGAATGCAAAGTTCAGCATTTATTTAAATAAATAAAAAATCTTGCAACATGTAACATTATAAATATCTTTACTGTCACTTTTGATCAATTTAATGTGTCCTTGCTGAATAAAAAATATTATTTCTTAAAAAAATAGTGACTCAAAACTTGAACTGAACAGCAATAAATTATACATTGAATATCAAAACTGCAAGTGCAAGTATTTGACAATAACTCCTATTGGATTGTATTCTCTGTGTTCTGATTAAACTGGCTTGTATGTATGACTTTCACTACTTGTACTGTATGATGTCACTGCTTAGAGAATATAGTGACTGAGCAGCGAAAAAGATGAGAAAACAGACAGACAGAAAGAAAGGGGAGAGAAAAAGAGACGTTAAAGCGAGTGAGAATGAATGAAGGACAAAGGAAATGGCAGAGCAGTGTGAGAAAGTTGCCTTCAGCCCACTGAGGTACAGTATCACACTCACAAACCAGCAACACAAGCATTTCAAAGAGAATGGGAGGGAGAAAGGGAGGGAGGAATAAATCTCCAGATCCAGAATGGATGATTTTAATGAACATGTGTCCTCTGTTCTTGCTCCGTCAGCCCTCCCCACCGCACCAGTCAATATGCGCCCACACGCCCTCTACTACTCCCACTCTAACTGTTAATTGATAGGGAATTCCACGTGCCTGTCGCCATGGTTACTTGGCAAGGAGCGGAGGGGTTAGACTGACCGCTGTCCCAAAAATGTTCAGCCGAGGTGGGGAGTGACAGCCGCCGCTGTCAGCGGGCGGGAGACCAGGAAGACCAACGCCACCAACAAAGTCCCTCAAACATATGCCCAACAGATTCTATCTTCCAAAGTGTGACGACCTCTTCCCAAAATAACAGTGTAATTAAGTCCATCTTAAAGAGTTAAAGCCCTGTGTGTCTAAGTGCAGAACCATTTCATGAGCTTCTGTGTTTTAACAAACTGAATTAATCCATCATAAGCCAAATGCCACCGTTGTCTGCATAATTGTCTTTTAAGAGATTCTGGACTCTGCAAGGAATAGACAGCAAACAAAGAATTACTGGCCCTCATGAAAGCTTCATTTGATCGCACAAAGCCCAATTCCTTTGATAATACAGAAGATTTTCATTTGTACTACATTTTAGCTCTTCAAACTCGATAAACCGATATATTATGCTCTTCTGAGATCCTATCGCTAGTAAAAATATCCTTCCCATCGGAGTTGATGCATAAAGTGAATGTTACAAACTTCATCTGTGTTCTCTGTGAAACGAAAATTGCATCCAAGACTGATTACTGGCCATTAATAAGATTTCATTTCAGAGCAAATGGATGGCTACAACCTTTAACAAACGGCAAGGTACGAAACCTGAAACCCAGTAGGAAATGTAGCCATGCTAGCTGTCAGTCATGCTAGTACTGTAAAGGGAAATCACTGATTGGTTGAGATTATGCAGGGGGGAACCAATGCTGGGGCCCCGCAGGCCTGAATATGATTATCAAGCTGAGTGTCAATCAGCAAGGCAACAGAATTAGAGTTGGCACTGCGCTCCTTGGGGTCCATCAGACCACCTTCCTGATTAGCTATCAGCCAGGGACACTCATTAACCACAAACTAAAGCAGAGCGCTTGCTAATCTACAGGGATGAAGGGTTTTGATATAGAGGAAGGAGGGAAGGAGAGAGAAAAAGAGCAACCCAAAATCATTTTCTTTGTCATGTTTTCCAGTAAAGATATATAAATATCTTTAAAACCAGAGAAATAATAGAAGCAAGACTGCATAAGACTTTTCAAATAATTTGTTAAATTAAGTTTAATGCTTCCAAAAAAGTGTAAGTATATATATATATATATATATATATATATACACACTCTGAAAAACAATCTTATGAAATCTTTTATCTTTAAAGGTCCCATATTGTGCACCTTTCTGGAGTTTTATTTGAGGTTTCGATGTCCTTAAGAATATATATTTGCGGTATAAGTACCAA
>NW_015549580.1:424554-424761 GCF_001515605.1 Sinocyclocheilus anshuiensis
ATGTTGTCTGGGGGTTTGGCAAAAGGAGAGTGGGACTGTGGGCGGTGCTCGGGGTGGTGACTGAAGGCAGTGACCGTGTAGTTCTGACGTCAACTTTTTACGAAAGTCACAACGGTTTGTGAAAAATAACTAGAACTTTAAGCAGGCTGTGTGAATTTTACTGTGGACTGACTGTTTTGAAACTTATATGGTAGTTAAATAGCCCCT
>NW_015549580.1:425412-433957 GCF_001515605.1 Sinocyclocheilus anshuiensis
TGTGTAAAACAACAAACTGACGATTTATATATAATCATTTGTAATTGTATATACATTGTTGTGATTAATTGTGGCTGGAACAATAGTGTAGCTGTAAAAATAGTTGCCTGCTGAAATTGAAATGTATATACATCTTCATCATGACTAGATAGACACGGTGAGTTTGTCTTTACTATACACGTTAGATGTGATCCACCTCATAGTAACAATCCTGTCAGATCGTCCATCCTTTGAGTGAGAGTGTAACCTTACAGGTCGGCCGATCTGGTTTCGTGGTTAAAGTTAACCTTTTCGACATGTTTCCGTGCTGTCCTTGCTCAGCGAAAGCATGGTCGCGATGTTGTCTGGGGGTTTGGCAAAAGGAGAGTGGGACTGTGGGCGGTGCTCGGGGTGGTGACTGAAGGCAGTGACCGTGTAGTTCTGACGTCAACTTTTTACGAAAGTCACAACGGTTTGTGAAAAATAACTAGAACTTTAAGCAGGCTGTGTGAATTTTACTGTGGACTGACTGTTTTGAAACTTATATGGTAGTTAAATAGCCCCTAGACCTCAGTAATCGTGACAAAAGCCAGGAAATTTCAGTTTTGACAATATGGGACCTTTAATATATTCGTTTGAATCATGTTTACATATTCTCACAAGACATATACAGTAGTGGTTAAAAAAAATGATTTTTTTGAAGAGTGAGAGGAAAAAGTTGGCCATTTTTAATCTTCAGCTCTTTGCTATATAACAACTTCTAGTACTCTAGTACAAAGTGTGTGTTACAGAGACAGAGCAGGTTGTGGGGGTTGAGGTTGAGTAAAGCAAGAGACACTCTTCTCCCGCAGGTAATCACCTGAACATGTGTCTCCTAAATGAAATGTGATCTGACACCCAATCTCAGCGTGTGAACGGGAAGCCCCAATCTCTGATACTCTAACCCTCCCCAAATGTCTGTCTGACTAACACAAACACAATCCCTCTGGCAATGTAATGTGTAAAATGTATAAATGTGGTTCTTTTACACATTTGAATAACCACCACTTTGCTCCTCTGCAGCATATTTCATTCATGTAATGCACATCAGAAACATACATGCTCACAAATGCACTCATTTAATCAATCCATGTGAGGACATTTTAAATTCAGCAGAGGGTCTTGTGGTGCTTTACGGGGCAAGCACTGTTAAAGCAACAATGCAGCTTATCAAACAGTGACCATTTTTGTTGAAGAGGTTAACAATGCTTGGCTAACCATTAACCAGATTAAAAACTGCAAAATAGCATCTCAAGGAAATAAAGTGTCCTTCATGTTAAAGGCACACGCTGTGCAAATGGAGAAAGAACGATTGTAAAGGAGATTGCTGATGATAAATCACAGCCGGAAACAAACACACACACACACACACACACACACACAACCTGGACATTTACTAACTATGATTCACCCAGACAATATTTAAACAGTGATACAAAAGTGTGTGATTGGTGAAGTGAACATCAAACAAGAACCGAACTTGACTAATAAAAGCACTTTTTTTTTACATTTCTCGTACTGAACTATTTGTGTGAATATTTTTCAGTTAGAGCGAGTGCAACCAAAGGGTCAGGATTACAAATTGTGTTTATGTGTGTGTTTAATCTCCAGCGAGAACACATCTTGAAGGGTCTCTCGAGTGCGGGGCAGTGAATAGCTCAGCCTGGAGGTGTGCTCGACTAACCAAACAGCCGTAAGCTGAGGGGCTATAAAGGCTTTTCTCTCCCTTTCGTCAGTAGACTGTTCTCCAGGGAATGTTTGCCAGCTGATAGTATGAGGACAATGGGCATAGTCTGTGTAAGGAAAGGGATGTTTGAAGAGCTCTTAAACAAGCACTGTTTCAACACGACTGTGTTTTCAGGCACATCAGGTAAAGCTGGCACAGTTTAAACCAGCTGCAATGGAAGTCCAACTGAGATATGACGCAAATGACTGAGAACAAGGGCAAGAAAGTAGCCTGTGATATACATAGAGTTGGATGATACATTGAATGTTGATTAAGTATTTGTGATTATTTTACCGGTGTTATAAAATATATCACAAATTGTTGTTTTACTTGCCCATTGTATTTCCTCAAGTTTCACAATTTTTCCTTTTCTCACAACTCATGACTCTCATTCAAACTTCCAAACTTCATGAGACATTATAAGTGTGACTAATGTCCGTGAATCAGCTCTGATTCAACTATTTGTTTGCAGCCTACAGTAGGCCTATTTAGTAAAATAATGTATGGAAAACATGAGTTGATTAACTATGATTTGACCATTTAAAAAATATTAAATTTTAAATATTTAAATTCTACTGAATGGCTGTTATTTGAAAACATTATATTTTAAGGCAAATATGTGAAATATGTGAGATATTATGTATATTTTTTAAGGCAAATATGTGAAAATAGAGGAAAATATATTGTAAAAAAATTTATTTACATGTGGGTTTTTTAATTATTTTTTTTATCACCCAGCCCTATACAGTATATACTGCATATATTCACACCACAAAACAGATCACCAATGACAGAAAACAAGCTGTAGAAGTGTGTCAAGATGAAGCATTTCTTGGAAGCCAAATCCCCAAACACTGCTAGGATAAACAAATCAATTCAGAACAACTAATGTCCATCTCCAAATCGATATGGGTATAATAGAGCTAAGGGAGATGTGGCAATGTACTACAAGATGGACGATAGTGTAGCATGACCTAAGTTCCTCGCTAAAAGCGGTATTTTCCCCAAAAGGAAACCCATCAGCCCTGAATCCATTAGGAATGCCTGAGAGAGGCCTCAGGATTTGCGTCGGCCAATCACCCTGCCGAACTCCACAGCTAAATGGATCAGCCGCTCTTAACCTCGTCTCCCCAAAGAGCCTCCGAAGCGCCTATTCTTCAAAGTACTATAGCCCAACACACAGATACAGCTTTTCACTGTCTCATATCCTTCTGCTCCCCACTTTAGTATCGGACCACTTCAACATCCTGTACAGAAAACAGACATAACACACACGCAATATATCTTACACATTCTCTGTTTCCTGTATGCCACTAATAACAGCCTTGAAGCTGCAGCCTTGGTGAAATCAAAGGGCAGTGGGCTACCGGGCTTCCTCTATCTCTGTTTCTGCCTTGCCCGGATGCTTTGTAGTGTGGGCAAAGTGTTTGAATGCTGAAGGACTGGGCAGGGCCCAGATTTCATGAAAGATGGGAGGATTGGTGGGAGCTTGAGTGCAGACGGCAAAGAAGAAGGGAGGAGTGATGGAGGGATACTGCATTCTTTTTTGAAGAAATGACTATCAGCAGTGCTGGTAATAAATTCTGAGAGAAAGAGCTCAGTGGGTCTGCATGAATAAATTCTTTCCTGCCAGCACAGAATCTATAGACACCGTCTGTCTTCCCAGTCAACTTCACAGTTATCTATGCTGGAGCACGTACAATACCGACCATAAATCACGCAACACATCAATGGTCACCCACTGATCATAAACAGCACCGCCATTACTAAAAACAAAGAGAGAGACTAACAAACACAGAAACAACCCAGACAGAGCTTATCCACAGCATTAAAACTCTCTGAGTGTGTTGTGTCTGAGTGCAACATCTGCAGCAGCATCTGAACAGCTGTGGCTCAGATCAGTCAATATGTTTACGTGTACTTCAAAAGTTCAAATTCAGGTGGACCAAAACAATCATTTGTTTTTCCGAAAACTTTACCCTGACTGAAATAATACTTAAATGCATAATTCACCCAAAACTGACAAATTCGGTCATCATTTACCCATCCTCGTGTCTATCAAAAACAGCACGGCTTTGTTTCTTCTGCAGAACACAAAATAAGATATTTGGGAAAAACTGTTTTGGTCCATTTAATGAAAGTCAGTGGGGTCCAAAACAACTTTTGACCTTATTGGCTATCATTGCATGTTTTGATTAAGCATTAATAAACCTATAAAACTTACTATAAAAATACTACAAATGATAAAACTTCTCCATGATTGCCATCAGAACTGTTAAAACTTGTCAAACACAAGTCAGGTGTCTCCTTAAAGACAGAGGAATCTAATTGATTGTTTTTAGTTTTAGTGACTCTTTGTAACCTTTAGTAACCTAATATTGCCTTCATAACATTAAACATATGGTTAACTGATATTCAACTTAAACATTATTTAAAAGTTTAAAAAGTAACACATTTATGATTTGGTGTCGATGAGAGGGTGCTTGTGTCTAGGGGTTGTGGAGATACATAAGACAAAAAACAAAAGATCAGGGGAAACTGGCTTAGATGATATTAAGATGAAAAGACAGACTGCTTAGTATCTCTCTTTCTGAGCAAGCATGTGGTTGCTGCCGTTTTGTGCCAGAGCAGTGCACAGTGAACTTTCCTCAAACCGACTGCCAAAAGAACTGCTGCCAATCCAAAAACAAGCTTTCATCATGGGTCTCAAAACAATTAAAACAAGCCCAAACACTCTTGATTATTATTTGAGGCGTTTAAAAATCATTCAGCTGTACGAACGAATATGCATACTTCCCTACTATAGAGTAGGTGAAAAACAGTATGTTAAGAGTAGAATGTCCGAATTCACAGTATTCATAAAACAGTAAGTAAAAAAAAAAGTACCCAAATGACCTATTACTTCCAGTGAGATTCTGAAGTGAGCATCCAATGGACACATTACCATCCCATGAGGCCACGGGAGAGGATTTGTGAAGGGCAATGAAGAGACACAACTGAAAAATCAAATAGCATTTTCTCGGATAAAAATCGCAATTGCAATTTTTTTGTTTAACTGCCATGCTACAGGTTCAGGGAGCTGTCAAACCGCTAAAATGTGATCGACATGTAAAAAATGCTTTATGGCCTAGCAGCAAAGTGCCATATTGTGGTCTTGGATTAAAACCAGTGTGTTGTGGTTGTGTGACTTGCTTTCACTGGCAGCCTGCATGTCCATCTGTGCCGAATGAAAGAGAGAGAGAAATAGAGACGGGATAGAAAGAGAGAGAATCTGGGGGGTTGAAGAGTCAGGGGGCGAGATGTAACCTGTCCCCTGCTGAATGCTTCTCATTCCAAGCAGTGGCTCCCCCCTCCTCACGGGCATGAATCACAAAGCTGATCCGAGAGACTGGGGCCCACAACAGTGAGCCCAATCATACACTTTACCGGCTCTTTCTACCACTACCATCATCGCCGGCCAAATTAGCACCTTGGGTTTGTACAGTTACACAACTTGTGGGCTTACACTGCAAACACACAGGTGTGCGTGTCTAGATTCATGCGCAGGTGTGTGCGTGATGGATATCTATAGGAGCTTTGAGCTCGCAGAAGCCACCTCAGACACAAGATTGGCTTTTATCGGCTGGCCCAGCACAAAGAGCGGGTTTTAATTTGAAGCCTCCTAATTCCATAATAATTACTGCCGGCTGCAGGGGGTGATGTGTGTGTGCGCACTTGCGTTTGATGCCGCTGCGGTTGGGGAGGTTCTGCTGAGGAGAAAATTTAAGCAAGGAAGTGAGCAAGGGAAACAGACAAAGAAGGGAAAAGCATTGTTTCTGCGAGGCGTCTTAAACTCAGCTGACAAGCTGTCTCGATGATTCTTTCCGCCACCTTTTGACATCCCACCGCGATCAGTTGCTGAGGTGCTGCACTGATACCTCCTAAGAATATGCAACTTGGGCTTGAAAAAAACGCAAATAATATTGTGTAAATGTCATCTGGGAGGGTATTGCTTCGTCAGTGCTGGTGGTTACAGTAACAAGGTCAGGTGGCTCCAATATGAAGCTGGACGGGAACCATTTTAAATGCTAATCACTGAGACTTCCATTATAAGGTAAATTATATGAAAGCTCTAGCAGAGGCATGGCGTACCTCTGGGAGAGGTAGGCAACAAATTGAAATGAACAGGCAGAGTTCCAGCGGTTGTCATTTGGCAGTTAAAGGCTACAGATCAATTGAAATTTCCCGGAAAGAGGATAAAGTCGTTAAAAGAGGTTTTCCTGTTGACGTGCTCAAAGAAAAGAAGCTGTGGGGCTTATGGAAGGGTAGCAGTTTTCAACCTGGCTGAGTTTGAGAAGTCACGGATCATGTGGTATGATACTAGAAACTGCCAGACCAGTCTGGCCATAGTTTGGCATCAGAAGAGAGTAACTGAGGATTCCCATGATCAGCCCAATTAAAGCATATGCAAAAATGTGTAAATTCTTAATGACGTTCGAGTTAAAGAGAGAGGGATAAACAGCTAAAGAAGAGAAGATCTCAAGAGGACCTGCTTTCAGAGCAACAGCAGCATCACAGATCAGTGTATTAAACCCAAACACAGCACCCTGGAGCCTTGAATGAGCTCATCAGAAGAAACACTCCTTCTGTCTGCTGCTCCACACGTACTTGCACGAGAAGAGCCTCAAACAATGGAAGAAAGGCAAGGCGCAGAGGGATAAGATAGGTAGGTAAAAAAAAGACTGCAGATAGCCGCAGCATTGAAAAGGTAAGAATGCTGGAAGAGCCTACACAGTAGGGGAGAGGAGCAAGAGAGCCTTAAGAGCAGATAGAAAGATAAAACACAAGTACCTCTGGGAAGGTTTTTTTTTTTTTTTTGAAGAGAGGTTCTTTATATGAGTGTCTTTACTCATACAGTCATGTTAAAGTGGAAAACATGCAGACTTTCAATATTGACAAGTCAAATTATAGTCATAAAATGTAAATTTAGTGTCAAAATTAAATCAACTTATCTGCAAGTCAAACATGTGGTAATTTGCATTTAGGCTTCATTTTAAAAGTGATAATACAGCAACACATACGTGGAAAAAAAGTGGTAAAGACTGTCAGTCAGAGAATGGGCGGAGCTAGAGTCGGGGCTACAGTTCCTCTGTGCTGAAAAATCATTGGTCATAGGAAGCCAAACACTTCAAAGCAGAGCAAAACTGCTATCAACTGAACTGCAGGGCGCATACAGCGCAATAGACTTGATAGCGGAGCAGGATCATATATTCTCACAGAATATTAACATATTATTTTCCTTCCATCAGACTCTTAATGAATAAAATACAGTTGCTTGAAAAACATTTTGAGCATTTAACACAGGGAAATTGATATCTGGGTTCATTACGGAGGTACAATAACTTGATTCTACTTCTTGCATACACTATTTTAACTTGTATTGTAGCCTACATAAGATCATGGTACCCAAACAGTACATAATTCTATACATGGTAGTTTATATCTACACAATATTTCTATATGATTTTTATATTTGTATTGTAATAAGTCCAAAAATAATTTAATTGTATCGTTTTAAATTATAATAGGTGAACCCAATTGTACACCTCATAGGCTATAACGAGTTAACGAAGAATGTCGAATTTCATTTTATGCCATTATTTCTTATTTTATGACCTTAAAAAATGATTTGAAAATATAGTAATACGTGTGAGACCGTACATTTAGATTTCAACAACACAGAATCATACTGACGTGATATGAACTTGGACTCTCGCAGCCGCACACTTGAATTTAGATGAAAGCACGCGCGGGGCAGCGCTGTAATACTGGCGCTCTCAAGTGCAGCGGAGCAGGAGCGTTCCTCCCCTCCTCGAAGACCACGACCAGTCCAGGTTGTTAACCCTTGAACCATTCCCTGACTTAAACATGAGACCCTCAAAGACGCCAACAGCCACAAAAGCCCTGTTTATTTTAAGTAAGTGTTTGAAAATATCTTCCGCTCAACGTCGCTTAAGTCCCCAAAGTTGCTTTCGACACTTGGGCTCTTTTATCATTCATATAGCTAGGTTACAAGGTAACAAACAGGTTGTTCCAAGAACCTACAGAAAAGTAACCAGTTTTTAATTTACTCAACGTTCTTTTAAAATAGCTATTATCATTACTACGTACCTTGCAGCGCTACAGCAAGCAAGGTGCAACAAATCCCGACCCGTCCCAACATCGCTCTCTCCATAGTTGCGTCTCAACTTGGCGGCTTTTTTTTTCCGCGTCGCGTCCTTGTATTTCTTTGCAGCTTCTCGTCTCGGTACAGATCCTTCACCCTCTGCTCTCGCTCTCACACGCAGTAGTGCAGTGGGCTCCCCCGTCCTTCTAGGCGCACGAACTCTGATGCGGATGGCAGCGACTTGGCTGATATATTTGCACAAAAGGTGACCGTGCGCCCCTCCCCTCTCCC
Organism: Sinocyclocheilus anshuiensis; assembly: GCF_001515605.1. NCBI lineage: Eukaryota > Metazoa > Chordata > Actinopteri > Cypriniformes > Cyprinidae > Sinocyclocheilus > Sinocyclocheilus anshuiensis. The sequence continues at coordinate 433,593 of NW_015549580.1, forward strand.
TTCCCAAACGAGTAAAGTGCTGCTGGAGTGAACACATACGGCCAAGAGACGAGAGACTTTTACGCAGTATCGGCTAATTATTAAAAAGGGTGATGTACTGAATAACAGTGACTCGATCTAATTTTGAAGGCACTAAATTAATAGCCTAAGGCTTTTTTTGGTATGATCTCTAAATCTGTAGCAGGCCTAACTTACTTTTGCACAAAACATATTGGTAAACAGCCTACATAAAGCATCGTGAAATACAGGTTTTTTTATGATTGACAAGGATGCACTAGTGCAGTTTCAGCTCTTGCACTGGTTTACATCATTCATTTGCGCGTCCCTTTGGTAATAATAGTCTCTCAGCTCACACTGGGTTTCAA
>NW_015549580.1:435611-443506 GCF_001515605.1 Sinocyclocheilus anshuiensis
CTTCAAACAGGCGTTCCTGGGATAGCTGGAGCAAAACAGCTGCTTCACATTTCTCAGGGTGCGAGTGGGGTACACAAGAGAGAGAGAGTGTGTTATCGAACCCGATAAGAGGAGAGAGGCTTGGGAAATGGAATAGGGCAAAGTGTTGAAAGAAGAGGAGAAGACAGGAGGGTGGAGCTTATGTGTTGGATAGAGAGGATACGGTGTGATATATTCAGCTGTCATTACTGTAACTTTGTGCTATTCTTGGGTCATGACAGCACAGCAATGTATTAAACTGCTCGTCTCAACACCAGAAGTGACTTTGCACTTCAAAGTCCACACAGACATTGCTTATGCACAAGCATTGCTCTATTCCAATGCCGAAAGTGCAGTGCAAAGCAGGAAAAGGTAGGGAATAGTCATAGTATCCTTTAGGCAAAATTGGTCAAATAGCATCAGTTAAAGCCTGCTTTCAAGAAACAGCAGTAGCCTACTGATAAGCAGGGAGGAGGCCAGAAATGTTTAACCCTTGTGGTGTTCATATTTTTGTTACTCAGCCAGTGTTCGTGGGTCTGGTGGCAGGGCCGTAGTGGGGTGAAAGGTGGTGACGATTATAGGGGCCCACGAAGATATAACCGAGAAAGACCGAGAGCGTATATTACCTCAGCAGCAACCAATAATAATAACAATCTCGCATTCTCGCTTCTACAGCGCTTATTTTGATTTTTAACGTTAGATCTTTCATATTCTTGGAACAAAATTAATGCTTAAGGTTGATTCAGCATTACTCTTAATGAAAAAAAAAATCCCACACACAGCAATAGGCCTACTACAATGACAAAGTAGCTTATATTAAACATAAAACTATTGTTAACAGAACGAATAAGACATACCTGTCACGGATCGGCCAGGTTCACTCACCACCCAATCACAGCGTACACCTTCACCTGAGTTTTGATTGCACACACCTGTTCAGAATCATCAATGCCAATGACAATACCCACGTTGTAAAAAATAAATAAAAAGGTTTTTGGATTTTCCTCTTACTTCAAACGAATGCTTAGTTTGTGGCTCATTATTATTATTAATAATAATACAAAAGGCTATACAATAAAACAGTACGATGACAAATTTACTTATATTAAACTTTGAACTTTTATTAACAATATGAATAAGGAAAATATGTTTTACCCGCATTGTAACACATATAAATAAACGGTCTTTGGATTTCCCCTTTTTTTAAAACGATCGTAGTTTGTGGTTCATTAGCCTATTGATTAAAACACATCAGCCATAAAATAGTACAATGGCAAATTCTCATAGGCCATATAGTCTACTTATGTTGTAGCTAACCCAAATAAATAAGGTCTTTTCCCTCTTTTAAAACAAATGCTTAGTTTGTGGTTCATTGATTGATTTATTTATTTATTTTTAATGAAAACAGCAACAATAAAGACAAACTCGCTTATATTAAACGAAGAAATTAAACTTGTATTAACAAAAGGTGCGCTTTTGGATCATAGTGTCTCGCATCACTCTCGTCACGTGACCTGAATTACTTTGTAGTTTTAACAAGAATTAATCCACAGTCAAACCAAAAATTATTCAGACTCCAGATATCATTTTTTTTATATTTCTTTATAGTGGGTGCAGGACAATATAGTTCAATTATGTAAGTGAGTACAGCAAAATAAAGTAAACTGTGACATATTATACCCAAACATTCTTCACACAGTGGACTACCAGTAAAATTGATTAAAAAAAAATTGGGACCAAAAATTATTCAGACACTTTGACCTGACCATGTTTTGCTTAAGTGTTTTTTCTTTAATTGCTAATGCGACCTTTTCACACCACAGACTGAACAAAATTAAGCATTGCTTGGTAATTGGTCGACAAAGTATTGATAGTTGTGTAAATATTGTCATACTAACAGTTGTCTGAATTTTTGGTTGATTGTAATCCATTACATACCTTTCTGTTGAAGTTATCTGACATTATCAAGGTGAATTTGTTCTTGTCATATATTATTACCATTTTCTAAACTATAGCAAATAAACTGTGATAATGTGAGAAATGTTGAAGGTGTCTGAATAAATTTTGGTTTGACTGTATATTTAATTTTTACAGTGAAGACTATGCAGTGCTATTTTATATTTGATTATTCGGTTTCTGTACCTGGACACCAACAAACTTGAAAGAACTTAAACATTGTGTAAATAGCACAAATAAATAAATAGAACGAACATACAAATCAAACAATTTCAAACAGTGCCCACTGGTACATCCTGCACTAGGGCCCCGCAAACCCCAGCTACGGCCCTGTCTGGTGGACCCACTGCAGTTTTGGGTTTATATATAAAAAAATATATAAAATTATATATAAAAATACTCAACAGATGTTTACTTCATCCCATTACAAGCAATATAAACTGCATGTATGGTCAAAATTTGCCCTTTACCTTTGTTAGATCACATTTATGAATTAAAGTGCTACAACACAACTCCTTCCATATGGATAGTGGGCGATCTAAAAATTTGCATGCTCTGCATAAATTTGCTGTTTGGTCTTCCCACACACTCCTATGTTATATGGCTCATCATGACAAGAACAAGAAGTGGAGTTGGATCAGAGTTCTTCAACCTCACTCAACCTTCTTCAACATCAGTCTCTCATAAAACATAAAATAATTTGTTCTGATATATGTTCTTCACAGAAAATGAGCCAAAGCCAATGAGTCTGAACTTGAAAAAATAATTTATAGTATAATTTTTCTTTTGATAAAAAACGGGTCCCACAGACCCGAAAACCCTACAAGGGTTAAATGGGTGGGCCTACATAAAACAGGGTTGGCAAAGTGTAGCATATGAAAACTGCATGTCAAATTGCCAACAGAAAATACAGCACGAAGGTTCAATACCCAATACTTCTAAAGCATCGATTAACATTAATGTTAATTTTAAAATTTACGAATACATTATTAAAATAACACAAATAACAATGAACAGTTGTATTTTTATTAACTAACCTTAACAAAGATTAATAAATACTGTAACAAATGTATTGCTCATTGTTAATGTTAGTTCATGTATTAACTAACGTTAACTAAAGGTTATCTCAGTCTGAGACAATGGGGCTTCGCAGATGATCTCTGTAACAACGTTCGTAGATCGGGAAGGAGGAGGCGGGAATCGGCGAACATTTAAACTAAACTTTAATAATAAAATAAACAAACACAAAATACCGAGATGCACAAACAGAACCAAAACACAAAATAAAGTCCAGGCCTGGTCCTCTCTCGTTTTGCACTGTCGTCACTCCTCCTTTTATCCTTCCGGAGCTCCTCCGTGGGACTCGAGACTGGTGAGTGGCGCAGGTGGCGCTCATTATCATTCACTCCACCAGCCTCGCTCCGTTCCCACGGCTCTCGGCCCCGCCCCACTCGTCACATACCCCCATCGCCCCTCACAGGCTGGGGAGGTACTCCCGACACTGCGCTCTACTCCCCCCCTCCCCCCTCCGGGGGAGTCGATCACGGCGGCCGCGGTGTACCTGGGGGTAAGGACAGACGAGGCGAGAGAAAAGGAGATGGAAGGATGAGGAGAGACAGAGACGAGAGAGGGGAGAGAGGAGAAAAAAAAATGATCTGTCCAGTTCCCAGACACACTGCCACTCGGCCCTCCACCAGCTGGGTAAACTCTTCCGCGATGCCTGGCGGCGGCGCTGGATAGCCCTCGGTGGGCGGCTTGACACGGGGGGCAGCCGGCAGGAGTCCCCCGTTCCCTGCTCCTCCCCATCATGACGGATGGCAGCAGGCTCCGGCCTCAGGCGAACGGTGGCGACTCCTACGCTCCCTCACGGACGGCAGCCGTCCCTCCACATCCCAGGCGGCCGGCAGTTGTCCGTCCCCCCGGGGAGTTGTCCGTCCGGAATTGTCCGTCCCCCCGGCAACTCACTCCAGCCCACCGCCTCGAGCGTCCATGGCGGCAGACTGCTCCGTCATGCTCGATGGCACCACGGATTCACCACAGCGGCGAAGGATCTCTGGCAGCGTGTCCCTCCCTCCCTCCTCCCGGGTTTCGGCACCAATGTAACAACGTTCATAGATCGGGAACAAGGAGGCGGGAACCGGCAAACATTTAAACAAAACTTTAATAATAAAATAAACACAAAACAGCGAATAGCGCAACAGCCCCTCACGGACGACTGCCGCGCACAAACAAAACAACATAAATAATCCAGGCCTGGTCCTCTCTCGGCCATTCACTGTCGTCGCTCCTCCTTTTATCCTTCTGGAGCTCCTCCGTGGGACTCGAGACCAGTGTGTGGCGCAGGTGTCGCTCATTATCATTCACTCCACCGGCCTCGCTCCGTTCCCACGGCTCTCGACCCCACCCCACTCGTCACAATCTCATAATCAAGTGTCTCTGTCAGTTTGTGTTGAAAGAAGAGTAAACTACGGTGGCCGAGAGAGCTCAACGCGCTGCAACTTAAGAAAACACATGCAAATTGAAAAATTGTGAGGATTTGCAGCGCGTTTCTTCGTTTGCATGTGTTGTGAGGATTTGCAGCGCGTTTCTTCGTTTGCATGTGTTGTGAGGATTTGCAGCGCGTGTGTTGTCAAACTGATGAAGATGTTTTCTTAATTTGCTGGTGTTTTTTCAATTTGCATGTGTTTTCTTAAGTTGCAGCGCGTTGAGCTCTCTCGGCCACCGTAGTAAACATTGAAAACCGTAGAAATGAGGCAGCTGCAAATATGCAGTTGGTTGTGGAGAACAGGATCTTGCGTTAAGAAAAAAAAAAAACGTTTTTTTTTTTTTCCCACAATTGACAAATCTATTTAGCGGATCAAACACTGTACCTATGCTAATATGATGCTTCAAACACGTTTGGTTCAGAAGGTTCTAATAAATCTATCACCGGCAAGTGGTCTGGCTTCATTGGCCGGATTCATTGCTAAGACTTTCAGTTGGGATATTCAATATACTTTTTAAAGAATTGAACTGATTTATGTTTGTTTAACTATTTTTAAATTCAACTCCACAAATGCACACATTTTACTATTAAGTCCTTACATCGTAAACATAACATTGTGGGTGGGAGTAACAGAAACTGACGAATCATCATTTTGACAATATATGCGCCTATAGGAAGAGGCAAAATTTAGAAACTGGCTGTAATTGACCATGAAAACTCACGTTTAATATTTTTTTAACTAAATATATAAATTTACAGTGAAATAAGACGTTGATTATTATTATTGTTTAATAAATTACATCCATTTGGAAAATTCCCAACTTATCATTGGGTGGGCCCATGCCCACCCGTAGCTTCGCCGCTGGGCTTGCTCTGGGAAATTTCTTAAATAAATAAATAAATAAACATTTTCCAGTAACAACTACATCAAAGAAGAGGCAGACTGATATGAGCAGACTGGCTGTTAAAGGGATAGTTCACCCAGAAATGAAAACTGTATCATCCTTTACTCACCCTCATGTTGTTTCAGACCTGTATGATGTTATTTTCTGTGGAATACAGAAGAAAAATATGAATTTTCACACAGCTCTATGACAGTACATAGTAGTTTGATATTAGAGATAGTTTACAATAGTTAAGCTCCAAAAGGATGTGGAGGTTTTCTGACATAAGGCAAAATCCTCACTTTCCAGATCCCATTACCAAATATATAATAAAATATAAAAAATAATATATATTATAAAATATTATAAATAGAATATAAAATAAATAGAATATAATAAAATAAACATAATAAATATAATAATATAAAAAAAAATCAAAACCATTTTACTACTGAAAAGTTGTCATGATGACTACAGAGAGATTGCTCGACTTTAATTTTTTATTTCCTGATTAACCCCCATCAAACTCACACCACTCAAAACTAATCAGCTCAACAAGGGAGGCTGTTATCTTTAGACTATTTCATTTTTTTTATTCTTAGGTGATTTTCTCATACTTTTTTCTGCCTCCTTCGCCTCCTCTGAGAAAACGCCACTGGACAAAATTCACTATAAAAGCACCAAAAAGTACTGGAGAGAAAGAACTGGATAATAAGATTGAAAAGAATAGATCACTCAAAAAGGAAAATTCTGTCACCATTTACTCACCCCCATGTTGTTCCATGATTCATGAAGCTTCTTTAAAATGTCCTTCAAACGCTGCTGTATGGCACAGGGTTGTGAGGTCTCCTATCTCAACCTGGCCAGGAGAACATACTAACTGAAACCCACTCTGCAACCTTTCCACTGCCCGGACTTTGCTCTTTGAAAACATCAGAGCCTTATGTTGGTGATTTAAAGTGTGTGTGATTTTCACCAAAAGTGTCATTTTCTTCAGTAACAATACTATCAGAAGTACACAGAGATGTCGGGTTGACGGAGGGATGTAATAATAAAATGATGAAAAGGGAGAAAAGCTGTTAGAAGAACTCTTTGATTCTTGTGTCAGGATGTGACTAGCCTGGGGGAACAACGGGGAAACAGAACAGAGGAGCGAAGAAGAGAGAAACAGAATGATAAATTGGGGCTTAAGGGAGAGGAAAGAGGACTGCACACTAGGCAAGTAAATCAGCAGAGAATGACTAAAGACAACCCAAAGGGAGGATGGTCAGAGTAGATATATTAAATATAATGTGCTTTTACTATTATTTTCGCAATTATAGGTTGTTAGGTAAACTGCTCTCACACACGCTCTCTCCATTTTGTATTTGCCTACATCTTTTCAGACGAGTTTTTGTTTACCCTCCGAATCAATTTGATCTCAAATGGTATTCCTACAATTTTGTTTTCTGGTAGAACTGCTGAATACAGAGAACATGCTGGGATGAAAAATCTTGTTACCAGAGATGGCTTTTTAAAATGTCTATTTTTATAGACAAACCTGTTATGGAAGCAGGGAAAATAAACCTATTCAGAGTCTAAATGAACCAGTGCAAAAACGCTGTGTGAAAGAAAAAAAAAACCCTCTTGGTCACTGAAAGATGCACAATATTGTTCACATCAGAAATACACACTGAGGTCCCGATCACCCTGTTGGGGTTTATTTTGAAATGATGTTCATTAGAAGAGAAGAGAAGAGAAGAGAAGAGAAGAGAAGAGAAGAGAAGAGAAGAGAAGAGAAGAGAAGAGAAGAGAAGAGAAGAGAAGAGAAGAGAAGAGAAGAGATTGCAATAAAAGTATTGCAGTAATATTACAAGTCCATTGAGGTCATTTTAAATACAATCAATAATTAAGACATAAGATTATGTCAGTTGTGTTTGTATGAAATATGAGAGTGGTTTTGCTGTGTGATTTAAGAGAGGAAGTTTCAGTTACCTGGATGGGCAACCTGACAGCGAATATTAAGAATTATGGCAATTAGACCAATTCCAATATAGAGTGCAATGCAACAATGTAAAAAAAAAAAAGGGGGGGGTTACCAGAGGCACATATAGGTGGTACAAATGTCATGTGCTCAAATGAGTAACGCACACATAACACTGAAATAACATAATGAAACTAATAATAAAATGTAACGTAATTAAAACAAAAGAACTCATAAATTGACCAAAAAAAAAAAAGTTAAACATTTAAATCTAATGTTAAATTACCTGCACTGGATTTACTCTCAGTATTGTGTATGGTGATACTGTACAAGGTTCCTGCAGCTGAGAGTTTAGGCAAGGACAGATCCTTATTCTGCTCTCACTCTAAAAACATATGGTTCTTTAAAGGTTCTTTACATGCAGTAATGGTTTTATTTAGAACCATAGCATTCTGAATAACACTTTTATGCTGAAATTGTTCTTTGTGTTAAAGGTCCCATGACATGCTGCTTTTTGGATGCTTTTATATAGGCCTAAGTGGTCCCTAGTACTGTATCTGAAGTCTCTTTCCCGAAATTCAGCCTTGGT
>NW_015549580.1:444474-445496 GCF_001515605.1 Sinocyclocheilus anshuiensis
TAAGGCCAATTCACACCGCACCGACAAACGCCAACAGACTAGTCTGTCGGAGTTTGTTGGATCAGTGTGTTACCCCTGTCGGCGTTTGTTGGCGTTGGTCGGAGTTGGTTTTAACCCGACTGAACATGTTTAATCGGCGTTTGTTGGGTCGTGGAATGTCTGAGCAGTGTGATATGATTTTCCAACAAACACAACAAACTCTGACATAATCTGACCTGGCCACTAACCGTTGCCATGACAATGAGGCAAGACTGCAAGTAGGTGCTGGGCGCGCTTAGGAAAATAACTTTAAAAATGGCAGGTTTCTGGACAAACCAGAAAGAGGAACAGTTTTTGGATCTTTGGGAGGAGAGGCCAGAGCTTTATGCGGTGGGTGTGGCCGAGTATACCAACCGCAACGCGAGTGGGAATGCGATCAGATCGATCGCTACAGCGCCTGGGAAATTTCACAACGGAAATTTATTTGACAATATATTATTGTTATAATAAAACTGCCTTGCAATATTACCAAAGACATTAATAATAGTATCATTTTGATTGTTGTTACAAGATCATCCATTTTTCCCCCTAGTTAACTCTCCCTGACTTGAAGTCTGTTGGTGTCTGTTGGGGAAGTGTGAACATGACAGTTATTTTTCATAAAATTCTAAATCCAGCGGCCAACGTGTCTGTTGGCGACCCAGTCACAATAAATATTAAAACTATCCCATGACTTTATATCACCTTTTTCTTTTAAGATTGTGAAGGGCTCACATACTGTCCATTTTTGCTTTTGGCCTTCATAAACGTAATTGTTTTTACATAAACACACTGTAACTCTAAACCCAATTGTGTATTTCAGATGTCTCACATCCTACAACCTCATCATCTGCAGAGCAAAATCGCCACTTAATCACACCAAAATGATGGACTTAAAGGCATCATATTGATTGGATTGTGATTGTTTCACTGAAACTTGGTTTTCATCACATCTATTTTTTGTTCTTATGTTGTGTTCAATGTCAATTGTCATTCATTAATGT
>NW_015549580.1:449772-451382 GCF_001515605.1 Sinocyclocheilus anshuiensis
CACTGCAACTCTAAACTCAATTGTGTATTTCAGATGTCTCACATCCTACAACCTCATCATCTGCAGAGCAAAATCGCCACTTAATCACACCAAAATGATGGACTTAAAGACATCATATTGATTGGATTGTGATTGTTTCACTGAAACTTGGTCTTCATCACATCTATTTTTTGTTCTTATATTGTGTTTTACTTCTTTATGTATTTATTCATGTTCAATGTCAGTTGTCATTCATTAATGTATTCAGCTAATGACTGTTGTTAAGAGCACTGACAATTTTGTATGTCAATAAAAACGTACTTAATTCACACAACATGCTGCTGTTGTGGTTATTGTTGTTGTTATTGTTGTTTTAATGTAAAACCCTAACTGAGGCTACACTCTAAGATGCCTCATTACTGATTTTCTGGAGCTCAGCCACTCAACTACACAGACTGTCAACACACTCTCAACAGGTAAATTATTTATTTCTTAAAATGTCTATGAATTATACATTTCAAATGCTAATTGGTTTCCTATGTCTTTTCTCTTTTTAGTTTAAGAGAACATGCAAGTGTGACCAGCTCTATTCAGGTAAGGATACTCTCCTCTTCTTCATTAAGTAAATAACAAAGATATTGAATTTATGGTCCTTTTTTTTATTACTAGAGTTTATGCATAAACATACCCAGCTATCCCATGACTTTATATTGCTTTTTCCTTTTAACATTGTGAAGTGCTCACATACTACTTTTGGCCTTCATAAACAATTGTTTTCACATAAACAAATGAAAGGAGACAAACTGTATATCTAAACTCAATTGTGCATTTCAGATGCTGTCACATCATACAACCTCATCATCTGCAGAGAGAAACTGCCAATTAGTCACACCAAAATACAGATAAGGATTAGAGGTATCATAGAGGATTGTGAAGATATTTTACTGTTCACTGGAGTTCATTTCACTATTTTATGTTCTATTTTGTTTTACTTCTTTAAGCATTTATTTATGTTCAATGTTCAATGTCATTCAATAATGTATTCTGCTAATACATTTTGTTAGAACACTGTCATTTTTGCTACAATTTCACGTCATTAAAAAAATAAAAGTACCTAATTGACACATTGTTTTTGATGATCATGATGATGTTGTTGTTGAATTTATGTAAAACCCTAATAGACACTTCAAGATATTATAAGACCAGACAGATAGAGGGGTAAAAAACAATTAATAAATAATATATACAAATAATACTAAAATTAAATTATATTAGCATGCTAATATTAATGAAAAACTATCATTAAAAAGGTTATTTATAACACCATTAAGGTCCTATATAACATTTTCAAAGCATGGTTCTATATGGAACCCTATAAAAAAGGTTCTATTTAGCACTAAAAAGGGTTCTGCTATTGTTACAAGCCGAAGAACCCTTTTCTGGTACTGTTTAGAAACCTTTTACTTAAGAGTGTCCCATTGAGAAATTTTAACCAAACTATGTTACAGACTTTATATTAAGACCCTAAATAATCATATCAATTTGTGGGAAATGTGCATCCAATGACCCTTTAAATAAGATTATTCATAGAATTATCAAGGTGTTTTTTTTTTTTCATTATGATGAGGCAA
>NW_015549580.1:452125-459148 GCF_001515605.1 Sinocyclocheilus anshuiensis
TGTGTGTGTGCACTTTGGATGGGATAAATGCAGAGCACTAATTCCGAGTATGGGTCACCATACTTGGCCACATGTCACGTCACTTTTTTCATACTATATAGCATTTTCAAAGCATGGTTCTATATGGAACCCTATAAAAAAGATTCTATTTAGCACTAAATAGGGGTTCTGCTATTGTTACAAGCCGAAGAACCCTTTTCTGGTACTGTTTAGAACCATTTTTCTTAAGAGTGTACTTTCCAGGAAAGACTGCCACCACGCTAAACCCACAGGCTACGTGTATCCAGCCTTTAGATCTAGCCATAACACTCTGTCATCATGGTGGCACAGTGTCGGGATCCAACCCAAAAAGTTTGCATATTTGTGCCAGTCATTTCAGCATGGCACGTGGGCGGATGTGCTGACATTTCGGCTGCCGGGTTCATCCTCATGGGGGCTTTCAGTAGAACAATACAGCCTATCATTCCTTCTGCCCACAGCCTGACTGAACATCTTTCTCTGCACATAGAGCTGATTATCATAAACTACAGACCACACAGATCAGAGCTCTGTGTGTGTGAACTGACCTCAACTCATGCCAGAGGTCAAAGAGCAACTGGGGAAGTCATGGAAGCCGTTGATGCTCTCAATAAACACCGCAGATTAAGACTTCACAATGGAAACTCAAGAACAGCCTCATTAAGCACAGTCAGTGTGCTACAGGATTCATACGACTTTGTGCTCAAAGACATTTACGTTTACTGTAAACTGAGATGACTCACTCAAAAGAACTATGGGTTTTTAAATTCACTGCCTGTGAAACAACGCATCTAATAAAAGCCTTTGTTTAATACATGAATAATAGAAGGTTTATAATGGGCTATTGCATCCTTTCTATTCTTATTTATATTATATATTGTGTGTGTATATATATATGTATGTATATATATATAATATAAATAAGAATATAATATATTATATAGTAATATAATATATATATATATATATATATATACACACACACACACACACAGAGAGCACTTTTAAACAATTTTCACACAGAAATTGTTAGTAAATTTCACAATTAATTACAAGGAAATGGCAAGTAAATTAATGAATTAAACATGGAATTTTGAAAGAGAAAGACTGAAATTGTATTTTCTTGTAAATCATAGGCTACTCCAGTAATTTTTGTCATTTTTTAAATAGCATATATATACACTGAATCAGCTTTCTCATCACAGGAATACATTACATTTTAAAATAAAAAAAAAATTAGTTTAAATCGTCATATTTCACAATATCACTGTTTTTACTGTTTTTCTGATCAAATAAATACAGCCTTGATGTGTGTAAAAGATTCTTTCAAAAACATTAAAAATTTGCTAATGGACAGATGTATATAAATTAAGGCTGTCGAATCAATTAATTGCGATTAATCACATCCAAAATAAAAGTTTATGTTTACATAATATATGTGTGTATATTTATATGTATATATAGTATATATGTATTCAGGCTGGACTATTGCAATGCTCTCTTGGCAGGTCTTCCAGCCACTTCTATCAAACCTCTACAATTAATCCAAAATGCCGCTGCAAGATTAATCTTTAATGAGCCGAAAAGAACGCATGTCACACCTCTGTTCATCAATTTGCACTGGCTACCAGTAGCTGCTCGCATTAAATTCAAGGCATTAATGTTTGCCTCCAAAACCACCACTGGCTCTGCACCCATTTCTGCTAAATAACTAAATGTAAATATATAAATACACACATACATGTATATATTTAAGAAATACTTACATTTATATTCATATTTATATGATTTATATGTAAATATAAATATGTTACATATATATCTTAAATATATGCATCTATGTGTGTGTATTTATATACAGTATACATATAAATATACACAGTACGCACACATATATTATGCAAACATAAACTTTTATTTCAATTATCACAATTAATCAATTTGACAGCCCTAATATAAATGCTTTTCCAGGTTTATAGGTCCTTTTTTTGCACAAGAAAATCATCAAATGTAAAGGTGTTTAAAGAAGAGGTAACATACTTGAAACACAGCAACCAACTTAACCTCTTATTTAAAAACTGTACAGCAAACTTTCAAAGCTTGCCACACGTTAAATTCCATAAATGAAATAATTTCTCTCTGAAAAACATATTGAAATATTCATACACTGAAACAACATGGAGAATTTAAACCTTTATCCATTTTTAGCACTGTCTCTTTCCACGCACACTTGCCTGAGGTCCATTTCAACACAGAGTCAAGAAAAAGTGTGTGCTGGAGTACAGATGGGGGTGTTGGAGCTTAAGGCGAATTCTGTGAAAAATTCCTCGACTTACTTTATTAAAGAGAAATAATAAAAGTTCCATGGAATGAATTAAGAGGTAATTATGGATGAACCAAAGCATGACTTTTTACTTATAAAGCATATTAATGAGCCAGCCAGTGTGTGCATCAAGAAGACACAAGGACCACTGTCTGATCTGCAGGCACATCGAAACATATTTACACCTACAGTATAGCTGAAGTTCCTACAATTGCACACAACGAATAAACCAGTGCAGTATGCAGCAGAAACAAGAGTGCGTTTTTATGACTCTGAGCTCAGATTTCTTGTCTCTAGAGTCAAATCATGGCAGAGTTTGTCCACCTGTGCATCCATTAGCCTGTGCTTCTGTCTGTGTGTGTGTGTTAGCTTATTCATATCGGGGCCCCATCTGTGTGCAGTGAGGCCTGTTTCAGTGCCAAACCCCACTGATGTCACCTCCCCTGAGTGGCCTCTTCCTTTGAGGAGACCCCCAAACCAGCACACACACAAACTTCTGCTCTTTATCGACCCAACCAGCATGCTAATCCTTGCCTCTCTTTAGCCTAGTTTTCTTCTCACAATTTTATTTGCGTCCCCATTTCCTAAACCTAAGCTCCTTCCACGTTCCGCCTCCTCATTCTGCTTATCCTCGTTTCTGCTTTCTCTGTCACTGGAAAGCCCTTTCTTTATCATTCCATCTCTGTCCATCTCGCTCTCACCCTCTATTACTCATGATGATGGTCATTATCTTATTAGCCGCTGATGACAGTGCATTCAGGGAAGAGAACCTATGACACACGCTGGCATAAATGCCAGTTTAAGGCTGAGAATGAAGAGAGAGTGCTGGAAATCCCAGCCTGCAGCAGTCTGATCCCCCCTTACCGCCATGATTTAGCACTGTGATCTCTGCTGCCAAGCTCCCAGCATGCCCGCTCAGTGTGGCAGTGCAGCGGAATGCCCACGTGCTCCTTTAATCAACTTACCAGCTGATTCACTCACGTCTGCCGGCGGAAATAGATTGACTGGATTCAATCCAGAAAGAAAAGAAAAGATCGGCAAAAACATGACATTATTCAGGTTAAAAGGAAACTCTGTTCCGTTTTCAAGAGCCAAGGACAGCGTAATGTACGTTCACTGCAGTAATTTCTTGAAAAGTGTTGAGACTTCATTTAGTGCTTAGGCACGAGAGCATAAATCAATAGGAATCATAATCAATATTCAGCATATGGTGAGGCGCAGTGTCCCAGGAGAGTGTGTGAGTGTGAGTGTGATTGTGAGTGTGTTCATCAGGCTCGGTTGGCTTGAGCTGCTTCTGTCCCTTTGATCAAGCAAGCGGGTCTGTCAGCCCCCCTACAAGAACTCACGCTCACTCAGTCTCTGTCTCTCTCACTCACTCACTCACTTACTCACTCACTCACACAAATGCATTTCAAATACTTTAGCTGGATTTACAGTTAAGTAAACATTAAAGGATGACGTTGGATGACGAATTATTAAAAGTTAATGCACATTGTGGTAATACAGCCACAATGTGAAGCTAAGTCAAAGCTTGGGTGTGTATTAATTATCAATAATTCAACAGTCAGTTATTTCACTTATACCACAGTAAGCAAATAGACACATCTTGTGTGTAGAACTACTTTCTTACACCATTGATTTAGCATATTGTTTAGAAAAAACACAAACTGAGAGGGGTGGGGGGGGGTGCTTTCAATCTGAATGAGCATTCAGTCGATTGGAAAAATACTAATGATTGGAAAAGTCCAGCGTACGTCAGCAGAGAAAAGTCTGGCATTTTATAATATGAATGTTATGATATTATGATATTTTAATTAAAAACATGAAAAAAGATATGCATGGATAAATCGTTAATAAAAGGATAAATAACATTTATAAAGTACGTGTGATGATGTACATGCATTCGCACCTGCATATGTGAGGGAAAATACAGAGTTCTGGCATGAAACTCTGTTGGTGCAGTCCGATAGGTCTAACTCAATCTGACGTAATGACATCATTATCACACGGCGCAGCTGATTGGTTCTCTCCTGTATTGGTAGCCAATGAGCTCGCTGCTCAACATTCAAATATATGACTAGAGCTTGCCGTAGCAGTGCAGCTTGCTTCAGAAACCCTCCACCTTCCCCAGCTCCACCTGTATAGGTCTGCTACGAGGTGATTCATGTATGCTATGGGGTTATTTCATGTATGTTATATTTGCAGCAGCAATATTTCTTACATGCTCACAGCATGTTGTGGATGTATTGGCAGTAGCAAGTCTCGGTACTTGCTCTGCCGCAGCAGCAGCAGTGTAGCAGATCTATTCCGCCAAGACCAAATACATTAACATTGACATGTACATTACCATGCCAATCCCTCCAAGAGTTGTCAAGACAGAACTGACTTCATACATCCAGATGAATCACTTTAGGACCAGCTGATTAAAATTAACTGCAAAAATGTTTCAGAAAAAAACCTTTCTGCTATGTCCACCTTGAGGATCAAAATATTTTTTGGGGCCACTGTATATTTTTGCTGGTGTTTCTAAAATGGTGCAGCTCTTTGACACTTTACTTACTCATTTCAACATGTCATTCTTCACAACTACCAAACAATCTGACTCACAAACTTACTCACAACCTCAACGTCATTAACAATAGATCTACTATTTCTACTATTCTGTCACAGTGAACACTGCTCACCACTTCCTGATAGAATAATGCTGTTTGATGCTCTAAGGTTATGAGGGATCTGACTCAGCATCTCTCACTTTTCCCGACAGAGATGACTTCACACTGCAGTCCACAGAACAAGCACTACCACTGGCAGGAATATAAGAGAAAGGGAGAAAATGCAAGAACAATCAATCAGTTTATAAGTGGAAATAATAGATTTTCTCTGAGTGCTTTTCAAAAGCGTACAAACAAATACACTCTTTCTCTTTCTTTCCTCAGTTCTTTTACCCTTTCTTCTCTTTTACTCCTTCCTAACCCTCCTTCCGTCCTCCTGTCTGTTTGCGCTTTTTTCTCCACATTGGGCTGATCCATTCTTCATCAGCATGCAAAGCAGTTGGGTTCCAGCTGTGAACAAGGGATTGAAATGGAAGTAACGGAGAGCAAAAGAGCAGATTACTGTCCTCCAGCACATGTTTTGCCTCTTGGTTGGAGCAATTGGGGAGAAGGGTCAGAAGAAAAGGGGAAGGAAAGAAAGGGTAGCCTATTTAATTTAGGTCAGAACTGGACTACTTAGGCTGGTACAATGCAGGGCACAATGCAAGTAGAAGGGCACTATTTGTGTACTTTAGCTGCACAGTAGAAGAGGTTAAAGAATGAACCGTATTAAAAGAATGGTCAGAATGGTAGTTTAAAGGTAACTGGAAGGTCTTGAAGTAGTATTAAAGCTAATAGAAGTAAGGAAATGGTGCACATATTTTGTGGCCTTAGGAAACTCTATTATCCAGTGCTCAGTGCCTGTCACTCATTCATCACAGAACTGACAGCAATTACTAAATCGTGGCCTAATGGTTAGAGAGTTGGACTCGTAACCCAAAGGTTGCGAGTTCGAGTCTCGTACCGGCAGGGATTGTAGGTGGGGGGAGTGAATGTACAGCGCTCTCTTCCACCTTCAATACCATGACTGAGGTGCCCTTGAGCAAGGCACCGAACCCCCAACTGCTCCCCGGGCGCCGCAGCATAAATGGCTGCCCACTGCTCCGGGTGTGTGTTCACGGTGTGTGTGTGTTCACTGCTGTGTGTGTGCACTTAGGATGGGTTAAATGCAGAGCACTAATTCCGAGTATGGGTAACCATACTTGGCCACATGTCACTTCACTTTAAATGTGAAATAAATGACTATATATGAAATAAAGACTTCATACGAATATATATGAACTAAGGACAAGATGGCTGAACAATGCACCACAACAATAAGATGTAAATCTAAATTACATTAATTGTACCCATTGAATTAAATAATAATACAGTACAGTTAAACAATAATACAAATTAAACAATACGGTTGTTGATATGCGTATTTAGTAGGTCTGTGCAATTAATCGCATGCGATTGTTATGCGCATCTCGTCAGTAAAGCCGGTCCCGTGATTGGTAGTAAATCTCCATCACCTGCTTTCAGATGGAGCAGCATTCACTACACAGAGCCGTAGTTCATTGACAATTAGGCAATATTGCGTTCATAATCACAGATGAATCGCATTCGATTATGAACACGATATCGCCTAGCTTGTCAGTGAACTACGGCTCTGTGTATTAAATGCCTCTCCATCTGAAAGCAGGTGATGGAGATTTACTAATCACGGGACCGGCTTTACTGACGAAATGCACATGACAATCGCATGCGATTAATTGCACAGCCCTAGTATTTGGTCAAATCATATGTGACCCTGGAGCACAAAACCAGTCTTAAGTCGCTGGGGTATATTTGTAGCAATAGCCAAAAAAACATTGTATGGGTCAAAATTATTGATTTTTCTTTTATGACAAAAATCATTAGGACATTAAGTAAAGATCATGTTCCATGAAGATATTTTGTAAATTTCGTACTGTAAATATATCAAAACGTAATTTTTGATGAGTAATATGCATTGCCAAGAACTTCATTTGGACAAATTTAAAGGCGATTTTCTCAATATTTAGATTTTTTTGCACCCTCAGATTCCAGATTTTCAAATAGTTGTATCTC
>NW_015549580.1:459477-480664 GCF_001515605.1 Sinocyclocheilus anshuiensis
AAATTGACCCTTATGACTGGTTTTGTGGTCCAGGCCAGGGTCACATATTAAAAAACAAACAAAAAAAAACGAACAACTAAGAGATTACTATAACTCTTTACAATAATAATGATAAAGTAATGTAAAATTAATAAATAATAATTTCATAATTATTAAAACAGATACATTTATTATTAAAATGAATTTACACATTTAATCAGGTCAGGGTTATTATAGTTAACTAAAAATGTAACTATAAACAGTAAAAAAAATGTGTTACTTATAATTAAATAATGTACTTTAATTGATGTACTTAAATAACTAAAATAGTTATATTTAGTTAAAACTAAAATGTCTACAAGCAAAACTACTAAAAAAATTTTACTAAATAAAATTTAACTAAAATTTAAATGGAAATATACAAATAAAGTATAAATACAAAATTACATGAAAAAATTGAAAATATAAAAATAAAAAATTCATTTTAATAAAAACTATGATAGCATCTCAGTGATACTAAAATAACACTGAATCAGGAACAACTGTACATATTACATAATGTAATAAAGCTGCCTTCACGTGCTATCAGAAATGTCCTATTTTCCACTTATGAATTTGTGATTACGAGCTTGTCGCATTCAAGTGATTGTTGCTGGAAAGAATAAAATGTAGCATCCCATTGGTTGACAATCATATAAACATTCACCGCGCTAAATAGTCAGCTTGCTGACAATTCTGGAAGTTTGGTCAAATACATGCTTATTTCACTGTTTATAAAACATACAATATGCTTCAAATGATTGTTAATATATACAAATATGCACTACTTCAATGACAAGACAAGGTGATGTCGTAGTTGTGGAAAAAAACAAAACAATAAAAAATAGCATTGGTAGCAGCAATCGTTGTCCCCTCCACCCAACTCGGAAACTCAGGTATCAAAATGTTCTCTGAGTTTCCCAGTAGTAAATATGACTTGAGAGGCCGTTCATGTTCGATTTCCGACTAGGAAATTTGTATTTACGATAATTACGATATGTGAAAGCAGCATACAATACACTAACACATAATTTTATAAATTATAAAATACTGTATTTTTTAATGGTTAGAACAATTCAAGCTTGAAGTACCATATTCATGTTTTAGTTTGCAGTCAGTCAATTCGCACCACACTTATGTTTTTAAAGTTAAACAGATTTTAACTTGATGCTTTGTTTTAAAAATGGCATTCATGATGAGAAATGCATACAAAAATGTAAAAAAAAAATGCACAGACTTGTTATAGAATGTAAGCCATTCATAGACTCACTGATTTACTGCAACAACAATGTAATGTCTAACATGATCTTCTTCACTTAGGAGATTTTCTCTAAATAATTTATTCATAAATGATTAATTAGACTAATTACCATAACATTTTTAAATGAGTGACAGCCTAATAAACAAATTCATTAGACCAAATAGTCATATGTAGTATAAGTACAGATCAATTTAAGTGCAGCCAAACACCCAAAGAAACTCATCCTGCTCCAAAGTCAAGGCTGGAAATGACACAATGGGTCAACAAACAGAATAAAACATGGTATTGCATTTAAAAGAAAAAGAAAATTCAGACAGCAAGAGCTGAGTGGCAGCTATGCTTGCAGGTTGCAGGACACTTTAATGGGCAGAGTCTTTGTAGCCACCCAACCATTACTCCCACAGGGCAAGGAATAGTAGCAGTGCATTGTTATTCATGAAATGCTGTGTGTGCTGTGCTACAGATTTAAAACACGGCCAGACACGAGACACAGCTGTAACAGAAGCACCGGGGTTGTGATGAAAAATTAAAAAGAGGGTCATTCATATATCAAAAGATGACTCCCCATTACTGCAGAAGAGAAAAGCCTCAGGCAAACGCATAATGCAACACTAAATGTCTGTCTGTTACATTTGCGCACCCCTAAAGCAGGTTCAGGCCTTTCATCTACTTCTGAGTATGCAGATGACAATGTGAACGGGACAAAGTGAGAAACAAAGTTATAATCTCTAACCCAGTTTGCTCTGGAGAGCGCAAATATTATTCAGGTACTTTAAATCCACATATTACCACTCCTGTTCTGGAAGACATGTTTCCTAATTAATGTGTGAAATGAAAGTGAGGTGTCTGCTGTATTACAAGTTTTAAAGTCTCTTCTGTCCCTTTGGAAAGACAACGATAGGGTATGCGACACAGCCTGGCATACTAATGGATCTCAGAGCAATGACACAATGTCTCCTTTCTGGAACACCATCCCAAAATTTCACTGTCCTGACTTTGACTGTAGCATTAGCATTCCATGTGAGCTCTCTCCTGAGCTTTCTTCTTCAAAGCAAGGGGACAGTCAGTGTTCTGTATCCAGACAGTGGTCTCAATGTCCCACTGTGGCTCTGCACTACCTGATAGACAAGCTCTAAGACTGAAAGATCTCAGACCTGGTCTCTGTCTCTCTGTCTGTCTCTCTTTCTGTCTCTCTCTCTCTCTCTCTCTGTACTGATGCAGCTCAACTGCATGAACATACTACCTACAGATTGTAAGAAATAACAGGACATAGAATGAGAAAAGGAACAAATATTGTCTTTTTTTTTTTTTAATTGAAAAGACGATCACTGATGGCCACCAGCTTTTTGGAATGCTGGTGTTCCTTCCAAGCCTCTTACACTACAAAAGTCAAAAGTTTGATTTCTCTTTACATATTGTAATTTATTCCTGTTATGGCAAAGTTTAACTTTCAGCAGCAATTACTCCAGTCTTCAGTGTCACATGATCCTTCAGAAAACATACAAATATGCTGATTTGAATATTTATTATCACCAATGTTGAAAACAGTTGTTCTATTTTTGCACAAACCACTATATACATATAAGTGTGTGTGTGTGTGTGTGTGTGTTTTAGTATTCTTTCATACATAGAAAGTTCAAAAGAACAGCATTTATGTGAAAACGTGATTTTTTTTTTTTTTTACGTACAAGTCTATGTCACTTTTGATTACTTTAATGCATCATTGATGAATAAAAGTATTAATTTCCAAAACACAGGATTTTATACTAACGAGTGAATGAATGGTGTAGAAAATTCTTCTCTCTGAAATTGCCAATTAAAAGTTACACATTTAATTAAAAGTGACATTTTGAAGTAAAAGACTGCAATAGTATTTTATACATTGTAAAATGTACTATAATAATCTTTATTTTATTTACAACTTTGAAAAATCTTTTTTTTTTAAGTGGATAAGGAGGAATATTAATATTCATGATGAAAACTATACCTGATTAATCAGTGAGACAGCAAGTATATCAGCAGGTAAAGTATGAATAAAATTAGAGGTAGGTGTAAGAATGAGTTATACACTATAAAAAATAAGTGTAATTTTAACTATAAAATTTTGTAAAAACGCTACGGAAAAAAACTGTTAATAGGTTAACAGTAAGTTCCCGTACTATATACAGGGAAAAACTGTAAAATATCTAACCAGACATTTCATGTAATTTTACAGTAAAATGCTGTTAATTTTACAGTTTTTAGAAGTAAAAATAACAAATCAATGTATAATTTACAGTCAAAAACTGTAAACTGTCATTCCCAGAATTCCCTGCATGACACTCCACATTTGAAAGTATTTTGTTTAAATAATCATGTTTTTTTAATGGTTTTTGTTATTAGTTATGTATATTTGGGCTTTATGTTACATCTTCTGATGTTTAATGAAAGTTGAATGCATTATTTAAGTATCATGTGTGTTACCATGATGGTGTTTTGTGTTTGCATGAATGACTCTGTGCACCTTCTATATATTAGTATATACTTCTGCTTGTGGCGAAGCTACTTGTGATGAGCTTTGATTCTTCATGTGGCTTTCTCTTTTACCACCTGCATTATTATGGTGGTTGTCAGTATGTTAAAGGTACAAGACAGATTTTAATAGCAGTGTGCATTGTTGAAGTTACTGGTTTACATTCAAATTTTCTTGTTTGTAAATTACAGTTTTATACTGTACAATTTACAGTTTTTCTGTATTTTTTACAAAATTATTCTGGCAACCACAGCTACATTTTGGAAATTCATCTCCAGGGGCATCACCAAGACGGCCACCAAATGAATCGAATTGCCTTCATTTTTTTTGTAGCAGTAGTAGTAGTAGTAGTAGTAATTTATTGTATCAGTTGCAAAATCTACTGACAAAGCTTGTCAAATGGATAAGGCACAGTCTCGATTTTAAAATCTTTTGTGTTTTAAATAAATCAAAACATTTGCATGTGTAAGTTGTATTTGTAAGTTGATAAACTACCCCTATAAGGGCCAAATGCCATGTAAAAACCTGCATCGGTCAACCACTACAATAATACAGTTTTCTCGAGTTGGAGGGAGGGGGATTTAGCCATCAGATCGAGAATGTGGCCTGCACACATACTTCATGTACAAACCCTCAGCACTGCATCCACCCAGTTATCAGGCACTCCTACTTTACAACAGCATGCCTGAACTCTGAAGGGGCACGGAGGGAGAAAAAATGGGAGAACTTTGCCCCAAGTCAAAGAAATGTGTTATTCCATTCAACACATTGCTAAAGCTGGAGAAGAACTATCACACCATCAGCACTGACCATTACAGCATCCATAAATAATCCATTCCTATCTTTCTAGAGAGTTCATCCGCTCTAATAATCCTAACTCATGCGTGTCTGTTCTGGCTGCTCTCACCAACTGCAGGGATCTGGACTGTCATACGAGACTTAATAAATAACTGCAGGTATGCGCATGGCTTATGTTCACATTTCTCCAGACACTGTTCGAGTAAATATTTAATACCGGGATGTTGCAAAATTCATATTCCTGCACAGAGGAGTGGGATGTTGGATGTGCATTGGCTGCACAAGTGAATGGGAGAGGAATGGGCTGATAGGAGTAAATGAGAGCAGAACTCTGGGTCAGACGCTGTTAAGATAAGACCACACATACTCAGGAGGGATCAGAGCAGCTGAGAGCTTACAGTGAACAGTGATTTGAGTTGAAAGAGAGGTGAAGTGCTGGTAGCCACTGAGGGGGGCCGGCACAGGTGAGAGAAATACGACGGAAATAAGAGAACTGTCTGGTTATCGGTTTGTGTGATTAGATCAGAAAAACTTGTTTAAGAGCAAAGACAGAGACGGATCCTACAAACCCCAAACAAGCTTGCGTGTGACTGTTGGGTATATGGGTGGGCGGGAACAGATTATCCCTCAGAATGTAGATGTTTCTGATAACAGCACATTGCAAAAACACATACTGGGTGTCACTTCACACCTTAATATATAGAATTCACTTTGTATAGGATTTATCTAGATGTTTACATAGTTATCTCATTCAGCCTCACCTTTATGAATGTGTGTCTGTTTTCTGTCTCGGGAGTTTTTAAACTTCATGCCAAGGATCCGCTAATACGATAATCTCTTTCAAGGCATCCACTTGCTGAAACAAAGAAAGGTATATATTTATATGTATTGAGACCCATGTGTGAGACAAACAGTACGGTCTCACAAAGGCAACATTTATGCAAAATTAAGTACATTTGATTTGTATTGTCTGGATTTATATTATGCCAAAACAAAAGAAACTTTTACTGAAACATAATCTTCTTGAGCAATATATATTACATATTATATGTATAGACCTGAAGAGAAACATTTTCAATTCAATTCACATTTGTTCAGCACTTTTCACAATAAAAAACAGAGGATATAGTACCTTATAAAGGTGACCATGGCAAGAAGAAACTAGAAAGATACAACACAAATACAACCTATTCTTAAATGTTTTTTTAAGGAAGGGTAGATAAACACTTAACAAGTTCAAAAATATTTTACCAAACTATGCAGGTTTGTTTTTTTCTTACTGTTATAAAACTATGGGTATCAATAGAACAATCGATTCTTTACTTCTGAGTACCAGTCTTTATAAAGCAACAAAAGACTGTAAAATTCAGTGGTACTTAATTGTTCTGATGGTAAGAAAATTCCTTTTTATAGAGTATACATGTGAGTCTTGAATAAATGTCTATTTATTTTCAATTATTGCAATAAAATTCTAGTTTTAATATTTAATAAAAAAAATAGTTCAAAATAAGTAAAATAATATTTACGTATATTTCATATTACTTAATTATTCCTAATCATTTTTATTTCTATCCAATTTTTTTTATTCCTATTTTTTGACTAATCATACTAAATTAACTTGTTAAACTGCCAGCCCTACTTTGTTTCTTCCTAATAGTTTTTCTTTAAACTATGGTCTATTCTTTGACAGGTGTTTGACTATGTCTGGCAAACGTATGAACCCAGATCAAGTGCCAAACAGACAGTCAAACACAGTGTTTCTAACCTGCATCTGTTCACTGCTTGCCTTTTGCCCTCAAAACAGGTGTTATGTCCAAGGGAGAAGGCCGTACCATGCGCCTGTTGAGTAAAGACAACACAGGCTTGTCTGCCCTGAGGCTGTGCCACACACACAGGGAGAAATCACAGCCACATTTGCACACACACAGAAGATGAATAGACAAAAGCACCAGGACTTACAACACCACCTGCCCCAAACACAAACAGAGCATGATGGGTAGATTAACAAAGACGCCAAGCAGAAGCTGTGAGTGTCAGCAACAGTCTGAGAGAGAGAAACAGAATGCACTCTTGCGTTTAAAAAAAGCAAGATTACGAGCTGAGGATTGGAAAAGAATGCACAGTCTCGATACACATTACAAGTTGCAGTTCTTGTAATGATGCAGTCCAATGAGGCAATTTTTTGTGAGTGAAAACCAGTCATTATAATAGTATCTGCGTGACCAATTTTCGGCCAGTCATGTAATTGAATTGCCCGCGTTAACCGGCAGAAAACTTGGTTTGAAAGTGACCTCTGTGTGAATTATACTTCATACATCACAACAATTTTGACTAGACAACAGAAACTTTTTTGTCCGCGAAATTACGCTAAGGTGATTGCACCTGGTCACGTTTACCATTGTTCGCCAAATTTTTAACAGCAAATTTCTGCCATTTGTAATATCTGAGAACTTTGTTCTCAAAACACTCCTCCAGCCGACACATACAGATAGAACGACAGATGGTTAGAGAGACAGAATTAAATAAGACTCAATTTATAAATCTTAGTCGCTGTGAGTCACCTATAGGCTATTATCAACTCTGTATGTTAGCTTGCTTCACTTGCACTATAGCCATAATAACACTATGCACTATAACTCTTTTTTTCATATGTTAGCTTGCTTCACTTGCACTATAGCCATAATAACACTATGCACTATAACTCTTTTTTTTCTTTTTGCTGTGTAAATTCGTCATATTTTTCAATATAATCTCTTTAAAACAGAACAGTGAATTGCACTTACACTATAAAAGTAAATTGCAGTTTTACGGTTTCAGGTATGTGATTTACTGTTCGCTACTGATGTCACACTGTTATGTGCATGCACTCTACAGTCATTCATAACTCCAGATTAAGGACTCAGCTGAAAGCTGATGATCAGTGTCAAGATACCAACAAAGCCGGTATGGATTGGTTTGGTTTTGTCAACTTGAAACCAACCCTTTAACCCCAAGTTTGTTCAGCTAGCCTCATGATTCAGGCCCCAGAGGAAATGCTATAGTATTGAAAGTGTTTACATAATGAGTTTTGTGAGTGTTTCTATTAAATTCGTTTGCTTTCTTTCTACAATAAGACATTCATTTTTGCTTGAGCTAACGGACGGTAAGATTAGATTAGCAATGGTTAAGACAGAGGAAAACAATATTTACCCACACTTCAGCAGTGTGTGAAATGGAAGAGCTCTGTGTGAATGGATTTTGGACAGCTCATACACAAAACCGAACAAAAGCTTCGTTTAACAGGAACATTCGATTATATCTTAATTAGGATGACCATATTTTAGTTTTTCAAAAAGAGGACAGTAGAGGGCGGGGACAGGGGCGGGGCTTCGCCTAACAGTATAAGTAGCAAGTATTTTTTGTTTGCTTATTTTGTTTTTATAATAAATAAAAATAATACAAATAGACAGAATAGAAAAAATAGGGAATGCTAGTGTTAGAGGGCCATTTTTAATTCAAAATAAAACAAGTCAATAGAACAGAAAAAGAATAGATAATGCAAGTGTTAGGTCATTATTTATAATAAATAAAAAGAAAATAAGTAGAAAGAATAGAGAATGCTAGTGTTAGAGGCTCTTCTTTCTTTATAAATAAAACAAGTAGTTAGAATAGAAATAGAGAGTGCAAATGTTAGAGGTCAAGTTTTTTAATAAAAAAAATCGGAGATAAAATTAGAAGTAGCATTAGAACAGAGGGTGCTAGGGTCAAATAAAGATGAAAGAGATGTGATTTCAGCCGTTTCTTGAAAATATTAAGGACTGCTTGGATTGAGTTGGGCAGGTCATTCCACCAGGAGGGAACAGTTAATGTAGAAGTCCATGAACTTTTTATTATAGGTAGAATGCAAAATGTTACAATATAAGCATTTCAGTCAAATGTAACTTATGCAATATTTCAAACCTTTAACCCATTTGGGAAAATCAACCCATGGCAATTGTTTAAAAGTAGCCCAATTTTGTGGAAAAAACGGACTTCTGACTTGGCAACCCTGCATCCAACAAGAGCTGCAGGAGTCTGATTTGACTGATCACATGTCGAGACTCGAGAATAAGGAGAGATGACTGACAAGACCATGCTGGAGTATTTGCTGCTCAACAGATCCAGGTTATTTTTGAGGAAACAGCGCGCGGTCCAGAAATCCTTCAAATCAACACATCTGCTGTGAAAAATAAAAGACCACACTACCGTAACGATGGAGCTCGCACATGATTACGTTTTCCCACTATTAAACAGGCATGTCATATTACTTGAGAGCACTATAACTTATTTATCTAATTTCATAATTGCAGTAATTATAGTTTTAATATCTTATATTCACCCACAGGTTCCATTATGAAAACAATGCACTGAAAAGGTTAAACGTAACGTAAAGGCAGCAGGGGCTCAGAGTTGACGTCTGCGGCATCGTTGGAGGCCTAGCCGCGTTCAGACAGTAGCGAGTGAACAAACAGCAACACCTTCTCAGCCAGCATTCTTGACATTCTCCTCTATCACTCAAAGACATGTTTATCTTTCTCTCTTTCTTCCAAATTACAGGGTAGAGACGGAGAGAGGGAGGGCTTCAGGTGCTCCAGAACAGCTGGCGAGTTGAAGAGAGAGAGAGAGAGAGAGAGAGAGAGAGAGATGAAAAATGTTAAATATCGTTAGTTATGCGATGACTGATTCTGAAGAAGGGAGATTCTGTGTACACACGGTCATAGATAAACTGGCGTGGCTGCATTGTGGAGACAGAGAATAGCACAGCTTTGTTTCCCAGGGAACATCTGAACACAGTGTGTCAAGCAAACACAGTGCAGTAAACACAAAACAGCACTCAAATACAAATCAAACGTGGAACATCCTCACTGCAGACACCGGCGCGCGAACAAACGTGTATCATTTTCTGTTTTGAAGGTATGTCATTTATCGTGTATAGCCCACATGACCGCACTGTTACCATGCAACAATAGTAGTTCATCTCAATACACAGCTGTTTGACTTGCCTGCATTTATCCACTCGCTGCTCCAAATTCCTCTGCCAAAGCTAGCAGCAGGGAAATAAAGACACTTGTCTTAATGAGTAAATCAATCAGCATCCTTGCCAAGAACTGATACAAATCCAGCCATCAGAGTCTAAGATGATGATGCAAGAAATTTGCCTGAAGCACCGGAGACTGAATTGATGTAAAATATCACTCAAAGACCCAGAATTGAAAAAAATAAAAGCACATCAAGTTAAAATATGGGAAGGGGAGGGGAAAAATTACAGAACATTAAGCCAATGGCTTTAGGAACATTAAAGCATTTATTTTTAGCTTGTGTCCCTGAAGGAAAGACATCCACAAAAACATTAAACGAGACAAAGACACAGAGTTTGATTTCTCACAAAAGTTTATTTTACACTTCAAGATTTCTTGCTTGCAGCGGAAACCTGCAATAGAGCACAAACAAAAAAAATCAGGATTAAGAGAGACAAATCAATCACATCAGTCTGGTTATTCCCCGCACTGTCAGCCCAAAATCCTCAAGAAATTAACAGTGGGGAAACATTCAGGAGCCTTTCAGGTCCTGGACGTGATCTTAGCCAGGAGATTAGAAGCAACATTCGTTTCTACTCCCGACACCGTTTCTGCTCATGCCACCAATGAGAAGCCAAGCATATCAACAGTGCTCTGGAAAGAGTCAGTGCAGACGACACAGCCAAGGCAAGCACAACACAAGAAAATCACGTTAACTCATCTGAATTCAGCTCATTAAGGGGATCAGGCAGAATAAAATGCTGCCATACGGCAGCCCAGCGAGCATGAAATTCAATCGGCTTGTTTATTTCCTCCAGCATCGGATTGGCGCACAGCGGTAGCTCGCAGGGAAAGCGGAGGACCAGCAGAGGGGCGAAAAGCAAGTGAAGGCTTTGGAGGAGATGTGCATGCATTTCCTTTTTGAAGATAGCACTGTGTCTGCGTATTAAATCAAAGCTGCTGCAGTCAAAAACTAACCATGAGGCCTTTTAATAAGTGAAAATAAGTTAATTACATTCAGTACCTGAATCTGCTCTTAGTCACGCTGCATTGTGCAGCAACATCGTTTTAATTCCTTTGAAATTTGATTACACAACTAAGGTGAACAGAATTATCAAATCTGAGAACCACCATCTGTTGTATGGTATCTGACTAACTTTAGAAGCCTGACTTGGAGACTAAATCAATAGCACCTTAAATCCGATTTTTACAAAAATCGATGTTACAAATGCTCAAGTTCACAAATACAGTAATCCGATAACACTTCTTACCTGCCCAGCAATTCTGTCCAGGTCTCTGGTGCCCTGAGGGGTCAGTCTACGCCCACTGGAAAACGGCAACAATTGAGAGTTAGTTGAATTCCAAAATAACACCACCTGCAATAATACAGATCACATATAGTCAAAAGCAGCCTACAGGCAACTCACCCATTGGGGTTTTTCTCCACCATCTTGAGTCCCTCGAGGGCCTGGAGCACTTTACGGGCAACATTTTTGGAGCCCACACTGAAGTGAGAGGGGCACACGCCATTCCTCTTACGCCCGCCATAGATCTTGGTCATAGAGCCCACACCAACACCTCCACGCAGATACAGGTGACGCACTGTGGAGGCTGAGAGGACAGAGAGGGTCAGGAGAACAGATTCCTTCAGGGCAGTGGAGGACAACAGGATGCAGCATGCCAAGAAACACTTCAGCTTTCCTTCTAAAAGAACCAAGGCAAGTCTGTTCAAACTTAACTCGCAGCAAAAATACAGCACACATGGCATAAAATCTGTAATATCAGTTACTAACTACACAAACTCAGCTCTTAATTTTACACAGTGTGTCAAGTGGGAACTTTGTTTCAAGAAAGAAAGTTTAATCAGTTTCTCATCACACAAGAAACTGCGGATACATTAGAGGTCTGCTACCCGACGGGTCCCGAAATACTTTCAGTTTGGGTTCGAGATAAATGTTTAATGAATAGCTTCGGGTTGGGCTCGGGTTTATATATGCAGTAGGCTACGCTGCTTTCATAGACACACGCACACACAGTGCACACGACAGCGACAACACAGCACGGAAACTTTTATTAGTAAAATAGCTTCGACAGGCTACTGACTCGCAACTTTATATTTCTCTGCAATGAGGGGGGTAAAATCACTGTTTTTGAAGTAACTAAGCCTCATTGCTTGTAGAGAGAGGCGCGCAGACGCAGGTTCACACACGCAACTTTCATCCCTCACTCTCTCTCTCGCTAATTCAAATAAATGATATAATTAATTAATTCAAATAAATGCGATCTTACCGCACTGCATCTCTGTGTCTGATTTAAAGCAGGCCGAATGCTAACGAGCCTTAACTGACGAAAATGACCATAATTTGCACGAAGAATTATCGTCTTGTCGTAGCCTATACAACCATTCAAAAACTGGGCAGAATTTATGTGACCGCTGCACCTGATGTTCATAAACGTTCATAACTGGTAAGTGTTTTTTCTTTTGCCTTGTGATCTGTCCAAACCTTAATGATTCTGTTTCTTTACATGTATTTGTTTACTGACCATTGCATGCAATCGTGAAATACAGCATTTTTTTTTTTTTAAATTGTTTAAATTATTCGTTGAGGAAAAAGAAAAAAAGATTTCGGGTTCGGGCTCTAAATGTAACTGTGCCGCTCAGGTCGGGCCGGGTCAGACGATCTCGGGTATAGGCTTCAGTTTAAAGCCCGTGCAGACCTCTATGATACATTAACAGGACAAGGTCATCAATAATGGCACCAGATTCTCAGAGCAAACATGTAAAGACACTAAACTGTCATCATTTTTTCAAATAATGACAGTTTAGTGTCTTTAAATGTAACTTTTTTGCTTAAAGCACAAAGCATTCAAATAGATCACAAAACAAAAGTTGTAACCACGCTCGTGCATACTAGAGAGCAAGCTAAACATGTTTTTGCTCAATCTTACTGCTAAAATCTGCATACGAAAAACACTCATTTGAGTGGTTAAATGCATTTATTGGCCAAAATGCACCATAACAATATATGAATGTAAACGTCCTTAGTCGACAGGAACATTTGGTGGATATTTTGAAGAATTTTGGTAACCAAAACAGTTTTGGTTCCCATTGACTTCCATAATAACGTCAAAAAATGAATACATTTAAGTCAATGGGAACTGAAGCTGTTTGGTAACCAACATTCTTCCAAATATATATAGTTACACAAGGAAAACAATAAATAAAAGTCATACAGAGGTTTGAAACGACATGAAGTTGTGTAAACTATAATTTTCATTTTTAGGTAAAATATCCCTTTAATATTCATTACAAAGATCTATTTCGCTGCATATTTCCCCAATGAATATTGGGATGGGGTTTATATGAATGTATTTTTGAAGGGAACTGACTTTCAATGGCATTTTTCCCTCTGTTCCATAACCACCACCTGCTGTCAGAGAGTGAAATTCAGCCTGTCTGCTGTTTTTGTTTTATTTAGGTTTAGCATAATTTCACAAAGCTAAAGTCAGACCATTCTGTATTTGCTTCAAATGTTGAAATGATACAATTACATTTAAATAAAAAAAAAACTGTTCATGCTATATGTGTGTTGTATGTTTGCATCGTGCAGTGGTTGGTTCTAATTTCAAACAGCATTTTTTTTTAATTATTAAATGTGTTTACTTGT
Source organism: Sinocyclocheilus anshuiensis (assembly GCF_001515605.1). NCBI lineage: Eukaryota > Metazoa > Chordata > Actinopteri > Cypriniformes > Cyprinidae > Sinocyclocheilus > Sinocyclocheilus anshuiensis. The sequence continues at coordinate 472,771 of NW_015549580.1, forward strand.
AGTAGCAGCAACTGCAAAAACTGTTTCATGGCCAGGAAAAAAATATTTGTGGCCGAAATTTTCTCAAGTCACCAGCCATTGGCAGATGTGGCAAAAAAATTATAGTTTTAGGCCCTGCTTGCATGTGTAGAAATTAGGACAAAAGTATTGTAATTTCCCTACTGTAGAGTAAGATAAAATTATATACCTGTGAAATACTCTTTATTTTTTTACAATGCAATTATTTTACAATATATGGCTATTACTGTCATAGGAATAGTAATATAAAATTATTATTATATTCTAATTTGTTTGGCTTCCAAATTCATCAGTGAGTGTAATTTAGACTGAGACACTATAGTATTTTAACTAAAAAGAGGATTGAGTCCCCTTTAAACAAGCATAAGTCAATTCACCAGCTGTTTTCTTTGTTTAGTTTGCACACTGAACCCGTGTTGGAGCTCTTAATATTGAACTCTCAAAGTGGCCCAGATAGATGAATTGTGCTCCGATCAGGGTTTTTGAGGCCGATCACCGATCGCAGATCACAGAAAGCAGTATCTGCCGATACCGATCTTTTAAAGCCTTTTTTATAATTTATAACTATTTATATTGATACTCCAATCAGGATTTTTAGACATTTATTCAGGGCCTGAATTTCATTTTTGAAAATGGGGGGAATTCCCCTTATGGCGCTTTTCCACTGCGTGGTACGACTCGGCTCGGCTCAGTATGGTACGGTTCAGCTCGGCACGGTTTGCGTTTCCACTGCACTGTGTGGTGATTTGAAGCCAACTGCGTATTTTGAGAGCGAAAGAGAGAGTGCGCGCGGTGATTCACTCACGCTGTTTGTGAAATTACGTCTCGCACAAGGTTTTCAAATTACTTTATAAGTTATTTAATGAAAAAAGTACCTCACCTTCAGTATTATAATTATTTCACCCGCGCCTAACAGAGACTGAGACGGTGCCGCTGCATGTCGTGCCAAACCTCTCACGGCAGCGTCATCAGCTTGAGATCGGTTTTTTGAGATCGGCCTTTTTAGAGACCGCCGATCGATCATCCCAACGTGATTATCGGCCGATAGTGATCGGTAGCAGATCAATCGGAGCACCCCTACTTTAAAATGTACAAAATTTTCTTCCGGGGGGCTTCCCGGACCCCCCCCTAGACGAACTGAGGTCCACCCACCACAGTCTCACAAAATCCTGTGGGAAACACTGAAATATTTGCAAGATAATTCAATTTTATGCAACAAAACTGGGACCAAAATGGGGACCTATTCCATAGACTGTATTCCATAAAGAAATACTGAATACAAGTCATAATATCACTAGCTTCTTGACAGATGCACATAATTACACATGATTTCCTGATATAAATATATTGCACACACCCAGCAGAAAGCATAAGTGTGGTGCATGGCTCAAGTTAACAGATGCACAGCCAGCATCCTAGTTCTACAGTATGAGTGGTTCTGCTTGGATGGATTTGCACAAAGTGCAATGCATGAAAATCTTAGTTTCGTGCACATCCATGAGCTTTTATAAAACACACATCACACTCACCAGCTCTGATGTAAAACCAGTTCTCATCGCAGGGAGCCAGCTCTTTATGCTTGGCCAGCTTAACAATGTCAACCCAGTCTGGCACCTTTAGCTTCCCCGACCTGTCAAAACACCAGGGTTCAAAATGAGCTTCAGTACACACAGCCAAAACTACTTTATTAAGGTGTCACAAGCTTATAAAAATAAGAATATAATCATTGAACACAAAAGTTTAACTGACTTCTTGAGGAAGGCTGCCAGCGCGCGGACAAACTCCTGCTGGTTGACGTCTTTCACGGTTACACCACCGCCTGGCATCTGAAAACCGTCATTTTAAATTAAAGTCACATACAGGTATTTTACAGTTCTTTCTAACAACAGCAAGTCACATATAAAACGTTTAGCTAGCTAACATAAGTTATATTTGAGGAAGCCTAGAGGCAGCGTAAAATGCAAAAAACAATATTATTGCCTTATTGTTAAAAGTCCAAATATTACGGGTTTTCTTTTTTGCGTAATTGGATGTTCAGAGGCATCGTGTTAGCAACGCGGCTAACGACCGCGTTTATTCTGACGCGGAAAAACATACCATACCACCAAATTCTAGTGACTAAGCAACAAAATATAAGACTAGCGTTTTAGATCATGCAACAATTTATTGTAATTACTACTAATAACGCCTCTTTTTGCAGCTAGGTAAAGGGACACATGTCGAGTACAGCAGGCCTCAATGCGGCTGCATGGGCGCTGCCATTGAACACCGGGAATTCATAGCATGCGATCTCATTTTTAATTGTCAAAAAACTATGCATTTCTGTATCATTTTATTGACAGTCCGGTGTTAGTATGAGTACTGATACATAATAAGTTGATTGTAGGAGCGAAATCGTAGCAAACAATTCTCATAAGTTACTTTATAACCTAGAAAGCTACGGAGTATGATTTACCTTGCTTGTGGACAGCAAAAAGAAGAGGGACATGCAGGGTTTCCTATGCGTGTTAACAGGGGCGAGTCGCGTTTGTTATCGCGAGATTTGAACAAGCTACAGCGATGGAGTTCTGTTCAGCTTCACGAAGTATTATGCCAAATGTAAAAACTTTGCCAGATTGTTTTGTGAACAAAAATATAATAACTATTATGTACATTTAACAGTTATGCAGTTTAGTATAATTTGTGTTCACTTAGGCACACATAAATAAAACATTAAGCTTTGTTTTTCATTTAAGGAAGTTCAGACAAAGTAGCTACGTTTAAATAGTCATTTGAGACAAATTACTAAAACATTTTTTTTATCAATATAAATGGTCTATAACAGAGAGAGTAAATCGCAGTGATGGCAAGTATGCCATTAGCCAGCAAAAACAGTAGCAACTGTTTAAAGCAGGAGGTTGACCCAGAGAAGAATTCTTAATATAGGCTATTATATAAAGAATTCTTCTTTATATAAGCACGTAACTGTATATTGGTATAATTAGGTCCTTGACAACACACTCATGTTCTTATGAAGTGAGTTCAATTTGGCAAATTTGATCCACAATTGGCTAATATGTCCTAATATTGGCTAATATGAGTTAATTTTAGGTTGTGATTCAACTGAACTGTTCTTTGTGGACCAGTCATTGTACTAAATCTTGTGGTTATGGATTAACACTTTGGCCACATGCACACTGCAAAGCTTTGGAAGTGAAGGGCATTGATATTCAGCGTATGGTGAAAAGATATAGTGATGATGGCTATAGCAACAAGAAACGCATGGGTTCCAAAGTTCAGCTATTTTTGAACAAACTAAAGTTAGTATTAGAGTGGTTTTCATTATCAAAATACATGTGAGTGCATGTAAGTCTGTAATTTTTTCCCAGCTGTTTCTGAAGGAAGTTTCTCATTTCAGGTATAGTGAGAGCTAAACAAATGCCTATGATTTTCAACAGACCAATTAAGGTTTGTTTGTTTTTTGCTTTTTTTGCTTTTTTATGTGTATGATTTCATGCAGTGAGGTAGAAGCTTTTTCCACTATAAAGAACCTTATGTGGTTCCATGAATGTTCTTCATGGAACCATCAATGCCAATAAAGAACCATTATTAGTAGAAGAACCATTTTGGGTTTCACAAAGAATTTTTCAGTGAACAGTTCTTCAAAGTAAAACATTTTTGTGAAATGGTGAAATTTTTTGTCAAAGCCATTTTTAATCATCTTAAGAAGCTTCTGTGCAATGGATCATGGATTCTTCAGGGAACAATAAATGCCATAAATAACCATTATTTAAACCATACCATTATTTTTAATACTCATTAAAAATAACCACATATTAACCACATATAAGCGTGTATATGACTTCCACACACCTTTTGCCATGTCTATTAGCTGCAGCCTGCATGCAGGTGGGACACTGATCAATTCACAGTATGCCCACCACTGCATCCATCACTTTAGACCATGGGTGCCCAATCCTGTTCCAGGAGATCTACCTCCCTGCAAAGTTCAGCTCCAACCCTGATCAAACACACAGGATTGGGCACCCCAGCTTTAGACCAAGAGTGTCTAATCCTGCTCCTGGAGGGCTGATGTCCTGCAGAGAATGACTTCAATACACCTGCCTGGAAGTTTAGTCAGTTAGTTTGCTATTAGCTAGTTCAGGTGTGCTTAATTAGGGATGTGGCTAAACTTTGCAGGACAGTGGCCCCCCAGGAACAGGTTTGAACACCCCTGATATAGCCCTCCATATGGACACTTTTCATATTTCCAGGGTTCTCAGAAACAGAAGTTGTCATAGTCGGGTAAACTTGTAATGTAATTTTTGAGTTCCCATTTGCTTTAATAGCAAAAGACAAAATCCACAATAACATTTCTGTGACTTTCCTAAAGAGAGCAAAAAATAGAGATAGATTACATTCATCAGAAGAAAGATGTCAAATTTTCTCTCTGTCACTTCCTTAGCTGTTGTTTTAGAAACAAACAGCAACCCATTTTCTTAATGTCAAGGTAAGAAAACACAAAGCATAGTGTTATAAATGTACGCTATTTTTTAAAGGATAATATAAAATAAAATAGATTTACTATGTTAATAACCATTGAAACATGTCATCAAAAGGCATATTGTGCTGGGGGTCAGTGACCCACATTTGATATTTAAACTGTTTAAAACACTGGTTAAATCAGAGGTCTTCAACCCTGCTCCTGGGAACCCACTGTGCTGCAAAGTTTATTTTCAACCTGCCTGTGTATTTTCAAGTGATCCTGAAGAGCTTGATTAGCTGCTTTATATGTGTGTTTGATTGGCTGAAACTAAACTCTGCAGGACATTGGGTTCACAGGAGCAGGATTGACGACCTCTGGGTTAAACTATTTATTTTTTCATCATGTGACTTTTTCTTATTTAGGGCCATGAATGTACATGCAAACTTTTGACACATAAATGTGTTTCGGAAAGGCTGTATACATTTTGGTGACAACGATTGTGTTAGAGGTCAAACTGACCCCCATTGGTTTCTATGCAATTTACAAAAATCTACTGAAAAACAGCAAAGAGTCGGGTAAAAAACCTTTACCGTAGCTTGTCAAAGACTAAAACATAAAATACATCAAAACTTTAGACATTTAAGACTTGAAGGTTATTCAAAGAATCTTCAATCACTTCAGTCTTCTTTATTCACTTTATTCAGACTCTTCATTCAGTCCTCTGAATCTTCTATTTCTTCATCTATTTGAGTTTCACAGTCAACAATCTGTAAAATTATGTTTTTGGTTGTTAGTTTTCTGGCTCCCTATTACAAGTCTGTTGCAGCATTGAAAGTAAGTGAGAAACCCATTTTTCCCTCACAAGGGTTTGTGAACCAGACAAAACAGTAAGGCAGAAATAAATACTATTTATAATTAGTACAAATAATGTTAGTTATTATTTGCACACTACGGTGCAAATAGTCACTACTATTAGTTGGTCTACAAGTATGTGGGTCAAATTCACCACTAACACAAAGGGACTATTTTTTAACAACAGGAGTTCATATTTTATATTCTTTGTCTCTGACAAGCTGTAACAGAGGTTATACATTTTAACATGACGTGAGTGTTTTTCATAGAGTTGATTTTTGGCAAATTGCATGGAAACCAAAGGGGGTAATTTTGACCCCCAGCACCAATAGTGTGCCCTTATATTCAAAACAACAGGAGGTCCAGAATACTTTCCTAACCTCAAGACTGTCTTGTGAAGGTCATGTTGTGTATTAGTACAACTTTTTTTTTTTTTTTGCTTAAAGAAAAGCAATGAAGCTGCTTTATTGAACCTTGGTAGAAATCTATCATTTCATACCCTGCTGAGAACTGAATTAGTTCATGTGCATCAACACCTAAACTCCCAAACAGATAAGCTCTTCATCTCCCCTTCATTCTTCTTTCTACCCAATCATTCTTGCCATATCTGTTTACTTTAGAGACCTGGCTTGCGCAAATCGGTGCTGGTGTGTGTCTGTCTCAGACTGTGCATATCTAAAAGTGTATATGTGAGCTGAGTCTTTATGTGTTCCTGAATGAAACTGATGTAGCCTATATTTATGGTGGCGAGGCTGCCCTTTGAACTGGCCATATGGAATAGGCAATTTTGCTCACACATTTAAATTGATAAGCACACACTGTACTAAAGGGAGAAGTTGTGGTAAAAACTGTTTATTATTATATGTTCGCTCTGTCCATCAGCACACTTGAGACCCACGGAGCGCGTGACAGCATTGGGTGACGGAGGAAACTCTGAGCTGACAGATTCGTATTTATCTTCGCGTCCAATTACGGTATTTCAACAACTTGTTTCTCTCATCTTTTATTCAACTGTAAACGTGCTGTTTTTTTAATTAACACATTTCCTGTTCTTTTCGTCAGTGGAGGGCCGTGAATCCGCGAGTGTTTGTGTGTCGTTGGGCTCATAGTTGATTAGTCGGAGAAATTAATTGTGCGGAGAGTGAAGTGCAGAAGAGTGAGACGACTTCTAACTTTTACACCATAAATTATTTAAACTAATCAATTTGTATGAGTGGGGAAAACAATGAAAGAAGAGCAGACTCAGCGGCCCAGCCCGCGCTTGTGAGGCTAGCCTACTATGAAGCACTCACGGGCTTTCTCCGACTGATTACTGTCAGTGGCTGTTGAAAAGGTCAAACTCATTATGATAAATAAACAGGTGGCATATTGAAGCGTTTCGGGGTATATTTTAACAGCTTTTTTTTTAATCGCAAATATATATTTTCCATTGTCTGGGCACAAAATGAAATAACCTGTCTATCAGAGCAGTGACGCAAGTAACCTACGTGATTGGGTTGTCGTAGCGGCTGTTGATACGTGCGTGACTTTTCAGGCTTTTCCACGCTGTAGTTTGCTATAGCTGTATGGATGCACTGTCACAACAATCTCCGCTAAACCTTTCAATGTGTAAACCACAAAAGCCATGAGGAATCTTGTGTTTTATTGTCTTCCTGTATCCAGCTCTCTGTCTTAAACCCATACGTGGGTCAAATATGGTATTCATTTTATTATTATTATAATTATTAATTTATTTTTTCAGTAACCATCGGGCATTGTCTGGTGATGAAAAAAAATCGTATTATCCCTTTCGCACGTGAGTTTAAAGTCCGCATGAAATCAAAATTGACTTTATTTACTTTACTAGCGCACATTGCTAGTAATGATGTGAACTATTAATCTGTGCAAGTTAATCCGCTGAAAAAAATTGTTTGTCTTCGTAATCTTTAATCAAAATCTGAACATTTACTTCTGCTCTGGAATGGCATTCCTTTTCTGATGACGTCAGTTTGACGGCTAGGGCAGAATATCCTTAAACACACTCTTCCAACCGGTAGATTGCTATGAGTGAGAGACAGAGAGGAGGAGCGCAAACATAAAACCATGCCCTCTATTCAATATTCCGTTTCAGCTGGAAATACGTCACTACACTGAAATAAAGTCGGCAGCAACTTCCGGTTCACGCGGACTTTAAAATATTCTAGCTGAGCCACCAGGGTGAGTTTTTTTAGGCGACCGTTATTTTAAAATGTATCGCCTTATTGTTTCCATGGCGACGCGTCCTGCTTGTGATGTGACACAACGCAGCCACAATAGATCTGTATGACACATGGATCGCTTTTATTTCGTTTTTCCTGTTTTATTCAAAATATTCAAAAACATGCTCACTATATTATGAAATATCTGATATTCCGATTCTGAAATATGTGCAATTAAATCTATTTGGTAGTTTAAACACTTTTATATCGACCGTGTTAGTTGATCTATACCGGGTGATGGGCGCCATGTTAGTTCGCGCTGAATCCGAGCTGTGGGATTTACAACACGCAAATTCATCCTCTCCTCCCGAAACACGTTAAA
>NW_015549580.1:480688-480943 GCF_001515605.1 Sinocyclocheilus anshuiensis
AACTGTTTTTTAACATCTTTGCAAATTTATTAAAAATAAAAAACTGAAATTATTCCATTGCATAAGTATTCATACCCGTATCTGGGACAGTTGAAATTTAGCTCAGGAGCATTCAAATTGCTTGCAGGACTCCTCCTGGAGCTGGCCTCCTGGCCAAACCGAGCAATTGATGGAAAAGGCTCTTGGTTAGTGTGGTGACCAAGAACCTGATGGTCACTCTAGTTGAGCTCCATGATCATATGTGGAGATAGGAGA
>NW_015549580.1:481305-494645 GCF_001515605.1 Sinocyclocheilus anshuiensis
AAAAAAAGTAATTTAAAGCAGTTTAACATAAGGCAGCAACATAACAAAATGTGAAAAAATTAATGGGGTATGAATACTTTCGCATATATATATATATAATATACAATACAATGTAATGCTACTGTTTGTATGAAAGCATCAGCTGAATGACAACATGAATAAACATGGTTAAATATAATTACATATGTAGACAATGTATTTACCTGTGTAAAACCACTTGTATTGAATACCATAGTAAACAAATATGGGTCATGCACAAACCACAAACGTAAAGACGGTGATGCAAATTTTGCAATATAAATTTAATTATTATAAAATTTTTTGGGAAATTCATATTGTATTATATTATTTAATATTCTCATCACCATTAATAGAATTATTAAAGTTAACAATATTAATAATATAAGGTTGATTATTTATAACAACTTATGTAGGCCTAAACAAATAATGTATTTGTGTACCTGTGTAAAACAGCATGTACTGAATACATAAACAAATAGGGGTTATGCAGAACCCATAAACATAAACTGGAGGGTAGTGATGCAAATTCTACAATATTAAATTTATATTAAATTAATATCACTTAATAACATTATTGATAAATGAATCAACTATATAATTATTATTAAACTAATAATAATATATGGTGTATTTTCTATAATAATAACAATAATAGTTACCATTAATTTATATTTTAAATTTTATAATAATAACAACAATAATAATAATAATAATTATTATTATTATTATATAAATGTATATATGTCATTATAAATATTCAATATTTCTAATAATAATGCTTGTATAACTTTAATCAGTCCAATGAAATAATTCTGATTCTGATCAAAACATTCTAAGTGAAGATTGCCTGGAATGTAAAATGACATGACAAATAATGTGTCAATATGATATAAATTTTTGATCCACATTCGTTTTAGTGTTAACTTTACCTGGGGTGTTGACAAGAAGGGACGGCCAGGGGAGTAAGAAGCAGGGACCAAACATGAGGAATCAATTGCTGTTGATATCACCAATATGACATTTATTCATTTAGCATAGACTTTTATCCAAAGCCAATTTTTAATTAATTCATATTTAATTCTATAATTCACATTTAATCTCCCTCTCCTCTCTTTCCTAGGGGATCATGTATTCCATGTGGCTATATTCCCTGATTCAGTGTGTAATAGTGCTGGTGATTGGAGTGAGTGTGAGGTTGTGCTTGGCTGCTTGTTGTGCTGCAGTTGGGCCAGAAACTAGAAGCTGGAGCACATCTGCATGCCTGAAGCTCTGCCTCGGCTTGGTTGGGTCAGTGGGCAGTATTGTGGGCGCTCCTGTGTCTGTGCTCTTGAACCTGAGGACCTCCCAGTGCCTGTACACCTGTATCGCTATGGTCTCCTGCCCCCTCCTGCTCAGGCAGTTCACAATGTGCCTCCTGCTTCTACTAACTCTTAATACACACCTGCAGTGCCGCCTGGGGAACAGGTGAGTGTGAACATCCTGACCTTGCTTGCAGTGCTTATGTTTGAGAAGTTCAGCAAGTTCTCAGCTATTTGGATTTTTGCATATGTGAAATAACATGAAAGACTTGATTTGTGCTGACTATAAAATCATAGTATTAAATTGTGCTGAATATGCTAAACAGTACAAATTCAGGACGGAGTTTCTTTCAGATATGCAGGCTTAGTGACTCGTAGGTGGGTTTTGTGCTTGGTGCTGCTCTGCTGGGTCATTTCAGTGATCATCGCCTTCGGCCAGTTCATCGTTTCCAACTCTTCTGATACCTAGGGAGCTGCTGCGGACGACAATACGGCTGGACTGGGGATGGATGAATGGCCTGAAGCCAATTATACCAACCCTGCCCTCCCTCCCAAATGTCCCTACCCACAGGATCGCTCTGTAATCGGGCAGTTCTTGCCTTATGGAGGTTTTCTATCCAAGTTCCTGGTGGAGGACAATGAGAACTTCACATACGCGGAGATCCACGGCAGCCATTGGGGCATCTGTGCCCCCGACACCACACTCAGTCCAGTCTTCATGGTGTATGTTTATGCCGTCACTGTGTTTGGTATCCCTTTGTTGGTTCTGTTGGGTGTGTTTTTGGACTTGATGTGTTTCATGCCACAGCAGGTTCCTGCGAACTCCACGTTTTCTCATAAACTAAGCTCAGTGCAGTCTCGCTCATTGGCTCTCTCTATTTCTCTACTAGTAATGCTTTGCCTGCCCCTGCACATCACCCACGCTTTGTTACTTTTTGCCCCGAGCGCTGCTAGACCCAGCTGGACCTCACTGACGGCCTCTGTTCTCTTCCAGATGTATAGCCTAGTGCCCCCACTTCTCTTCACCAACACCTCTCAGCTGGTAGGCTTTGAGTGCACCTTGTTATCCGCGCCCTACCTGACCTCGAGTGTTATCTCCTCTCGAGTCAAATCTGTGGGGAGTGCTTTCTGTTCAGTGGATGATTTCAGTCACCCTGGACCGACACTGAAAGGCAAAGAGATGTGATGGGATGTCATGTGAAGAGGTCACTTACACCAAAAGTTATCTGTAGAGTCCTTGTCTGTAGAGGTTATATGAAATTATATTCAGCAGTTGAGTAAAACTAATCCAATACTAGCTCATGGCAGATGCCAGGCTTTCTGCAGTGTATTTGCATTAGGGTCGATCCATGTCATTTCAGATTGAGTTAAAGAAGTGTGTTGCTGCACAATGATTCTTTTCATACTTTTTTTGTGTTATTTGAAACCTAAATCTAAAGCATGAATAAAATGGTCATTTTTTGAGTCCCCTGAAATTATTATACACATACATGCCATGTTTCTCTAAAATGTACCCATTTAACTGTAGTCATTAGTAATTTTTAAATCGGCACATTTTTTATTCTCAATTAATTCTTTCCAACTGATGATTTCAAACTGTATTGTTATTTGTATTGTATATTCGTTATTCGTATAGAAGCCAATCTGATGGAATGTTTTCATGTCTAGGCTAATATTATCAAAGGTTTACACTACCCATTTCAATTTGAATTAAATTTCAATTGTATTTGGTCAGTTTATTCTAATTAACATAGTTACATTAAACATTTTCATTCAGCTAAATGAGTGCCTAAAAATGAGCAAAATATTGTACCGAACCTGACTAAAATATTAACATCTCACATTCTGCTCATGGACTTGCAAATTTGACAAAGCCAATCAAGACTTTGGTTTTAAGATCAAAACACATTTATTTGTATCCTTGGTGTTTTTATGATTAAGGCCCCAATACCACCCACATCTAAAAAGCTGTCACTTTTTTCCAACTTTAGGGGCCAATTATGAAAATACTTGAACTCAGCAGGGACACTGAACCGTTTGGATTCGAAGGAAACAAGTTTGTGTATGTATCTTCCAATTCCTGTGAGGCTAGCAATCATAATTCTTGAGTTATCATACCCTGAACATGGCTTCCCAGACAAGACCTTTTTTGGCTTGGAAATAATTAATTCTTCAGGGGGCTGAAAAATGATCAAATTGTTACAATATGCAAGCAATATTTTTCAGACCTTAGTTTCATGCAACCACCAACAAATAAGCAATCTATGAACAAAACTGGTGCAGTAATAAACCTTTCTGATTGAAGATGTAATGAATCATTAGAAAGCACTTTGTAAATTCCTGTTATGTGGCAAAAATGGTCCAATAAATATTCCACTGCTGCCATGTTTAATCCCAGTGATACTCCAGTATTAACTGTGAAATGATTCAAGCAACAATGTCAGAAGACTGTTATAGGAATACATCAATATGTTTGCATACTTATACATGATTAAATATAGTACATTAAAATGTGTCCCATCAATGTTCAAACCCAGCACAAGCTTTTGGTTTGATCTGAATGTTTAATTATAACAACTATAATAGCATATCAAGTGGAAGAGACTGTTTGAATGCATCGAGATAATTAACCACTCAATAACTCCCAGGGAAAACAGCTGTTTTGATTAAATGCGTACTTCTTATGTGCAGCCTGAATAAAAGCCGTTTCACACTAATTGGATTATTCTTTTTGCTCACTTGTGCCAGTGTTGGCGTAAGAAATGACTCCCTTTGTATCTGAATATTTGTGTTGTGATCTCCGTGTCTTCCTCTCCCTCCTTGCCATCTCACTCCCCCAATCCGCCCATTAAGTTTCAAGCATGAAATCCTCCATCTAATGTTACTGTCACTCACTTTGTCTTTGTATAGCCCCGACTTTGATTTGTCTAGCACTTTTTCCTTTCTTGATCATTGTCTTCAACTCATTTTCTTGCAAATGCCTTTCTCTCTTATTAAAGTCTGCACTAACCTCCAAAGCGGAGGTGATTTATTGAGTGAAGCTGGACTGCCCAAAAGGGAAAACAAGTAAAAGCTCTCCCTAACTGAGAGCTCATTTGATTGTTTTCTCCGCTCGAGAGCCTTTAGCTTCCTGCCGATATGACAATCTTTCATCACTAAAGTGGCTTCAGTCAATTCATCGCACCTGCTCTAGTCCATATCCTCTTCAATGGGGTCATTACAAGGAGCTTGGAAGCTTCAAATCTGTCACGCACAGAACGTAACCGTTTATCGTCCTTGGATAAAGCTGAATTCAAGTTTGATGCGCTGTTTGACCAGCATATGGTTTATTACCCATGGATCTGCCTTTGAGATGCCAGCCGAGCTCCTATAAACAAAATTGCAAGAGATTGATGAAGTTCAGATGAAGTCTATGGCTGTCATTTGAACTCCACGTTTGGAGTTTGTCGGCTCACTGAAGCGTTACTCGCTTTGCAGAAGACCCAAAATTTGCAACTGACCATGCTTTGTGAAGCATTTATACTTGTACTAAAAGAAAATTGCTAGCATAGGCTATGTCCTTCTTTATCTAAGGAGCTGCTCAAAGCGAGCAGAACAGCAGGTAACGCAGTGTGCGCTTTGATTGCCATGTGACAGTTACTGTTTATGACAGGCTTCTGCAGAGCCTCTCCATCAATAGAGTACAAACACATCGATCAGTCATCCTCCCCTCGACTTTTAAATGTAGACCCACCCCTCCCGGAGTGCTCAGCAAGTGACTTCTGACACAATTGTATATTGATTGCAGTGGAATAATGGAGGAGTCCTATTTTAATGCACCTGCTTTCTCTCTTCGGTGTCTGCTGCTCTTTTGACATAGGAGTCTTATGATTCATCATCTCAGTCACACAGCTTTCATCTCTGCTGGCAGCTTCTGCTAATTAAAATATCCTCTCCTTTTTCCTTGCTGCTCTCCTTTATTGCCACTGGTGAATCTTGATTGTGTCGGCTTCTCGAAGTCAGAAAATCAGTCTTTTACAGGAGATTCTTTTTTTATTTTGTCGTGCTTGGTATCTTTCCCCTATAAAGAAGTACAGTTAGCTATATCTACAGCGACGCAAAGACTACAAAATAAACAGGAAGTGGAAGAGGAGACGGACAATTAGAAGGAAAGACACAGAGGATCAAGAAGGACAGAAGAGAATGATAGAGGAAATAGAAAACTGGGTACACAGCTGTTTCTACTGGTAAAACTAAAGCATGGGAAGTATACAATTTATAACATTTACAATTATAATAACAGTAAGAATAATAATAATAACAATAACAACGATCATAATAGTCCAAATAATAATTCATAAAAACAATTAAGACCTCTGATATCTTTTAAAGACAAATGAAATACATATTTTTTTGAATTGTGAATTTTTTTTTAAAGATGACGTAACAGTAGTTTGTTCAGTTTTGCAGCTCTAAGCTAATATTCTGTGTTAGTACGATAGAATCGCTGGTAATGTGCACAAAAGTAAATGGGTTTTTTTTTTCTTAAAAGAGTAATTTAACTTACTTTGTAGACTTTTTCATACAAATAATGACTTTAGAGATATGTTTCATTGTGTAAGTGTTTTCGTGTTGAGCAATCAAAAAAAAAAAAAAAAAAAAAAAAAAAAACTTGCGTTACCTATATTGAAATTTCTTACATGTTCTCTACAAACTCCCTTCCTGTTTTTTCTCACCCAAGTCAAGCTACTCACGGTTTCACGTTTCCAGTGACTCTCTGCGATAATTAAGCCCCTTTTTACAGCGTCAGAGTGAGCGGTCCACTCCAATTCATTCCTCTCATAAAAGAGAACATGTCTGATCCCTTAATTATTAACAAACAATAGTGGAGAGATAGAGGAGGGAGAGGAAGGAGCATTGGAGAGCGAGAAACGGAGTCACTGAGAGAGAATCAAAACGGGAGAAACTTTTCTTCACAAGTCAACAGGTTTTGGCCAACATGAGCAGATAATGGAGTCGCCAGATGAAAAGCGCAGATGAATACTTTATGAGGATGGCTCTGAGCTCTCAGCGCTGTCGTTGGTGGATTTATTGTCTACCAGCTCAGTCTCTGAGGCCCAAATGCTCTGGCAAATGCAGGGAATTTCAATTTGCTCATATTGGGACATTCAATAGCTCATAAGCCCTTTGCGGCTTCCCACAGCGATGCTGTTTCACCCAGTTATGGATGAGCCTGTTTTGAATGGACACTTTTCTCTCCTGGTCCTACAATTATGGCTAGTTGTCTATTGTAAAAGCAAGTAAAAACAGAAACTCGGCTCTCTCGCTCTCCACCCCGCTCCATTATTGTCTCCATCCCCTCCTTCCCACTCCAGCTTCATATGGCACGATTGTGATTCCCTCTGGTTGTCGTTGTGGTGGTGTGTAGGTCTGTTTGGGAACAGTGTGTGTTGCGGTGTGCATTCTGCAGCGGTCCAGTGTTTCTGAAGAGCTCCACTAGGGCGGCGCTACAGTAGGTACTCCTTCTTGCCTTGGCTGGCATCATTACCATTGAGGAACGCCTCCTGTACCTCACCGTGTTCATCCAACCCACTGGCCTCGTGAGTCAAATATGAACCTAGAGAGAAAGAAAGACAATTTAAGCAGAATTAGGTTCATACTTCATTGCAGGAATTAAAAGAACAGCAACAACAACAAAAAACATATTAAATCACTTGCTGAGTGCAATTAGATATATTTTCTATTGAAACAGGACGCTGAAGAGATTGTGCTTTTTGTTGTCTTAATTATTGTCTCTTCCTGTTTTGATTTTCATCCAGTAGAGGACTGGGGCTAGTTGATATTTAATTATTAACATTTAAAATATATGCGACAACCCCAGTAAAAAATGTGGTAAGCCGCTTCTACCTGACATTTATGAAAAATGCCTGTGTCGTGGTTAGCCTTTCAGTTCAAATCACCTATTATTATAAAGATGACTGAATGCGTATTAGTGTGATTTTAGTTCACTTTTTTAATCAACAACATTTATTAACAGCAGAATTCACAAAAATAATTCAAATTAAAGAGGTGTTTGAACCATCATACAAACGCACTGCAAAAGAAAACATATTTGCAATTGGAATTTTGAAGAAAACCCTGACTGAAATACTTCCCAGCATCAGTTAATTAGTAACTTAAGCTTTTGTAATTTTTATTCGTTTTTAGTTATTTCTATTGAGCTTTATATTTATTTCCGTTTTGGTTTTAGCAATTTTAGTACTTAAACTTCAGTTAGTTGCCAAAGCAACATTTCTATTTTTTTAAGGCTTCATGTTAATATTTATAATTTATTTAATTTCAGCTTTATTTCAATAAACAAAATGATTTTAAATAGTTTCAGTTTTACTTAACAATAACAACACTGCCCCCCATGACACCTAGCCCTGGTGCTGCTCCGTATATTTTTTAATGGATTCTCAGTGTATTCTCATTTGTATGCACAACAGTCAATATAACTTCCGCATGTTCCCCTCCATCTATACCCGAGTGTCCTCAATCTAAACTGTCCCCTGGGGATTCATGCTGCTGTATTAGATCGCACACATCTAAACATTCATCATCAAGGTTCTGCCAGTTACAGCTTCTTTTGCAGGGCCAGCAAAAGTCATCTACTGTAATTGGAGGGAACTTATGCAGATCAACTTTTAATTATTCACAAAATTCATTAGGAATAATAACCTCTGACATTTTACTGCACACTCAGCGATTTGGTACAGTGTGACCTTTTTATTCACATCATTATATGACACAATGGTTTTGCCTCTGTGGCTGGGGGACAAATAACTGAAATTACTCGGGCAGAAGTGACTCTGTGGCACCAGCATGACACCGTTTAATTAAAAAAATCGATCTTATGTACATGCAATTTTGCTTTCCGACATTGCAAGAGGCTGATTGGGCCATTAAAAATAGTGATGTCGTGGACCGCGCAGGACCAGCACAGTGTTCCTCTTCCTCTGCCCTAAGATTAATCACTTCCATTCTGCCTTTCCAGCCACCCCAAGGTTAGACAGGATCAACCCTAATGCTCTCTGTCTCTGCGCCGATGGGTGAACTAACCACATCTGACTTTGGCAGGTGAGCTCGGGTTCCTCCCCACCCTCTGCCTCCGCCCCAATTTGCGGGTGCAGTGATCTTTATTGGAAATGGTAACACACAGAGATGGCCAGAAGTTCTTAAAGAGTTCAGGGACGAGGTAATTTAATTTTCTTTATAGATGCACCGCGATACGGTTGACGAAAAAAGGCAATTAAACACAAGTACTTTCTTTCTTTCTCCATTTTCTCATCTGAACACTTAAACATTCTATGTGCCCTCAGGAACACCCAAAAAAAAAAAATCTATACAAAATAAACACCTACACCAACTATTCTCAACTATTCTCTCCTCCCGTTTTTTTATTCTCCACCTTAGGGGTGGGCGGCATGATCAAAATCTACAACAGGATCACTAGTGCAATATTGGTTTTATAGAACAGTTCCATAACCAAAAATTTTATATCAAATAACCTACATTTCAGACTAAATTTGACCAGTTTTGACCTCTTTTTTCCCCACCAACAGACAAAAGAAGCCAAAAGATTAAATGCTATTTAGGAACAAAGTAAAAGTAATATTTTAACTAAAACACTACGCTCAAAACTTTGTGGTTGTAAGATTTTCACCATGGCTGCATTTATTTGATCAAAAATACAGTAAAAACTGTAATGTTGTGAAATATTATTACAATTTTAAATAGCTGTTTATACATTTAAAAAGTAATTTATTCCTGTGATGGCAAAGCTGAATTCTCAGTAGCCATTAATCCAGTCTTTAGTGTCACATGATCCTTCACAAATCATTCTAATATGCTGATTTGCTGCTTATAAACATTTATTATTATTATTATCAAAGCTGAAAACAGTTGTGCTGCTTAAGGAATGACATTTATTAGAAACAGAAATCTTTTATTAACAATAAAAATGTCTTTACTGTCTCTTTTGATCAAATTAATGTATCCTTGCTGAATTATAAGTATTATTTATTTATTATAAATAAAATTTAAAATAAAATTTAAATCTCATCTCGGAGAGGTGAGGTGTCCAAGTCACAACATCTAACTACTGTGAGTATTAACCCAACTCCAACCACTGAATCTAATGAGAGCCATAGAAGTATAGAGGACACATACACATTAATAGTGTAATAACAACATTTACTTATAAACCAAAAGAGAATACTACAGAGCAGGTATTCCAAAACATTTGAAACGTTCTAACAGAAACAGTCAAACTTATGTGTGAATGTGGGTGAGAAAGTAAGTTTGTGTGTGTGTGTGAGGGAGGGAGTGTATTGAATGAGTGTGTGTGTGTAGCCTGTGGAGTACATTGCAGAGGTCTCTTTAGCTACTGATGCCTTTAAGCACAACAAGTTTTTCAAAAAGCGTAGTATTTAGGCATCGTCGATGGGGCCGGTTGATCAGTCCAGCAAAGGAAAATAAACGCTCTACTGGAGCTGAGGATGGGATGATCATGTTAAACCTCACAAAAAAAGGTGCTTGGGGATACTGGGGATACTGCTCCAAAGATGTCAAATCCCTCCTTTTGACAGTCAATGAGCACGTTTACATGCACACCAGTAAGCTGATAACTCACAAATATCAGCTTATTAAAATAACCAGTTTTCCCGCAATTAAGTGCTTTTTACCTTTCTTATATATAGCTTTTTATTCCAAAATGTAAATATTTATACAAATTATATAAAAAATTCTGTATGACATTGCTTCTTGTCCACATATCCACAGATACTTATGAAGAAATCATAAAAATAAGTTGTTCTAGCATGTATTCACCACTAGGAGTCTCTAGACCAACACAAAAGAACGCATTTTTAAACATTGCTATATTTTGGGCTAATTTAACTAACATAAACAATATTTGTAATTTTTTTATTTTGGAGTTGTAATATTTAGTTTTATAGTTTAATATATAGAATAAAAAGTGTTTTTACGCTCTTTAATTTGTACTGAGATAATTCGGCAGTAGTGGCATATATGAATCAATGATATTTTCCTCTTTAATATTTGCCGCAAGAAATAAACATGAATATTTGAATGCATGTTAAAAAAATCTGAACAATTTAATACAAACGAAAGTCTCATGAAATCGATCAGTCAGAGTTTAAAAAAACGTGGCATTAATGCCGCTGTAGGCTATTTGTACTGAATGCAAACACAATTTTGGCACAGCGGCCAAATAAACAAACAAACAAACAACAACAAAAAAAGTAAAAAATAAATTAAAATAATAATAAAAAATAGTGAGGGGATATTTGAATTATTTGTTTGCAAACACAATTTTGGCACAGCAGCCAAAAAAACAAACAAACAACAACCAAAAAAGTAAAAAAAACAAATAAAAATATAATAAATAGTGAGGGGATATTTGAATTATTTGTTAATAAACTAGTGTTTTCTGAGTCAGTGTCACAAAGATGAAGCTGCTGATCCTGACTCGATATCTCCTTAACTGGACCCGCATTTAGAGAGAAATTACATAACGAAAGAGTTTTTGTTTTCGATTTGAATTATTTCGTTTTAAAGTAGTAATTTAAAGCATTTTATATATATGTTTATCATGTCTATGAGGCAAGTATTCGCTGAGTTTCGGTTCATTTTTGTGAAGCCCTCCTGCTCAAGTCAGAGACATGCCCATCCTGTTGGTTTTCCTGTTTGTTTGTTTTTACAAAATTTGTTTTTTTTAACGTGATATTGATACTGTGAGTGCACAATTTTTTGCAGTTCCGAATGATGTATACTCTTACCTTTATGAGCAAAAATGACAGCTTATTTTTAAGTTACCACTGTTATTAAGGGGGGGATTGCGCTTGAAAAAAAAGAGAGAGCTCACGCTGGCGCCTCCATGTCCAGCAAAGCGCGCTTCAGCTTCGACTCTCGGCACAAACGATCAGGGGTGCGTTTCCCAAAACGACGGAACTTGCGACCATAGTTGCTTTTGGGAAACCCACCCCAGATATGCGCTTAATAGCGCACATTTATCTAGGTTAAATTTTTTAATTAATATGGTGAAAAGCATGAAGTGTTTTTTTTTATCCATAGATTTTATTTTAGGCAAGTCGTGTTGAATTGAGAAGGCTAAATTGATCAAACATATGCTCATCGCGCTTCTTGCCGCTGGCCGCTTGGTCGTTCCTTTAAAAAACAAAAACTTGAATTTAACAAACATAGAATGTTCCAAACATATTTCTAAATTACATTAATAAAGAAACGAAAAGAAATATGACCACTTTGCCATTAAGGGTGTATTCACACCTGTCTTGTTTGGTCAGATTGAATCGAACTCAAGTTCGTTTCCCCTCTTGGTGCGGACCTTTTTGGCAGGTGTGAGTACAGCAATCGTACTCGGGTGCGGAGCAAACAACCGTACCGAGACCCAGCTGAAGAGGTGGTCTCGGTCCGCTTCCAAACGAACTCTGCTACGGTTCATTTAAGGGGTGAATATGATACTTATTTCATAATATCACACAAAGAGTGATTCCCCCCCATCCCCATAAATAAAAAAGAATTGAATATTAACAGACTTCTGTTTTAGACACTAGATTGCCTGTTTTTGCTCTATTTCGCCAATAAAAAACTAATTCCAAACCACAGTGCTGTTTTGCATCTCTGAGCAACATAACAGTCTTTCATTCCTGAATGTATCAACTCTTTAAATGAGCAATTACTCACTTATTAATAGTGACTTGTTGCCACCTACTGGTGGTTTTAAGTTCACATTTAAAGTACCTTTTCATTTTTTTTTTATTATTATTTTCAAATATCAGTAGGCTATTCAACATATTAGGATTAAAATATCAAAACATTATTTCCGCATGTGTAACTGCAGGTTAAAGCATTCATGTCCTGCATTAAACAGTGTGTAAAAGCATCTAAATGCCTCTTCAGATGCAGCTTCTGTGTTTCCTCTGCATTGCAAAGATGAATTTTGTTTATAATGATTTTATTGATTTGGTAACAGCCCCAAATGTCTTATTATTCTAAATCACTTTATTGATTAAATATAAGAATTTGACGCAAAAGATAATGCACACTTCTAGAAAAAAGATAAAAATCTGAACATTAATCAAGCATAATGTATTTTTCTATCATTTTATTATTATTTTACCGCAACGGTCTCAGATCTAGCAGACGATTGCGATCGACGGGTTGGCATCACTGATGTGCTGTAGGCTACATTAAAAATTTAAAAGATAAAAACACAATAACCCCCAAATGTAAAAAAATTCAAAAAGGATTTAAAAAAACTAAACGACATGAGTATACCTATAAGCAACAAAATCTTCCCTAAAGGATGCCTTTAGGATACATTTGTTATTTATGTTATAGACTTTTTATACTTTTTTATGTTATCTTTATACTTTTACAAGTGTAATGAAAAAAAATGTCTAAAAAATGCTATATTATTATATATGAATATATTTCTATTTAATACATAATTAATGTATGTCTTAAAATGAATGGATTAAATAGCAAAAAAATGAAGACGTCAGTGAGACGTTCAGTGAGACGAGTGCATGTTGCAACGTCATATTAAAGAATCCGTCCGAACACCATACGGACAAAATACGCACCACAGACGGAGTGCGTGAACCTGGCGTTACGTTTGTATGCCCGCCCGGTCTGTTCTGTTCTCGTGCTCCATTTAGGCGCGCTGCATTCCGATTGGTTCGGATAGCATACTGCGGGAGGTCGGGGGCGCGGAAAATCGTGCTAAAAAGCGATTTAGAAATCGTGCACGCTCAAATCGCGATTTTATTACAATTTCGATTAATCGCACAGCCCTACTAAAAAGCCAAAGGAACGAAACTGACTGCAATTGAGATCTCCTAAAGCAGGGGTGTCCCACCCTGCTCCTGGAGAGCTACCATCCTGCAGATTTTAGCTCTAACCCCAATCAAACACACCTGAACCAGCTAATCAAGGTGTTCAGGGTTGCTTGATAAT
>NW_015549580.1:495714-522072 GCF_001515605.1 Sinocyclocheilus anshuiensis
CTATGCTCTTTCACACGCGGTCATATCCGTGTCTCAGAGCGGCTCACAGTAAATGCTGCTGCTCCACGCGAGTTTAGACCATTACACCAATATCGTGGCATTAAAATTTAATGTTGTACAATACTGAAACACTGTATTATTATTTTTTTCGTGTATAACCGACGAACTTAACATAGACTGAAAGTAGCAAGCTAACGTTAATTGTGGGGCTGCTGCTCGGTATAATAGTTTTCAAGAACATTATGTAAATTGGTAAACTATTTAGCCTAGGCTACTAAAACGAACACAAACTTAACATGAACTGTTAAAAATTATAGCAATTTATGCAAAAAAAAAAGGATGGAAAGCTGGCAGCCTGCACATTTCTTACCTTGACCAACTTCTTCCATATGCATCAATTTTCTGTTCTGATCTCAACAAGTCTGGGCAAACTAGCATATTGAGTAGCCACCCATCAGAGGCCGCATTTTTATGATGTCATCATGTAGACTTCTTACAAAGTATTTTACAGTATTTTAAAACTACAAAAATACAAAACACTAAAGTATTTTGATACAAAATACGAAGCCATTTTCATCAACCCTATCAAATACAAATTACAAAATACTATTTTGTATTTGAAATACATGTATCATAAATACTGCCCATCCCTGTTTATAACTAATATTCAAAATACTCTGAAACGAATATTCTGCTTGGATTAATGTCAAATAGTAGATATATCTGTTGAAACACACTTTAATAAGTGGCTTGGAAACTGTAAACACTGTAAACTCTGCTTTGCATTTCTTGCCTATAACAAACACCTTGTGATACGTTTATCCTCACATCTCGCTCTGTATTTTCACATTACTCAATGTTTCTTCATTGTTGTCACATGAAAAAAACAGAGCAGTTCTGCTCACTGATAAGAATCCACTGCAGTATAAACAGTACAGAACAATCTCAAGAGAGTGACATTTCTACCATCACCC
Source organism: Sinocyclocheilus anshuiensis (assembly GCF_001515605.1). Classification (NCBI taxonomy): domain Eukaryota; kingdom Metazoa; phylum Chordata; class Actinopteri; order Cypriniformes; family Cyprinidae; genus Sinocyclocheilus; species Sinocyclocheilus anshuiensis. Next base: position 496,689 of record NW_015549580.1, read on the forward strand.
AGTATATTATACAGCCCAACCTTAAATCACCAGTGTTCTTTTTCTAGTTCTTGCTAATATTGTCTCTCACTGCACCAGCAAACACCAAACTCAAACTCACCAAACTCAAAACCCAAAATCAAACTGGATGAGTGACTGAAACTGGTTGCTGGTTGATGTTGGTGCAGTGTGAACCAGCCTTTATCTTACTTCCTCCCTCTCCTCAGAAGTTGAGGTGCTGCATGTCTGTGTGTCACCACAGGTTAAGGGTTTGTAGAGAGAGGAGGTCACCTTTCTGTCGGACGGAGCACCAGATGGTGACGATGAGCACACAGATGACCGTGAAGACCAGCAGAGCCAGAATGCCCCCGATCACTGCATACGGAACAGCACTGTGGGTTTCTACCACTGCTCCGGGGTCTGAGACACACACAAAAAGTTTGAGCTTTAGCATTTTAACTAAAAAGAAGCGACCTGTGAAAACAAAGAACTGTGATTAAAGCATCATGTTTTTTTATTGCTTGCATTTTATTAGTTGAAAGAGACAATGACTGCAGAGGAAAGATGCCATCAGAGTCTGTGTGTGAAGTATACAGTAAAGTTTTACCTAAACTGACAGATAGGAAACAGTGAGAGGCAGGCAGACACTCTGAATCATCAACACATGAGGCTGGACAGCACCCTTAAATATTTAACAACCTGTTTACACCACACAGCAGTGGGTAGAAAAGCAAAATAGGAGACATAGAGACAGAGTGAATGAAAGACATACAGACAGAGAGAGCAGAAGAGAGAAAGTGACATACCAGACGAGAACAATGCCAAGAAAGAGTGAGGAAGGAAAGTGCTGTATGTTTGCTTGCAGGGCAAAAATCAACCACCAATAAGTAAAGTTTTCATGAGTGCCTGAAAAAAAAGACAAGCGACCAAATCTTAAAAGGATAGTTCAGCCAAAAATGAAAAATTCTGTCATCGTTTTTTTTTTTTCACCCTCACTTAGTTCCAAACCTGTATGACTTTATTTCTGTGAGACAAAACTGCAATAGCTCATGACCAAGGCTGTTATTCTCTAAAATCTGAAAAAAGATACAACTTTACAATCAGGGTTATTATGTATTAATTATGTATTAATTTAGCTCATTATCAAACTATTGAAAACATGTTTGTTAATTTAATTAAATCTGAGAAAATATATAATATTAGATGAAAAACCTGAACTAAATGAAAAATAGATATGTTGCTCTAAAATTAATACTAAAATTATTCACTGGGAATAAATTGAAACTAAAACTGAAATGAATAAACCTTAATAGTGATATATACAGTATATACAGTGATATATACAGTAGCAAAACTCTGCAGGACTGTGGCTTTCCAGGACTGAAGTTGCCCACCCTTGCAATAAGGTCTTGTTTATTAGATAATGCATTTGCTAACATAAACGAAAAAAAAAACAGCAAGAGTTTATTAATTATTGTTGATGTTAATTGATCTTTAGTCATTAAATAATCTACTCATATCGTTCTAAACCTGTATTATTAATTTTTTTGTTAAACAAACAGTTTTGTTTACTATTGACTTCCACTGTATCCACAAAATACCTTATTTGTGTTTCACGGAAGAAAGTAAGTCATACATTTTTGGAATGACATGAGAGTGAGGAAATGATGACAGAATTTTTGTTTTTGGGTGAATCGTCCCCGTTCACTATGTACCCTCATTGTATAGAAAAGAGCTGTGTAGCGTCTGGACCAATCAAAAACACAATTTTTATTTGATTTAACAAATCAATTATTCATTAGATTAACAAATGTTCACAGACCCCTCACCCAATAAACATACTGGGTGCCAAGTCTGTGTGAGGATTCTTCAAATTCACCTTTTGTGTTTCACAGAACAGCATATGGATCTGGAACCACCAGAGTGAGTAAACACATTTTCTTTTAAAAGAGTATTAATTTAAAGGTGAAGGGTGTAATAATGTTCTTCTATCGGTAAGCCATACCGATTGCTCCGCCCCCAAACACACACCATTGGTTGAGCTGATGTTGCAGTGTGGGGCTGGTCAAGATTTTCAAACAAACAAAACAATGTTTTCACCACAGAGCCCCAGTGTTTACATTTTTCGAGGGAAATAAACCTACAAATAGCTTTACTTACAGTTGTCTCTGCATATTAAGCTGGGATAAGAGAAAGTATTTATACATCAAAAAAATTACACACTTCACCTTCACCGCAAATGCTTCAGAAACAGCGGGAGAGCTGGAGAGAGGGAGGTCGCCTTTGAACAGGCTGTCGAGTAACATTTCATTAGGAGTCCATTTCAGAGACGATGAAAAATTAATGCTTCTCCCTGCCTCACACACACAACTAGCCACCCGTCGCTGAGGAAGTGACATTAAAGAGACCAGAGCGTCTCTCGCTTCTACTTGCAGTTGTCTTTCTCTTCTAGTCTGTTCTAGAAAACACAGTCTTTATCCCTTCAATTCTTGCTGGATACTGGAGACAGCAAACAATGCCAGTCAGAAAGAGGAAGAGCAAGATGTGTGAGAAAGATAGAGCCAGCAAAAAAAGTGTCATAGATTCAATGACTGTGCACTTTGAGGTGCGTGAAATGGAAATGGTAGAAAATGCATCTGATATCTTCTGCAGGTCAGTGTGCTGGAGCTGCTGTGTGAGGTTTGTGCAGTGTTGTGTGATGCTGATGTCTTGCAGTACAGTGAAGTCTCTTAGTAGTTCTGTCAGGTGGGAGGATCAAGGGCTCCCGTTTGACCCGACCTCACATCCCACAACATCATGAATGACAAGCGATGCCGTGTAGAGCCGGGCCTCTTTTAAGGGGTCATGTGTCTTTTTTTTTTGCTCTCTTTCTTGCTCTCTCTTTTAGCGTGTGTTTCTTCATCTGTTCGCAGCCTCTTAAATTCTAACGAAAAACAAGGCGCAGCAGCTGAGTAGATCCTCTGGAGAGCAGTGCTAGTGCTTCAGATGACAAGGGCACTTGGAAGACAATAGGATTGTGTGCACATGCATCTTAAGGAACATTAATAAACACAAAACATGAATGAGAAGATGAGAAGCTAGGCGGTTTAGCAGGAGAAAACATATGGAACGAAGCTGGTTTCAAAGTAAGCATTGGAGTAGAGCCGTCAGGGAGGAATTTGCATATGTTGAGGTGGAAGACGATTAAAAAACTGGATTTGCATTTCCTGAAGGAAATAACAGTGCTTGCAAGCCAGCAAACAGTAACAGTAAAGTTTAAGGTAAAATTATAAAAAAAAAAGCTGTGAAACCAAAGACAGAGCCAGGGAAAAGACAGAAATTGACAATAATATGCAATATAGATGGATGAGTAAGCCTAGTGTCCTGCCTTTGTAGCTTGAAGACACACAGAAGGAACAGATCAAACATGAAGTAGAATGCAATTTTTTTTTAGAGTGCATGTAAAAAAAGACCAACGCTGCTTCCCAGTTCGCCCACCTATACTATGCTCTAAAACTGTCATTTTGTGAAGAAAAAGTACGTGCTTTGGGACATACCATCACGTCATAAAATTTCATTTTTAACAGCCAATCTGTCGCATTGTTACACACATCCTGGTAGTGTAAACTGGCCTGTCAATCATCTTGTCACAGGTTACATCCTCTGTACCTTGATCTTCCAGTCGTGGGACTTTCATGCAGAGAACTCACCCTCATGTTTTTTTAAAAGTTAATGGCCAAATGTATCTATAAAAAGTTCACAATGTTATTGCAGATGAAATATAACACGGATTACATTAAATAAATATCACGTGAAATGTTGATTATTATCACTCAAACATCTTTATCTTAAAGTCCGCGTCAACCGGAAGTTGCTGCCGACTTTATTTCAGTGAAGTGACGTATTTCCAGCTGAAATGGAATATTGAGGAGAGGGCGTGGTTTTATTTTTGCGCTTCTCCTCTCATCTCTCACTCATAGCAAACTAACAGTTTAAGGGGTGTGTTTAAGGATATTCTTCCCAAGCCGTCAAACTGACGTCATCAGAGAAGGGATGCAATTCCAGAGCAGAAGTAAATGTTCAGATTTTGATTAAAGATTACCAAGACAAACCATTTTTTTCAGCGGATTAACTTGCACGGATTAATTGTTCACATCAAGACTAGCAATGTGCGCTAGTAAAGTAAATAAAGTCCATTTTGATTTAATGCGGACCTTAATTTCTTTACCGTCAGTCTTGCATATCTGCCATTTTTGTAGTTTTTGTAGCAAATTCTCCACCAAGATGCAATGGGTTAGAGTGTGCACGGATTTGCACTTTGAATTTTCACTGTAAATAATAGACCATCCAAGTAACTTTGGGATAGTCACTTCAACATACCATGATTGGAGACACACTAATTCTAATTTCAAATACTATTTAGGACAGCTAGTGTGCGAATTGGGATGCAGCACAACTGCAGTTCTGTATGCACATATCACAGTGACATCATCTTAGTCAGTTACATTTGGAATGCTGAACATTTTATCAACAAAGATGTGTTCATGCCATGTTGGAGTTACCATAATTATGAGATTCTGACTTGTACTGTAAGAAACATTCACATCCTCATAGAACTTGTAATTGCAACTTGTCAATTCTTAATTCTGAAAGCTCCAACTTGTACCTGTCATGCAGCATCACACAGAAACATTCAAAATGGCAGCAAATTCAGCAGGTAAATGTAGTTATGTAGTTATCTCTTACTATTTCTTATATCTCTTATAAATTCCAGTAATTGACTAAATGTAAATGCAAGACTAATCTGAAAATAAATGAAAGACACAATACAGTTTAATGTAGCTAGATCAGAGTTGGACAACTAATACCAAATTTTTTGCTAAATAATCTAAATAAAAGTTTATTAATAAGGTATTTGCATAACAACTGTTACTTGTTTTATTTGGGTTTTGTCTATCGATTGCTCGATTTACACAGATTCATGTTGCCATTAATAGAGTTGAAATAGAACACATTATTCTGAGGACATGAAATGCATTAAGTAGAATGTCTGGGTTGTCATATAGTTACTGTAATTACAACATAGTGTGAATGCACCATAAATCAATAAGACAACTGAATAAAATTTTTAAACAGATATAAACTTTACAATAAACAAAAAGATTATATGAAGGGCTGACAGTAATTCACAGGGACAATCACTGAATATATTTAAGCGCTGTCAACATATGAGTTTTCCAAGGCTATAGTGTTTAACAAAATATATATCAAAATATTATCATCCATTATAAGTAGTGGGTGTTTTGGATAAAGTCTCAAAAATTACTGATTAGTTTTCAATGGAATATATCATATTCCATTGAATATGATATTCCATATGAAATTATGAAGAAAATAATTTACAAAACAAATAAAGCAAGCAGAAATAACTGCAGAAATGTGTAGAAGAATGAGAAGATGATAAAATATTACTACAGTGCTCGTTGTGCAAGCACTGTAATCAAACTGTCACTCATTACAGAAATGAAGAGGTTAGCCAATCACAACAGAGGTTGTTTACATAATTCTTACAGCTACAATAGCAAAAACAGCCCGATTTATTCTAAGGGATAGAAAGAAATTCAAATGTAGTCGTGCAAAACTTTGGTGCAATAAACTAACATTAAGTACAACTCAGGAAACAAAGGGAGGTAAAAGGGAAGTGAACAATGTAAAGGAGATGAGGTAAGGTGAGGTGATGGAAGAAGGTTTACCTTGGTATTCCTTTGTAAAGCTGGAGGATGGAAGGATGGGGTGAGCGATGGCAGGATGAGAGTTGGGAGGGACAGACACTACAAGGGAATGGATTTACAACAGGGTTATTTACTAACTACTGCAGCTACATACAAGCACATGCAAGGAAAAACACTAGCAAAGGGTCTATCAGTGTGTGAGTGAGTGTACAAGTGTGTGAGCAAGAGATAAACCGTGATGTTCTTGAATTACACACCCCTCTGCCAGGGTCAAGGGTCTCTTTGCGGGTAACATCTCCAGCCAGCAGGGTGCAGCAGCTTCCTGTTCCACCCTTTCATCTCTCACCACTGCAAAATACTGCAGTTACCGTGCTCCCCGGGCTCAGCTCTCTCTCTCACTGTAATCTTCAATCCCTCCATCCCAAAGATCATCAATCTTACTGCTCTGCTCACCATCCTCCACACCTCTAATATAAGCACTAGCCTTATCGCTCTTTTTCCCCCCCATCTCGTTCCTGTTGCTGCCTCGCAGCTCTCTCCTCCATCTGCATATGGGTCTACAGCTTTTTATGCAACAAAGAGCAGCAACACAGTATTCGTTTGCGTATGTGCGTGGGCTTCAAAACTCGAAAGGATTAACAGCTTGGTACCAGACCGATCAATAACGGACGCAGATCAATATCCCAAGACCAACATGACTCTTTAGAAAGAGGAAGGCAGCTAATCATCACTCTCATTCCTCTCCTCTCAATACCTCTCATCTTTCTCTGTGGCAAAACTTCTATTTTGAACACAACAGTTCAGATATTTAAAGGTATAGTTTCCTCAAAAACAATTCTTAAATGACCCAAAAATGTGAATTCTGTCATCATTCATGTCATATATTCTAATTATCAGTAAGACACTTAATATACTGACATTGTCACTTGCACACAGCAATTTCTGTTATATTTTATTTATTTACTTTTTTACCCCTATTGCTGCTATGTAACTACCCTGTACAACCTGTTTGCACATTCTCCTCTTGTACATTCCTGCTCATCTTAATATTTATTAAGTCTACAGTACACTGTCCTGCGCATTTTATTTTATTCTTATTTTTTTATATCTTACTTTTTCCATACCTATATTTATATATAATTTTGTATTCTTTAATAATTGCACTGTCCATGGAGCGGACCTGACTTAGATTTCACCGCTGGTCATATATTCTCTATATAACCATGTATGTGACAAATAAAAAATCTTGAATCTTCTTGAATCTTGAATCATTTACTAGGGATGTAACGATTCACTCAACTCACGATTCGATGCGATTCACGATTCGATTTTCTCATGATTTGTTTTTAACAAAATAAGATTGGAGACATTATACAGTAAATGAAAAGGTGCCATTTTATTAGGCTATTGCTGCACGTTTCTTTGTGAAATTGAAATATAACAAAACTAAATTGAAATTTTAAAACAAACCCCAAATCAAACAAGTAAGTTACACAAATAAAAGAAATCACTTAATATGAACAAACTAAGGCTCTGTCTGTGCTCTTTCCATTTAAAATAGAGGCAACCACTGGATTTTAATCATGATCCAAACAAAGATGCAGCATATATGCAGCATGAGTAGTTTTTAATCTAAATTAGACTGTATAATTTTGAAACTTGAAGCAAAAACAGAATGGTCTGACTTTAGTTTTGTGAAACTATAAAACATATCTGAACAAAACAGCAGATGAGCTGAATGAGACACAGATTCACTCTCTGACAGCAGGTGGCGCTTATGAACAGCAATGATACAGTGTTTCCTGGGTTACCGCTGTAAACAAAGCAGAGCTGTGCTTATGAACACTACTTTAATATGCATTGTTCAGAGGCAAGATGAAAAGAAAATACCATGTAAACTTTTCTAAAGATAGTCAGTTCCCCTCAGAGATACATTCATATAAACTCCTACTCAAATTGTATCGCGATTTGTTTGGCATCTCAACCGATTTGAATCGTCACATATTTGAATCGATTTTCGACCGGCTCGTGGTTAATCGTTACATCCCTATCATTTACTCACCCTCATGTCAATCCAAACCTTTATTTCATGACATTTATACCTTAGAACATAAGCGGAGACATTCTTCAGACCATAAACAAGGACTGGCACAAAAGGACCATAAGAGTTTCATAAGCATTGACCATACAACTTGTTCCATGTCTTCTGTAGCCTTACTATTGATTTGTGTAAGATACTAACCAAATTAACACTAATTAATTGATTAATTGATATCACTGTGAACCACTCTGACCGGATCATTGAGTTAGTGAGTTGAACTCGATAACTGAATCAATTCCATTTGGAAAACAAAATCAGTTAGACAGTTTTGTGAACCAGTATAACCAATTCACTGAAAAGATCCACAGATCAAAAATAATTTGTTCACAAATCAAAAATGCCTACTTCTTGCATTATCACAATGTGGAAAAAAAAGAAAGAAAAAAGTAATGAAAAAGTAGTGAATAACGAATTTGGTTTGGGTTGTTTCTTGTATAAAGACTGCATATCGCTTTAGAAGGCTTGGAGTATAGCACACAAATCATGTGGATGACTTTTGTTATTTTATGGGGCTTTTGGATCCTTTTTAACCTTGAACGCTTCAGTCCCAATTTATTGTAATTGCATGGAAAGTGGCAGTCAAATTTTTTCCCTTTTATGCTCTACAGAAGAAAAAGAAAGCCTGCACACAAGTTTGGAATGGCATGTGGGTGAATAAATAATGACCGAATTTTGGTTTTGGTTGCCATATTCTGTATTTAGATCCTTTTTTCTTATTACATTTCCTGTCCCTCTTTCCTTTCTCCTCTCTTTTCAGTGCTCCCACTTTCTCATTCATTACATTTCTCTGTTTTTCCTGCACTTTTCCCAAACCCCATCATTTTAAAGGCGTTTCTTCTTTCCTGCTTCCTGCACATCATTACGGCTCAGGCTGGAAGCTGATAAACATTTCATCACACAGATGTTTGGGTGAGTCACGTCAGCAATGTTGTTCTCTGCGATTTTGGGACTCTGGGTTTTGTGCCACATTATAGCACCAAAGAAAGAGAGAGTGGCAGATCTTCAAGTTGTTCTAATTCTCTCTGTATATGGAATCTGTAAATCCCACAGTCTCTCACCTCTCCCCTCTCTGCTCAAAGGCCAAGTCTCTGTCGTCAGCTCGACACACTCCTCGATTCGCCACGCTTAATATTCCTGTCATGACTATCCAAAGGTAAAAATATGACATTTTCAATTACTATATCCCCTCTTGCTCATGCTTTCTTCTCCTTTTCCTGAGTTCCTAAGTGCCCATGTTGTTTCTACCAATTAGAGGCACAACTCATTACTGTGCTACATTTTTTCCTCTCTCCTGCAAGCAACGTTGGTTCTCCTTATCTTTTTCTCCATCCATCCTTTCACTCATTTCAACCTCAGTGGCTCTCTGAGGCTGTTCAATTGTAATGGTTTTTATTGGCAGCAAGGTCCATCATGGCTAAGTACTGCTGCTGTTTTACATAAGCATGTCTCCAGGGGACTATCCTTTGACCGTTTGACTACTGGACAAGCTGCATATGTGGAGGTGAGGAGTACACGTACACATATTCAAATTTGCTTTTCTGTGTTCTCAGTTAATGAAGTTTTCTACCTTCTAATCTTGAATCTAGCACTGAGACACCTTTTTGCATTTATGTATTTTCATTAAAGCATTATTTAGCATGTTTTAGACATTTTCCCTCATAGAGACTTTTGGCTGCTGCCTACAATGTAGGTGATTTCAGATTTAACAGATCTTGTGTAGGCAAAACCTGAACCCACACAGATACATTCCAACAAATATAAAAAGTAGTTACACATTAAAATGTTTCTTAAGTGGGTTTGGCAAAAAAGTGTGTACCAAATATATATGCAAATATTTCCAGACAGACAGAGATAAAGTAGCACAGACAGGCGTACCTGTTGAGCCATGTGGGAAATGCACACTTGCATATCAGTCAGCGTAAATTGCGAAATTTCTGAAAAAACAAAATCTCCTCCTCCTCTGTCCTTTCATCTTTCCTGACTCATTTTGTCTTTCTCTCACCCTCCTCCAGTTTATAATCATCATTCTGTTCGTATTGGCTGTAATTCCTCATTTTGCACTTCATGGCCACTTTAGACATAAAATAAATCAGTGAGAAAAAGCAGCAAGATATTGAGATCAGGCCTCCTCCACCCTCTGGTGTCACTATGACTGCTGACTCATCATCTCAATAGTTCTCCCTCACCCTCTAGCAGTCAGCCATTTCTCGTTTTTTAGTTGCACTGAGCATGGGATTTCCAGCGGATGAAGCCTAAATACGCTGATACTGCTGAGAGTTAACACCAAATCTTGTTCATTTACTCCCACACAAACACATTAAATGGGAAGGTTGGCGTTCTGTGTAGGAGAGCAACGAAAGAAAGAAAAAGGAAGGAAGGAAGGAAGACTGGATGAAAGGAAGGCAGTTGGAAGAAAGGAAGTAAGGAAGGATAGAAGAAAAGAAGGTACAAAGAAAAAAGGAACATAGAAGGGGTGGAAAAGGTAGGAAAGAAGAGAGGGAGGAGGGAAAGAATAAAGCAAAGATTAAAGGAAGGATGTAAGGAAAGAAATAAGGAAGAATGGAAGGTGACGAGAATTGAAGAAAGGAAAGCATAAGTAACTAAATGAATAAAAGAATATGAATATGAAGGAAAGAAAAAAATGGAAGGAAGGATAAAAAGGGGAAAAGAAGGGGTGGAACAAAGGAAGTATTAAACCTAAGGAAGAAAATGACACATAAATGAAGGAGGGAAGGATGCAAGGAAGGCAGGAAAGAAGATAATGAGAAACAAAGGAAGGATGAAAGGATGAAAACAAAGAAAGGAGTAAATGAATGAAGGAAAGAAAAAATGGAGGAAGAATGTATGAAAAAGAGAAAGGGCAAAAGAAGGAAGAAAGAAAGAAATAAAGAAAGGAGAAAGGGCAAAGAAAGATAGAAAAGAAAGAAAGAAAGAAAGAAAGAAAGAAAGAAAAGGAAGGAAGGAAGGAAATTTAGAAAAAAATAGAGGGAAAGGAGAAAAATGAAGGAAGGAACAAAGGCAGAAGGAACAAGGAACAAAACAATTAATAAAGTAAGGAAGAAAAGAAAAATTGGATAGGTGGATGAAAAGAAGAAACAAAGGGAGGAGGAAATGAAGGAAGATAAAAGAAACTAAGGAAGAATGGAAGGATGGATGGATGGAAGGAAGGAAGGAGGGAACAAATAAAAGGGGGAAGAAAGGAGGAAGTAAGGAAGGATGGAATGAATAAAGGAAGAAAAGAAGGAAGAAGTAAATTAGGGAGGAATGCAGGGAGGAAGGAAGGAAGGAAGAATAAACAGGCAGAGAAAGGGATCCTGGGACATTTTCTAAAGTGCAGAGGTGTTTCAAAGCTAAGAGGCTCACCTACACAGAACCGCGGATAGAACGAGTGGAAGAGAGAGGGAGCGAAGGATAGAAGCGGGATGAAAGATGACATTCCCACCCACCTGCGCTCTCCGAGCTGCCTCGTTAAGGTGCGTATTTGATGGCTGTCGTTACAATGCAAAAAAAGGAGGAGGAAAAAAGAGAAAGAAAGGAGGAAGACCTCAGGGGATCTCATTTCTTGCACTCTTTCAAAATACATCATACATCCTGCGGGTCTACAAACACAGCTGGAAGGTGCAGTACCCTGTATAGACCTGGGCGAGAGGGGGAGGACTAAAAAAAAACACACACCATGGTGGGAGAACAAGACATTCAAAGCCACAGTAAACCACCTCTGTAGCTATAAAGAAACCACGCTGTTCTTGAATGGAAAAGAAAGTGTTGGTGTTCGTGTGTATACATATGGAAATGTTTTGTAATTCTGAGAGGTGTGAAAACAGGTTTCATACGAAAGCCTACAGACTTTGACATGCAAAAACGTGGACTCTACTGAGTAGTTTAGAAGGGGTTAGGGTTAATGTCATGTGACCAGGGACATTCGTTTTCTTACCATACACCAGCAGTGTGTAGTGGTCGGCTGCACGGCCGTAATTATTATGGGCCTGACAGAGGTAGGTGCCGTTGTGTGATTGGCTGAGGCGAGACATTTGGAGAATGTTGCCCGTTTTCTCCGCCCTCTCAGGAAGAGTGTCGTTCACTCGTGACCACTGGATGTCACGTGGTCTAGAAAAAAAGACAGCAAAAAACACATTAAGCAATCAAGAATTTATCAAAGGAGCAAGGCATTAAAAGAAAAGTTTAAAAAACAAATATTCTCCAAATAATTAGGCACCAGGGACGAAAGAGAATAGAAATCAGATAATATAAAAAAAAAGATGAAAAAGAGATAAAAGGATTTGGGGGAGGAAAAAAAAACATTTCTTAATCAGTATTTTTGTCGGGTAAAAAATGTAAACAGCCTTAAAACAAATAATTTATATAAATGTATATTTATCTGAAATAAAGTTATCTGTTATTTGTGTATGATAAGATTTGCTTCAGAGAGCATGTTAAATTACTTAATTATTGTTTATTATATCTATAAACCCCACTGATTTTTTTTAAATCTCTGGCGAGCTTCTGAAGTAGGGCTGCACGATAAATCGCATGCGATATTTAACGCGCATCTTGTCAGAAAGCCGGTTCTGTAATCAGCGGTAAATCTCCATCGCCTGTGGGCTTTCACATTGAGCAGCATTAACTACACAGAGCCGTTGTTCACTGACGAGCTGCGCAAAAAATCACGCGAATATGAACGTGGTTTTGCGCAGCTCGTCAGTGAACAACGGCTCTGTGTAGTTAATGCTGCTCAATGTGAAAGCATGCAGGTGATGGAGATTTACCGCTGATTACAGAACCGGCTTTTCTCACAAGATGCGCGTTAAATATCGCATGCGATTTATCGTGCAGCCCTATTCTGAAGTATGCATCTAATGGACACATTTCTAACCCATCCTCAGGGATTTGTGAATGGCAGTGAAGCGATGCAACTGACATTATTAGGTCACATGACAACAACAACATAATGTAGTACATCTGGATTACATTCATACTACACACATTAAAACAATGTACTTTATAATGGTTGCAAATTAATTACTTATTAAAAAAAGTAGCTACTCAAAAGTATTACAGTTTTGGACTTTTAGCCATTCACTTGTCTCTTTCCTAAATGTTTTTGAACGAATCAGTTGAAAGAATGATTCAATGACTCACTCATAAAGAGCCATTTGTTTCATTTGTGAACAAACACACAGACACATATATACATGGGTCAAAGACAAAAAGGGGTTTTCAAGCATCAAAACAACTAAAAATTTAATGCAACTTTAAATTGTTTCCTCAACCATTAGAATGTGTCCTGTTCAATTTTTTATTTTTGAGCAAAAAAACAAACGTACAAAAAAAGACGATCATACATTTTTACCATGATTTACAGAAGACACCCACTACAATGTCATTAAGTGTTTAAAAAAAGGTTCATATACCAAAAAGCTTCTCAGGCATATCTAGAACCAGAATCATTAGATGACATTAAAAGGCTCTATTTAAGGATCACAGTGCAGCCCCCAAGAACTAATTAACTGTAATTTTGAATATTTACCAGTCTTTGCCACTATCCTTCAAAACACTAGGTTTTACCACTGATCTATATAATGAATGGATTGCTCGAGTTCTAAACAGCCAAAACCTTGACCTAAAATCACCAGATTTGAAGCGTATCAGTCACACAGGATTCATTTTTATGTTATGTGTATGTAAATTAATTGTTACTTCAGATGTTATCTGCAATGTTTATGGTCTTTTCGGGCAGGATAAGCGATATATTGAAATTGTTTAGGTGGGTGTGTCAGCTGCATATTTGCCGACACAGGTAACTGATCCAACACAAAATATATTTCTTTGTGTACATAATTATGCAGGAAATATTAAACATGGACATATATCTGGTATTAGTATCAGAAATGGATTTGGATATACAACAACTATTACAATACAAGCATGTTTTAATATTGCTCTATATTGCATTAAAAGTTTACCATGCATCCTTGGAAATAAAGCTTCATGTCTTTAAGTCCGTATCATATGTAGTCAGCGCTATTTCTTTGAATAAGTTATGATGTGTGTATTTTTTATGTCCTGATGGAGCAACATTTCAGACTCTTCAAGATCGTGCAAATTCTTTGGCATTTTACTAGCATTACAGTTTCCATAGGAGTAAAATGTTATGTGTGTTTAATTAATTATTAATTTAACCAACGTTTAAATCATTAACTGCTTCAAAATGCACGCTGTTAATGAAATCATTGTTGAAACTTGTTGTTGTAATCTTCAAACATGCCCCTACAATTAAACATTTACACATTTTACACTCTCTTTCCCCTGCCGTATAAATCACGTAGCCTTTCATTTCTCTTTCCTAGCTAAAACTTCTCTGAGCCCATCTTTCTTTCCTTCCCTCACTCTGTCATTTCCCCATTTCAGCATAAAATGAGTGGCAGCTCAAGCGTCCTCTCTATCTCTCCATCTTTCATTTCTGTAGCGGTCCCTTACGAGGCTCTGGAGAGGCTTAATGGCTTTCTGCTCACAGCCTCTTGGGGAGAAGAGGCTCAGTGACCACGGGCGAGCCGCAGAAAAATGATAGACTACGACAAACATGCCTTCTGAAGGAAGAAAGTGTCTGTGCTCACTGTGACACTGCTGAGGTTGACAGAGGGACACTTTCTCCTTCAATATAAGACGTTTAGTGAGGTAAAAGAAAAATATCGAAGAGAAAAACTCTGAAACTTCATTACACATTTACCACAATTGGCTAAAAAAAGCTCAAATGCTGCTTAAGAATTGTTCCCCTTCAGGAACTCGAGCTGCGTCGAAGTCGCTTTGGGAACGCCCTTGCGTGACCGCGTTAACGAGCGTTGCAACCCGCACCCCTCCACAAGAAGATCGGGGGTTGTGGCGATGCTCTCAGTCGGGGTCTTCTAGACTGAAAACGGATCTGCGGACCGTTATTTTATCTAAGAGGACCTCGGCTAAATGGTCCTTACCATTGTCAGGTCCCTGAGGAAATGTTCATTGAAGTCTTTTTTAATTGTTCACTTTATCCTGTTTTATTTGATTGTATACTGTTATTATTTTTATTATAACTATAACCACCGGTACTGCCATATTACTTTTTTCTTAAAAACAAAATGTAATTTATTTCATATGATGTTATAAATAAATAAATAAATAATATTTATTAATAATAATGTATACTGTATTTTTATTACTTCAGTCTTTCCTGCTACTTCTAGTTAATAAAATAAAATATTTATTTTATATAATTTATAAATAAATGTAGTAATTATACATAGTGTTGTCAAAAGACCCGGTATTTCGGTACCAAGTCGGTACTAAAAAAATTAAAACTTTACGGTACTAGGTTTTCTTAAGTACCGGTGGTACCGAGTACCCGGTCAACCCGGTACAGCTGCAGACTGAGGAAGATCCTGAAACACACCAGCAAACCCTAAAACAGACAACAGTTTACAGATGTTTTTCAGTGGCAGCAGAACTATGACTAAACTTTTGGGTGAAACTTGTTTACTTTTTTCATACTTGTATTACTTGTGGAAAAACTTGAAACACTTTTAAATAAGTATAAAGAATGGCATTGGTTTTGTACATTTAATTTTTGTTTAATGTTATTAATAAAAATGTTGTTCAATTAGCATGTTTTTGTGTTTTGCTTTGGTACCGAAATTGGTACCGAGAACCGTGGATTTTCACTGGTATTGGTACCGAATACTGAAATTTTGGTACCGTGACAACACTAATTATACAATTAGTTTCATCTTGTTTTATTTTATTACATACTGTTATTATTTTTTATTACCTCAACCTTTCCTGCAAAATTAATTTACTTCTTAAAATAATTTGATTTTTAATTTATTAATAAATAAAGGTGGTAATAATTGTTATAAAATAATAATATACAATAAATTTGCATTTTACTTTTCCAGTTACTGCTTTTAATGTGTACTTTGCAATTGAAACTGAAGGGGAAATAATGAGAGAGAGAGAGAGATGGGAGGAGGAACAGAGGACGGAGTCAAGGCTGTTCTTCCTCATGTACAGATGCAGGATCATCTTTGTTCTGAGCCGTTATACTTTATTGGAGCTGGATTGAGATGATCCTCTTTAAGCATTTTGGAGTGTTAGAAGATAAAGCTTCTAGCTTCAGCTTAAAGCTGTTCTTGTGGGACCAGTTCAGATGATTAGTTTTTAAAGCACAAGTCGAAACAGAAATTCACGCACGCTTTCACATCCATCAAAATCTCCCACACGCAACCTGACAGATACATTTCCAAAGAAAAGCACACATGCTCTTGTACACTCACAGTGGGTTGCCGGTAACGGAGCAGGTGAGACTGAGGGAGTCTCCCTCTCGGAGGATGCCCTGAGGGGGAATGATTTTCACCGTAGGAGCAACTGCAGAGATAAAGAGAAGGATAGAGAGAGGGAATAAAACAGGAAAAGAGCTCTGTCACAAAGTCTAGTCAACACATACTGTGTTCAATTGCAGTATCCTGACTAAAATGGAACCTCATAAGTTACAGCTTTGGAACAAAATTACTCACTCACAACTAAATGTTGCTCTGGACTCAGTTGATTATGAATACAGCCAATGTGAACATAATAATAATAATAATAATAATAATAATAAATAAACACATAATTTCAATATTTTTTTCTTAAATACATTTTTTTATTATTTCAAGTTTATTTATGATCTATTTATTATTTATAACAATTTTTATGAACTATTATTCAAAGGTTTGGGATACTGTAAGTAAAATTTTATTTTTCATAAGAAATATTAATAAGAAAGCCATCACAGCAATAAATTGCATTTCTAAATATATAAAAAAATGTAACATTTAAATTTGAATAATATTTCACAATATTATCATTTTCACTGTATTTTTGATAAATACAACCTGGGAGAAGCTTATGCTTCTTTCAAAAAACAAACCAACAAAAACTTTTGAATGGTAGTTTAATACTGTATAAAATGTATTTGCATAAAAATGCTCTTAAAGTGCTGCCTACGGATGCAGCTCACTAAGTTTTGGAACAGAGCAAGTGTCTCAATACATTTCTAGCAGTGTCTGATTTAAACTCATTGTGGGTACCAACAGTAATACACTAAAATTCATTTAAACTCGATTGTCTTTTTACAGAATAAAGCCCTTCCGACTGTTACAGCAACTTCATGTGAGAAGTCCTTGTATAAAGTTCATATTAGATATTTTTATAGGTTGAAATCTTTCCACAGTATTACATTTCGAGTGTTTCTGTTAATACTGTGGTGTGATGTTTAATGGGATACTGTTGTCTTCTCATCCTTTATCATCACAGGCAAGATGTAACACAAACAAACAAACCTTGTTAGAGGCTTGCCAAGTGAACATGTTTAAACAGATGGTGCTTCAGTGAGCTAATAACAACCGTTAATCAGTCTAATATGGCGGTAGTCATGGAAACGTGATGGCATTGTTGGCTCACAGTGAACGTCCAAGCTGTAGTGACGAACTCGCTTCTGCCCCACGAGTGCCGGGTGAGACGCCTCACAGCTCAGCGCCGCTCCGTTATCTTTCCTCTCCACGGGGATACGGATAGTGTTGGAAACACTCACAGTCTTGCCGTTCTCCTGCTGAGAGATCACACCTGAACGAAGAGAGAGGGATGGAAGGAGAAGTCAGTTTGCTCAAATTTTAACAATGTGTGTTCACATTTCAGCCAGACATTATTTACATACCTTACGTACAAAGGATTGCACGCTCGCCCTTATTACTTCAAACAGTATGAATTTGATGCACTGAGCAACACACCTTACTCGCATTGATTTCACAACCACAGAACAGGCTCTATTATCCTTCTGAGACTATTAAGTTTTAATTTGATGATTAAAAAAACGAAATGACAAGGGGCGAGTGAAGGGCAGTAATTGGATGATGAAACAGACAGAGGGAAGTTAGGTCGATAGAGAGTGGGGTCAAACGGAGTTTACATATTTATGAAGGATATTTATGAGGATTACCGTATTATGGGCTACCAACTTTGGTCTTTGTCAGACTCGTATTTACCAGACAGTACCAATAACTTGACTATTGCAATGCCAGATAAAAACAATCAGAATGTCAGTGGCAAAAATGAATGATCTTTAGCCATTTTTTGATATGTAATTTTATACTTGCTTTGTGTTTTATTTTGAATTTTTCATTTTGAACAATGTAGCAATCAAGTATTGTGGTGTCATCAACATCAAAGCCAAAAATAGATACTCTTTTGTGTTGTGTACTGCTATAGAAACAAATAATTTCTGAGTTTGAAGACATGAACAGCTCAGAGAAGATTCTAAAACAACTTTACAATAAGGCTCTATTATATTAAGTAAGTATCATTAACTAAAAATAAACAGTGTCGCGGGGATGACAAAATCTGGAAAAGTGTTCGCATTTTTACACTTTCAGTTCCATCATAACAAAGTCAATGTCTTTTTTTTTTATTTTATTTTTTTATGGGTTTTAAGTTAAATGCCTAAAATAAGGTCTGTGGTTAACATGAGCTCAAGATATTTTCATATTTTATTCTAAACATGAAATACATCAGTCATATCTAATTGGGATTTTGTGTAGCTTTTACTTTTATTTATAGCGGTTTTAAACTATTTCTAGCTTACATTTGGCTTATATTTAGGCTTCAAAATTGAACAAAAAGTATGAACCATAAACATTTGTGTCACAGAGTTTATTTTCTGCAATAATCTAGAAGCCAATGGAAAAACTAGGAAACTAGGCTGATGCTAACTTGAAAGTTCGCCTAAAAATACATAACCATTGGAGCACCCTACATTTTCACAGCATTTCTTCATTTATATGTTAATGTTAATTTATAAATATAGCTTTGTTTATTGTTAAATCATGCTTGATCATTATTCATTAAGTAATGTTAATGTTTGAACTAATCACCCTAGGTTAATATTAATTTAAAAATAAAGCATTGTTTATTGATAAGGTTTGTTCGTAATTTAAGCAATGTAACTGTTTTGATTTGAAATGTTAAAAATGTACACTAGTGTTCAAAGGTTTGGGGTCAGTAAGATTTTTTGGTAACACTTTCTATGAAGCCTGTATTTATAATACATTATAAGAGTATTCTTAAGGCATTATAATGAATGCATAATGTATTATAAAAAAAATTATAATAATGTTGTATCATCTCATGAGTAATCATAACAACAGTTTTAATGCATTATAATATTTACTTATTTGTTGTTATAGCTTTTAAGATTATGATTTATAATACACAATTAACACAATGCATCCACTTAACTTACAATGGATTATATTTCCCATAGTTATAATGTATTATAAGTATCATATCTTGCCATTGTTAACTTGTTACTTTACTTAAAGCAGACAAAGACCACTTATAAATAACAACAACAACAACAACAACAACAACGACAACAACAATAATAATGAAAATAAAAATAATATTTTTTCTTAAACAGCCATAAGATCGGCTATCTGATCAGATGAATGTGTAATATGGCACATTTGATTTTCTTTAAGCATTTTGGAGTGTTAGAAGATAAAGCTTCTAGCTTCAGCTTAAAGCTGTTCTTGTGGGACCAGTTCAGATGATTAGTTTTTAAAGCACAAGTCGAAACAGAAATTCACGCACGCTTTCACATCCATCAAAATCTCCCACACGCAACCTGACAGATACATTTCCAAAGAAAAGCACACATGCTCTTGTACACTCACAGTGGGTTGCCGGTAACGGAGCAGGTGAGACTGAGGGAGTCTCCCTCTCGGAGGATGCCCTGAGGGGGAATGATTTTCACCGTAGGAGCAACTGCAGAGATAAAGAGAAGGATAGAGAGAGGGAATAAAACAGGAAAAGAGCTCTGTCACAAAGTCTAGTCAACACATACTGTGTTCAATTGCAGTATCCTGACTAAAATGGAACCTCATAAGTTACAGCTTTGGAACAAAATTACTCACTCACAACTAAATGTTGCTCTGGACTCAGTTGATTATGAATACAGCCAATGTGAACATAATAATAATAATAATAATAATAATAATAAATAAACACATAATTTCAATATTTTTTTCTTAAATACATTTTTTTATTATTTCAAGTTTATTTATGATCTATTTATTATTTATAACAATTTTTATGAACTATTATTCAAAGGTTTGGGATACTGTAAGTAAAATTTTATTTTTCATAAGAAATATTAATAAGAAAGCCATCACAGCAATAAATTGCATTTCTAAATATATAAAAAAATGTAACATTTAAATTTGAATAATATTTCACAATATTATCATTTTCACTGTATTTTTGATAAATACAACCTGGGAGAAGCTTATGCTTCTTTCAAAAAACAAACCAACAAAAACTTTTGAATGGTAGTTTAATACTGTATAAAATGTATTTGCATAAAAATGCTCTTAAAGTGCTGCCTACGGATGCAGCTCACTAAGTTTTGGAACAGAGCAAGTGTCTCAATACATTTCTAGCAGTGTCTGATTTAAACTCATTGTGGGTACCAACAGTAATACACTAAAATTCATTTAAACTCGATTGTCTTTTTACAGAATAAAGCCCTTCCGACTGTTACAGCAACTTCATGTGAGAAGTCCTTGTATAAAGTTCATATTAGATATTTTTATAGGTTGAAATCTTTCCACAGTATTACATTTCGAGTGTTTCTGTTAATACTGTGGTGTGATGTTTAATGGGATACTGTTGTCTTCTCATCCTTTATCATCACAGGCAAGATGTAACACAAACAAACAAACCTTGTTAGAGGCTTGCCAAGTGAACATGTTTAAACAGATGGTGCTTCAGTGAGCTAATAACAACCGTTAATCAGTCTAATATGGCGGTAGTCATGGAAACGTGATGGCATTGTTGGCTCACAGTGAACGTCCAAGCTGTAGTGACGAACTCGCTTCTGCCCCACGAGTGCCGGGTGAGACGCCTCACAGCTCAGCGCCGCTCCGTTATCTTTCCTCTCCACGGGGATACGGATAGTGTTGGAAACACTCACAGTCTTGCCGTTCTCCTGCTGAGAGATCACACCTGAACGAAGAGAGAGGGATGGAAGGAGAAGTCAGTTTGCTCAAATTTTAACAATGTGTGTTCACATTTCAGCCAGACATTATTTACATACCTTACGTACAAAGGATTGCACGCTCGCCCTTATTACTTCAAACAGTATGAATTTGATGCACTGAGCAACACACCTTACTCGCATTGATTTCACAACCACAGAACAGGCTCTATTATCCTTCTGAGACTATTAAGTTTTAATTTGATGATTAAAAAAACGAAATGACAAGGGGCGAGTGAAGGGCAGTAATTGGATGATGAAACAGACAGAGGGAAGTTAGGTCGATAGAGAGTGGGGTCAAACGGAGTTTACATATTTATGAAGGATATTTATGAGGATTACCGTATTATGGGCTACCAACTTTGGTCTTTGTCAGACTCGTATTTACCAGACAGTACCAATAACTTGACTATTGCAATGCCAGATAAAAACAATCAGAATGTCAGTGGCAAAAATGAATGATCTTTAGCCATTTTTTGATATGTAATTTTATACTTGCTTTGTGTTTTATTTTGAATTTTTCATTTTGAACAATGTAGCAATCAAGTATTGTGGTGTCATCAACATCAAAGCCAAAAATAGATACTCTTTTGTGTTGTGTACTGCTATAGAAACAAATAATTTCTGAGTTTGAAGACATGAACAGCTCAGAGAAGATTCTAAAACAACTTTACAATAAGGCTCTATTATATTAAGTAAGTATCATTAACTAAAAATAAACAGTGTCGCGGGGATGACAAAATCTGGAAAAGTGTTCGCATTTTTACACTTTCAGTTCCATCATAACAAAGTCAATGTCTTTTTTTTATTTTATTTTTTTATGGGTTTTAAGTTAAATGCCTAAAATAAGGTCTGTGGTTAACATGAGCTCAAGATATTTTCATATTTTATTCTAAACATGAAATACATCAGTCATATCTAATTGGGATTTTGTGTAGCTTTTACTTTTATTTATAGCAGTTTTAAACTATTTCTAGCTTACATTTGGCTTATATTTAGGCTTCAAAATTGAACAAAAAGTATGAACCATAAACATTTGTGTCACAGAGTTTATTTTCTGCAATAATCTAGAAGCCAATGGAAAAACTAGGAAACTAGGCTGATGCTAACTTGAAAGTTCGCCTAAAAATACATAACCATTGGAGCACCCTACATTTTCACAGCATTTCTTCATTTATATGTTAATGTTAATTTATAAATATAGCTTTGTTTATTGTTAAATCATGCTTGATCATTATTCATTAAGTAATGTTAATGTTTGAACTAATCACCCTAGGTTAATATTAATTTAAAAATAAAGCATTGTTTATTGATAAGGTTTGTTCGTAATTTAAGCAATGTAACTGTTTTGATTTGAAATGTTAAAAATGTACACTAGTGTTCAAAGGTTTGGGGTCAGTAAGATTTTTTGGTAACACTTTCTATGAAGCCTGTATTTATAATACATTATAAGAGTATTCTTAAGGCATTATAATGAATGCATAATGTATTATAAAAAAAATTATAATAATGTTGTATCATCTCATGAGTAATCATAACAACAGTTTTAATGCATTATAATATTTACTTATTTGTTGTTATAGCTTTTAAGATTATGATTTATAATACACAATTAACACAATGCATCCACTTAACTTACAATGGATTATATTTCCCATAGTTATAATGTATTATAAGTATCATATCTTGCCATTGTTAACTTGTTACTTTACTTAAAGCAGACAACAAAGACCAATTATTAACAACAACAACAACAACAGCTATATTAATAAAAAATGTTTCTTAAACAGCCATAAGATCAGATATCTGATCAGATGAATGTGTAATATGGCACATTTGATTTGAACTATATTTATTGTAATATCAATAAGATACTGTACAGATCTTAAATAAATACTGTCAAGATATGAGACTTATAATCCATTATAAATTAAGTGAATTTAACATGGCGTTTATTGCATGTTATAAATAATCATACTTTCATAGAAAGTGTTACCGATTTTTTAAAATAATAATAATAATAATATTACTGTTTTACTGTATTTTTGATCAAATAAATGCAGCCTTGGTGAGCATACAAACTTCTTTCCAAAACATTAAGCCTAGATTACTAAATGCTGTAAAAGTACTGTTAGTAATGCATTCACTAAATTGAAAATGTTAAAGTGTTATCCAATCTCAGAGTTACCATCTCACAATAAAATGACATAAACGCAGCATTGGTGTAACCGCACTGGCCAGTTTTTTTATGTTTGTGTCACTCCGCTTGTCTGTGTTAATGGCATTCCAGACCAGAATATGCAAGTGGCTTTGTGGAGTTTGTGGAGTCATTTTTCCAGACAGGCTGTCAGCCTGTGTGTTGTCTGAAACATGTTACCTGACATAAACTTGTTTATATAACTCTTACTTGTGTGATATTGCTTAAATAACCTTGATCAGGCAGACATTTAAATTATGTTTACTGAAGCGGAACAGCGGTGGGCTCAGAAAGTCTAAATTCAAACTGAGCCCTGTCTTACTGAATCTGTCGCAGACAGACAGACACTTGTGCTCACAGCTTTATATTTCAACAACATTGATAGCAAGCCAAGCCTACAATCTCACCCTACACTTTCCTTGCCTCTTTTTTCCCTGTCTCTGTGTCTTTGTCATTTTCATTCTCTGTGTTTTCCCCTTATTTGAAGCCCAAAACAAAAAGATAGAGCAAATATGATGGCAGTGAGAAAAAGAGAGGAGAGAAAGCAGGAAAATGAGAGGCACAGATTGGGGCCGCACCTGGATCCAGTTCTGTGTGTGGAGGGGTGTATGTGCCAAAAAAACGTTCATCTGCACACATCCGAAGAGACCCAGATGGACAGATGCATTTGAAATTCGATAGAGTGACATAAATCAATAGAGGGGAAAATGTGCCAATGAGCAAACACATGGGGGAGAGGAGCAAAGCGTATAGTCCTGGCTGTCAGAGATTAGTTGAAATGCATGACATTTACCGTGAAGACAGAGAGTCTGACAAAGAGACAAAGCAAATATGCACAATATGCACAAATGTGAAGGATTTTTAAGAACAGCTGACTCTTTCGTGTTTGTATATGTGCTTATATGTGTCTTTCATGTTTGTAAGCGCATGTATAATATATAAATGTGACTTTTACATTAAACTCACCTGCGATTTCTCGGCGGTCTCGAACCCAGCGCAGTGTGGCTGGTGGTTTGCTCCGCGGGGACATGCATGTGAGTTCCACCTCTCCACCCTCCACTGCCTCTGTCTTCACCTCCACTGTAGGGACCTCCGGGGGCACCACCACCGACAGCGTCGCCACCTGGTGGTGTGTGTCATCGGTGTAGAGCTGACAGAAGTAGCCGCCCTCGTCAGATACACTTACATTAGTCAATGTGATCCGCACCAGGCGCGGCGTGAAAAGAACCATCTGAAAACGGTCGTCTTTCAGTGCTAGAAGAGAGAGAGTAAGGATAAAGGAACCCCAGGATAAGCAAGTTCAAATTAAATTAAAATTTAGCCTATTTGCTTTCTAAATGCATCCTTGTAGTCTTATTTTGAGCAATTTCACTGGTGCATGTTATTGCAAAGAAGAAAATGTGTCTTTTTAATTTTTAATCAAAATGGAATGACTTTCTCTTTCTCTGAAATGACTTCCCTTTTCCACTGACGTCCAAATAGGCATTTAAGCATTGTTTTAGCAATCCTATTTCGAGTTTTGCTTCATTCTGGTTTATAACGCCTTCTTTTCACAATGATTAAAATCAAGTCAAGCCCATTACATAAGTAAAATGGGTTGTGGTTGGCAATTCACACTAACTTAAAGTAACAAAAGTAAAAGTAAATTGACAGTAAAGGCATAATATGTTTATATTAGAATGATTTCTGAAGGATAATGTGACACTGAAGACTGGAGAAATGACTGCTGAAAATTCAGCTTTGTCATCACAGGAATCAATTACATTTTAAAATATACTATAATAGAAAACAGATATTTTAAATTGTAATAATATTTCCGATTATGACTGTTTTTTACTGTCTTTTTAATTCAATAAATGCAAACTTGGTAAGCATAAGAGATTTCAATCATTAACATTAAAGGGGTCATATGATGCTGCTAAAAAGAACATTATTTTGTGTATTTGGTGTAATGAAATGTGTTTATGTGGTTTAAAGTTCAAAAAACACATTATTTTCCACATACTGTACATTATTGTTTCTCCTCTATGCCCCGCCTTTTTGAAACGCGTCGATTTTTACAAAGCTCATCGGTCTGAAAAAGCGAGGTGTGCTGTGATTGGCCAGCTATCCAATGCGTTGTGATTGGCCGAATACCTCAAGCGTGAGACGGAAATGTTACGCCCCTCACATACTGTTGATGCCGTGTCCGGCCGGAGCGACGAGACAAACATTAAAACCCATTACAAACGAGGCATTTGTTGCATCCAGTGGGGACATAATTACTGATTATAATGACTTATACTGTCTTTTTACGC
>NW_015549580.1:522180-529541 GCF_001515605.1 Sinocyclocheilus anshuiensis
TTTAGGTAGGCGTGGTTAACTCTTAACTTTTATAAAGAATATCTCTTTGGTTTTGAGACTTTAGTGTTTGCAACTTTACAGATCTTCTTTATGCACCAAGAGCTTGTAACACTCCAAAGAGAAAGGAAAAATTGAAATCGCATCATATGACCCCTTTAAAATTTTTGTCCGGCTCCAAAAATGTTAATAGTAACGTGCACTTTGCATGTTCATCCATGCCTAAATACTGCTATTTTCAATTGTTTAATTGTCAGAAAAAAATGTTTTGTAGATCCCGATTGTGTAAGATATATAAATACCACTTTGTCTTATAAGGGTTGTAAATGATTTGATATTAAAATAAAATAGTATTACATTTTTAAGTAACAAATCAGTGAATTAGCTTGTTGTGTTGCTAGCTACTATCAAAAGGGAAGCTTGTAGCTTAACTACTTTTAATTAGTAATTTGTTGTTTGCAAGTTACAGTTTCAAATTAACTCCTCCAACTCAAGAAAAATCACACAATAAAGATCAAAAGAATAGAGCAACATAAAAAGGAAAAGATGAAAAGGAGAAGAAAACAACATACAAGGGTTTTTAACTAGCACAGAACAACACATAAATAGAACTAGTGTTGAAAATGATTTGCACTTTGAAACCAAGGTGAGAGAAAAATCAATTGTCAGAAAATAATAATAATAATAATAATAATAACAAATAATGATGCCGGTTACAAAGGCTGGATGGGCCTTTTTGGGATAAGATTCACACAAACCCATTTTGTATTGACTGGCACTAAATACTTTTCTCCCTACTTCCTTTTAGAGCTTTTTGTCTGTGGCCGACTGTGCTCTGGAGATTCAACACTCGCAGATAGCAGCATGACACACTGGATCCATAAAATGATTACTGATCTGAATAAACCCAGACATTTTTCAACACCTGGCTGCATTTATCTGTGTGTCATGTTGGAAACTGAATGAATAAGCAAATGAGTGACTGAATAAGCAAACAAGTGATTGAACAAATTACCGTTTGAATGAATGAACGAACGAGTGAGTGAGTCAATGAATCAATGATTCAGTGCTATATTAAGGGAGTGATAGTGATACACTGAGTAAGGTAAACACAAAATGAATCAGTCAGTGAATGAGCAAGGGAATCTGTGAATGAGTTGTTTATCGATTTAGTGAATGATACAATGAACGAAGGAGCAAGTTAGTGAATGCATGAATAAATGAATGAGTGAGTGATTGTATGAACCAATGATTGAATCAACGATTCAGTGTGTTACACTGAATGAGTGATAGTGATAAGTGAATCACTAAATAAAACAGTCTGTGAGCGGGCAACTGAATGAATGAATGAGAATTTTATATTGAGAAAAAGAGTGATACATTGAATAAACCCGCTGAATGAATCATTGATTCAGGATGTTACATTGAGTGATAGTGATACATTGAATAAGTGAATCACTAAATAGATCAGTGAGCAAACAACTGAATGAGTCACTAAATTAATCAGTCAATGAACGAGTAAATGAGTTGGTGAATGAGTTGTACATTAAGTCAGAGATACAGTACAGTGAAAAAAGAGCAAGATAGTGAATGAATGAGCGAGTGAATGAATGAATCAATGATTCAGTGTGTTACACTGAGTGAGTGATAGTGATGCACTGAGCAAATAAATCATTATATGAATCAATCAGTGATCGAGTAACTCACTGTAAATGAGAGTTGTACATTAAGTAAGTCAAAGAGTGATACATTGAACGAATGTGTAAGTTGTGATACATTGAACGAATGTGTGAATAAATGATTAAATGCATGAACAAATCAACAAAATACATTGAGTACTGGATGTGAATTGCTAAAATGAATAGTCAGTGACGAGCAACTGAATGAATGAATTAGTTATATACTGAGTAAGTGAAAGAATGAGTGAGTTAGTGAATGAATGAGTGATAAAAACTGAATAAGTGAGTGAGCCCTTTTTCGTGATGTGTATCTTCTCACTCGATCCATGTTTCACGCAACGGGAGTAAAAGAGCCTCACTAAAGGAGATAAATGCCTTCACTCATGCTAAATGGCAGGGAAATGTCAATGCATTGTCCAGGCTGGTGTCACCTTTAGTCACGCCTCATTTACATACCTCACAGATTTGGCCAATCAGAAGGAATCTCATGGAAAGGGCGCATGCTGATAGGCTATTGTATACATGACCGCTGAGGGATATTTACGCCCTGCTGCCTGCTAAAAGACTGTTATTGGGATTCATTAGTTAGCAAGCAGAGGTTTTCATTTACGTTTCTCTGAACATTTAGACCAGGGCACTCAAGCTGTATGGGCAGCCTGGAGCTGTCATGATCGCACTGTAGAATCCACCGATATTAAAAGCCTAAAGATTGTTAGCAAAAAGTGTGTCTGGAAATAGTGGTGTGAATGGCGCAGAAGAGGGGTGATTTAGCTCCTACAAAATGGCCCAATTACGTGCATTTATAAAAGCAGAGATCACGGATACTAATTCAGCTTTTAGCTTTTGTGGTCCTTTCTGTTTCTACCAGTTTCATTCTTTTTCTCCATTCCCTTTTGTCACAGAATTACGTATGCTTTCTGAGTCCTTTTCTGAGGCAAGGGTTACAAAGGCAAGGATGAAAACACATTACATATCATGTTAAATGAGGGTGACAGAGAGTCATCACTTAAAGGGATTTCAATTTTGAGTGATAGTGACGGCTGCGGTGGAAAAAACAAAGGTTATTACATAAAAGGATCTTTAAAAAGAAATTGAAATAAGGTGTAATCAGTTAAAAAAGGGTTTCAGAAAGACTGATGGCGCCAGAATAAATATATTTCAAAGATGATAAAAGCTAACCAGCATGAAAAGAGACTGATCCACTGCTAGCACGGACTCCAAGGTTGTGTTTAACATATTTACCAATTACCAGCGCTACATGAGAACCATTAATGGATATGGAATGTGTCTGATGAACTCACTGTCAGAGAAGGAGTGCTCAATAAATGAATTCTGGTACTTTTGCTAAAAAAAATGCAGCAGCTGCAATTTAATAAAAATGGGGAAGAACTTTAATACGATCATTGTCAAACTTTATATGATGCTTAGCATATGCTACACTCTCAGACAAAAAAGGCTGTCACTGGGACTGTAGCTATTCAAAAGGTACTAATATGTACAATTTAGGTACAAATATGTACCTTTAAGGTAGTAAAATGCACCCTTCAGGAGTAAATAAGGTAATAAGGTGTACCTTTAGAAAGGGTACCGTCTCAGTGACAGCATCTAACCCTTTTTTTCTGAGAGTGTATAAAGGTTTGTTCGTGTTATTATGTCACATTATGAGATATATAATGTCACACTGTGAGACAATTACAGTTTCTAGAAAAAAGTCAACGATGTGACATATATCCATTGCAATCTGCGAAAAAAGTCACATTGTGAAATATAAAGGGATTCAATTGCAGAAAAGTCACAATTTTGCAGGAAATACAAGAAAAAAGGTTGCAGTTACAAGATAATAAAGCCCTATTGTGAGATATAAAGCTGCAATTTTCAGTAAGTTACAATTTTAATTATAAGAATTAAAGTCTATATTGCAAGAAATGGACATATACAGAATCAAATGAAGTCAGTTATTAGAATTAGTCATATTGAGACATATAAAGTCAAATCAAAATGTAAAAATAAATCAAAATAAACCTAAATTAAATTTCATCTATGTGATCACTGATAACTATAAGATCAATTAAATGTTAAGCACTGTATAAGGCAATTAATTTTTATAATAAGTTTAATATAAGAAAGTCTTACTGTGAAATATAAAGACACAACTGCAGGTAGTCAACATTTTTATGTATAAAGTGACAAACTCGCAATTAAATATGTAAAACTGAGAATTAAGTCAAATTTTTGAGATATAAAGTTGCAAATACAATAACTGAAGTCTCTTTTGCATGGAATTGTCACAATTATGAGAAATAAAGTCGTAATTTTGAAATATAAAGTTGCAATAAAATATCAATTGTCAGATGTAAAGTTGTTTTGTTGTTGTTCACGTTGCTTAAATAAAAGAAAATATCCTGTGTATCCCAGCAATATCTTCAAGTCTTCTAGCTAATCTTCTTAAGTAATGTGTGCCAGCATATTAAAATAATGATGCCAAAACAACTTTGTTTGAACACTTGAAATTATGTTATTTTTATGGGGCTTTTAAAAGATCTGCTAATGACTGCCAGTGAAGCAGTGTCTGCGCTCACCTCGAGTTCCATTGAAGAAGAGCGTTTGTCTGCGTGGGTTCTGGATGACCACGATTGAGCCGTCATAGTTCTGGAGACGACAGGAGATCTGTGCTGTTCCCCCCTCCAGCACGGTCACGTTCTCAGCCTGCACGGCCTGCCCCCGCGCTGAAAGAAAGAGGGCTAAGAGAGTTAATGCAGAACTCTCATTTTGTGAAATGAATCATTTATGAAGATATTTTTTGATGGACAGAAGGAGACAAGGTGGCACATGGAGCAATTTTGAAGATAGAAATACCTCCGTGACCAATTAACACCTTGCTCACGTAACTACCTTTGTGTTTAGAAGCGTGAACTATGCAGAAGAGGAGAGACCGAGTGAGTGAAAAAAGGAAAATAATGAGAGACTGACAGATAGAGAGAGACAGCGAGAGGGAGAAAAAGAAAGAAAAGGGTCCTAATTAAGTGCTGGTAAGACCAATAGCATCGTTATCTTTATCCATTACTGTGGGCTGACACACTTCTCTCTTCCATCTGCTCGGTCTGACATCCAGCTCGTGAAAGAGCCAGTAATGACGGCTTTTTTTCGGGAATGAACTCGGATCAGTCATACGCAGGGAACACAGAACATCTAATGGCACTTTCACTGCTAAATCTAACACCATGCCTTAGTTGAACGTAACATCTACTGCATGTTCTGGGTGACGCTCAAGTATTGTTGATGTTTATTTTAGCACAATATAGAGGAGGTTGGACATGAGGTCATCACGGCTGGCCCGTGCGAGCATGCTGCTGGAACCCTCAGCACATCATTAGCCGTGGTCTTCGTGGAGAGCCTGTCTCCGGTGGACTGTAATGATTCACAACCCTGACACCAAGGCACCTCATTCTTCACCAGAACAGACTCGATCTGATGACATCACAGCAGATCACTAGGGTAAAACTGTCACAGCTGCTGATTGGCTGAGACCTGTCTCCTACATCACTCCACTCACCTTGCTAGGACAAGATGTCTGACACGCTCAAACTGACATGTTACAGACATGCTGTATATAGCTTGAGCTTGGAACAGTTTATGGAGTATTGTGAAGGTGACTCATTTCACACTATAATAA
Organism: Sinocyclocheilus anshuiensis; assembly: GCF_001515605.1. NCBI lineage: Eukaryota > Metazoa > Chordata > Actinopteri > Cypriniformes > Cyprinidae > Sinocyclocheilus > Sinocyclocheilus anshuiensis. The sequence goes on from NW_015549580.1 coordinate 527,530, forward strand.
TAATAATAATAATGTGGAGAAAGTGAAGGGTGTTTCATCTATAGGCACTTATGTTCCAAGGGTTGTGTTTTTATTATAACTTAACATTTTTCTTTTTTTCCTCTTCTTGTTATATAAACATCGTGTTAAAACTGTCTTGGAAACTTTTCCTCACCAATTTCTAATTTGTTTATGCAGGAGGGACAACTGTCCTTCAGTGTCATTTCCAACAATTTTGCCACTAGTAAAGTTAGTGTACTTGTTTACCACTTACCACTTATATATATATATATATATATATATATATATGATGGTCACATTAAAAAAGTCTTGGAAACTTTTCCCCATGAATTCATAATTTATTTGTGCATTAATTTTATTTTGCTACTTTTCAAAAGCCTATTATGTATACGTTTTATTCTTTTACCTTCAGCTCAGATCATAATATAGAAATAGATAATAAAAAAATATGAATTAAACTTATTTGAATATTATTTTAACTATCATAACATAAAAAGTGACATAACAGTAAATAATTTCAATATCTATTATGCGAAAATATAAATTTATACTCAAATTACAACTGTCCCTGTGTCATTTCCACCATAACCAACAATTTTGCCACTGGAAAAGTTAGTGAACTTGTTTTTTAAAGGGGACCTATTATGCAAAATTCACTTTTTGGACATAAATGTGTGTTGGCAGTGTTGGCAGTGTGTGTACACAACCACCCTATAATGATAAAAATCCACCCACTCCTTTTTTTTTTTTTAATCTCCATAAATCATAAGCAGCGTCTCCCAACTACCTGTTTTCCAATTGGTGCTAATGTGACGTCCCATTAGCCACAGGCCCCGCCCACGAATGTTGACAGACACTGCCGTTTTAACATAGAACCGCCCTGAGTGAGTTCACAGCGAGTTGTACACAGTCCGCCATTGCTGCCCTGACGAGAATGTCTCCCAAGTGTTTTAGGTGTTCTGTAGCTGGATGTATGAATCCACATAGCTCTCTCCTTACTCCCGAAATTTGAACCGCTGAAGACAAGGTGGATTAATTTTATTTTCGAAGAAAATGCTAGTGATGGCAAAGTGAAGCGTTCTGAACCAGCGAAGCTTTCAACACAATTATATCGGAAAAAGGTTCATTACTCGAAGCTTTTTAAAACGGTTTATGCTGTGGCCATCTAGTGGTCATAAAAATAAATAACACCTTTCAAAGATCACATGCTTTTCTCAAAACGAATCAAGCTCCGATACAGTGCTTCAATGTGAAATGTGTTGTTTTTTTGATACAAGCTTCGGTGTTGAACGTAACGTCACCAGAAAATGCTCCCTCAACTCTACCGAAATTCGTTTATGTCTGCGTGAATCTTTTTACACTGGACTGCTTTGTGAATGAGGGTCAGTAAAGCAGGTTTTGCACAAAAGTTGCTCCTGAAGGATGGAGCAGTGCCAGCTGTTCGTGATCCAGCTACACCTCCAGAAGAAGTAAACGTATCACTCGTTAGTTTTCCAAATTGCCTTTCTAAAAGAGCTTCTTGGCACTTTGTAAAGCTAATGTTACTAAAGCTACCATTGTCTGTCTGTTTTCACTGATGCTGCCTTCACGTGCTACCAGAATGATCGTAAATAAGGATCTTATAAAGTTTGTATGGCACCATGAGTTATTTTTATCGCGCCGTGCTCCCATCTGTGTAATTCATAAAGTGCATTTTTTTATGCACAGTACAATCAGATGATTGACTTTTAAACCGAGTGCGTCTTCTGTAAAGGCTAGCACCGGTATGGACCCTTTTCACAAGACTGATGACGCGTTTAACGGTCATTAGCATCGTAAATCCTCGAAAGTTTTTCATATTTGTATTTTTTTTTTTAAATGTATGTACATTTATAACACTATGCTTTGTATTATATCACCTTTGCATCAAATTATAAAAAAAACAGTTAACGCTAATGCGATTTTAACAAACTATAAAAAATGATCTGTAAGGTATTTTGAGCTAAAACTTTACACACACACACACACACACA
>NW_015549580.1:529649-532310 GCF_001515605.1 Sinocyclocheilus anshuiensis
CTATAAAAAATGATCTGTAAGGTATTTTGAGCTAAAACTTCACACACACACACACACACACACTGGGGACATCAGAGACTTATTTTACATCTTGTAAAAAGGGGCATAATAGGTCACCTTTAAGGAGACAACAGTGTCAGTAAAGAGCTTCAGATAAAACATGACACAGAAAATAAATGAATATAAAAAATGGCTAAATATTAAATATGAACAAGGTTTAATATGTGTCATTTCCAATCAAGCCACAGTTTTATCAAATTATGCAAATAGTTTGAAATACTGGTAACACTTTATTTTAAGGACCAATTTTCACTGTTAACTAGTTGCTTATTAGCATGCATATTACTAGCATATTGGCTTGTTTATTAGTACTTATAAAGCACATATTAATGCCTTATTCTGCATGACCATATTTTAGATCCTTTAACCCTACCCCATACCAAAACTTAACAACTACCTTACTAACTATTAATAAGCAGCAAATTAGGAGTTTGTTCAGGGAAATCTCTTGGTTAATAGTGATTCTAAAGTATTACCGAAATATTTAATTGTGTGTTTATGCTACATAAAATACTTAATAGCTATGAAATTAGCCTTAACAAGAGTTGGCAATTTTATTCCAAAAATGTTCAAAATATTATTTCCACCACAGTGGAATGCATGCATCAATGCACTTGAGATGTGGTGGAAATGACAGCGTGATGAAAATTCATGACTTTTCTTGACTTTCTTCTGCAATGCATCTTTATCCAATGTTGTACCATTGCAAGTCTACAAATTAACAAAAATGAAACTTTTTTCCTTTCAAAGTCAAAAGTTGAAGTCAAGATTGCTTCCAAACATTTCATCAGGACATCCTGGTTATAGACCAGAGGCAAAACATCTCTTAGAGGAACGATTAGGATTATTATGGAGTTTTTGCTGAAAAGAGACAAAAGACAAACGTTCAGGAGGGAAACATAGGAGAGTCTATAAAGGCGCTAGACGGCCTTCGTCACCCGTTGGCCCACTCGTCTGGCTTTATTTAAATGTAATCCTGTCAAGCTCTATCCATCTCAGAGTACCCTTGTCTTAAATTCAGCGTGGAGGGAGAGCGGGTAAATAAAACATTGACAGGTGAGGTATTGAGCTGAAATCAGGAGGCGAGAACAGGGAAGAAAATGAGAGACAGTGACTGAGGACGTCTTGGAATTTTGCACAATTGCCATTGTAATTGTAGCCATTATTATTTCTGTCCTCCGCATCAATATTGTGATTCATATCACGACAATCGGCACCGCCATTGCTATCCCAATTATTATTCTAATGACTGTTATTACTCAGCACTCGGGCGTCCGCAGACTTGGCCGCCATTGTTTTAATGGCTCCTAATTGTTCCAACAGCACTATACATCAAGAGAAGGTTTGTGAATGCATGGGAGGCAATTAAAACCCTAATTCAAACCTAACAGAACTCAAACAAGTGTGGCCAAATTCCCAACAAAAGTAGCTAAATGTGTTTGATTGAGAAGTCAAACAAAACACGGATAATTGAGCATCCGTTAAATGCACTCTGCCACATGCCAGCTGTCTCCTCTTCATGTAAGTGACCGAAATGAAGGGACAAGAACGGGAAAACAAATGGCACGGAGGGAGGGGAGCATGCCGTGATGCCAATACGGCATTTGAGAAACTTGCCAACTCGTTGACGGGGGTGGAAAGACACAGAGAGAGATGTAGAGGCAGGCACAGGGCAGGAGAAAGACAGCTGCGGGTTCATTCGCATGCTGTCAGGAAAATAGCGGAGGGGCGGTCGAGTCCGCTACACAAGCTTGAACAATACAACTTGCGTGGGAGTTGTTTGCAGCCGTATCTGCATTGTGGGCATGGAAGTTTATGAGCACCGATGGCAGGGCGAAAACAACAAGAAACTGCAGATGGATTCATCTTGACCCTATTACAATCAAACCATAATAAAATACACATGCTCACAATTGGATTAGGTGTGAAAGTGAAGAGATCGATAACAGGCCTGTGTACTGATGCTATGAGAAGCAAATAAATAAAGTAGGTTGGCGGGGTGGTGGGACATGGAGAAGAACTTCAGGATTTGGCCAGATGAGGGCGATGTATCAATACACACAAATTGTACAAATCCTTATCCTGAAGAAACATAGGTAGAATGAGCAAATAAATAAACAATATGAATTATTAAATAAAAGCGTAAATAAATAAATAAAATTCATCTAAATAAATAGAAAATATAAAAAGGCCATTATCATGGCAGTTCAATAGTACAGTAGAGTAAGATGGGGAAAGCTTACACTTGATCTTAGTCTGAATGGTTAATATTGACTTTTTATCTGAACATCAACACTTGTGAGATTTGTTCCATCTGAAAAGTTTTTTGGCTAATAATGTAATTGTTTGTCATTGGATTATCAGGAACTGTGAATTTATTTCATTTAGGGTATGAAGTTTTTTTTTTTTAAATGTATTTGTTAATGACGAATTCTGACGATCATCTGAACAGTTTTTGACCCTTCAATGAAAGTCAATGGGATTCAAAACAACAGCTTTGAACCCCAGTAACGTCCAACATGAGCGTGAGTAAAATCTTCAGTTTTGGGGGAACTGTCCCTTTAAGGTAGGGCATCTTTCCATATCTTTCCCTACTAAGAA
>NW_015549580.1:532414-536053 GCF_001515605.1 Sinocyclocheilus anshuiensis
AAGAAAGCAGCTGTGAATTATGGAGGCGAGTTCAATTTTAGTGACTTGGTAGAAGGCCAGATACAGAGCAGGTGTATGAACAACTACCCTGCTTGAGATTAGCTAGCTGAATTACAGCGTACAGTGGAACCACCAGACGCCCTCACACAAAGAACGTAGTCATACATACACGCACACACACTTATAACTCTGAAATGAATTAGCAGACAACCAGGCAGAGATGAGGACATCCTAAGAGATCCACGTCAAAGTTTAACAATACTAGCGCTGTTGAGACATTAAGATGTCCTTTGATTCTTTCCTTTAATCCAATTTAATTTCAGTCTTTCTGCTTCGCTCTGTGAGCACTTTATATCATCATAACTCGTGAGTCACTCATCACTGGGTTTATTTTTCCAGCCATGATTCTCCACGACCTGAAGCTCCCAGACGTCACCTAACCTGATGTCTCAGGTAATCAGTGAGCAAGCCGCTTTGGCTGAAAAGCTGACGGACTGAGATTCCCTGCTTCTATCTTTATATATGTCTTTCTTTCACTCTGTGGTCTAAAATTAAAACTATCTCTCTGAAGAATCTTGCTCTCTGCCAATCATACGTGGTTAAAAAAAACATTCACGCCATAAATAAAACATAATCCCTTGCAAATCCCCTCTCTCCTTTTTATCTCAATCAGTCACTCTCTCATTCCTGGTCTTTCCCAGTTCCATCTCCCTCAGCACCTTGTCTTTTCTCCAATCTGGCATATTTCTATCCCCTGCCATTCTTTTCTTTGTTCTTTTCTTTTTTCTTTTCTTTTCTTTTCTTTTCTTTTCTCCGCTTTCTGCTCCTGTCTAAAACTCATAATTCCCTCTCCTACCGCATACTTTTCCTCACTAATCTCATTCCCTTCTGCTTTCACACCTACACAGGCTCCCCCACCTCCTCCTTAACATCAAACCCCGTCTCTTTCCTTAATTTTCCCTTCATTTTTCTTGTCTGCATCCCCTTAACCCTCACACTAAGCTACTTTTTCCTTTGTAACCGGCTTCATGTGTCACTTGCTTCCTCTGGTTTTCTCCATGTAACTGTCCCTAACTTTTCACCGTGTCTCTACTTTACATTTCCTTAACTTTCCTCCTCTTTATCTCCCCACCATGGATTCCTCATCATCTCTTTCGTGTTTCTCCCTTTGCTATCTCTCCGGCAAGAGGCCTGTTTATTTCCATCTCTCTCCTTCAGAAATGTGATTTGCTCTGCAGCTCAGTCTCGCAGTATAATCATCCTGCTTTGTCCGGGCGGGCGAGAGAGAGAGGAAGAAAGGAGGAGCAGAGGGAAAATGGAAGGAGGGAGTGAAAAGGACACGCAAAAAGCGAAGAGAGGAGAAAATGGACTGAACATCCATCTTGTGTCTCTTTGTTCCACCCGTCTAATTACATCCATGTTCTTGCCTTCATATATTCTCACTCATCCGTATCCGTATTCTAAAGCTACACGGTACAAAATGAAAAGTTCAATGAACTTAAAAAAATAATGAAGTACACGCAAATGGCTTTCTTGAATGCATTTACTTAATTATCATAAGTAATTATTTTAAGTAAATGTCAAACCGCCGTGACTTAAAATCTGCCATCACTGTAATAATTGGCTATTTAGATTGAAGGTTCATGCAGTAATTTTTTCCCTCATTAAATAGTTTAACACATAGAACTGAATAGACATTTTTAGATAAATACTCCAGACATTTCAGTTGCCTAAAAAAAAAAGAAATTTCATTTTATATGGAGCAGGTTTATCATTTCACCATTTTGAGATCACATGACCAGCTGAATAATACTTAATTTAGTCCCGCAACCTCACTGTTAATGGACAATTTTACTTTTGGAATCAAAATAGATACATCCACACCACTAGGCGTCAGTAAAAGCCCAAAATGACAACATTAACGAAAAGTTATTGTTTCAAGATTATGTATCAATGCTGATTGTTTCCTCTATTTCTATTGGTTTAAACTGTGCAATTTTAAGTGCTTCATCACATTTTCTATGAGAAAAGATTGTCATGAAGTGCCTCAACAGGGGTAACTAACTGATCATTTTAACAGAACAGACTCAAATACCCATTCTTTTCTTCAGCTATGCTTTGATTTAAAGGCATAGATTACCTACAAACTGAAATATTTAGTGAAAATAAGATACATTGAAAGTTGTCTTTTTTTCCATACAATGGAAGTCAATGGGGTCTGTTGCTTGGATCCCAACGTTCTTCAAAATATTAATATTATTATTTCACTGTAGAAATTAAGTCATGCAGGCTTGGAACAACATAAGGATGAGTAAATTGACAGAATTTCCATTTTTGGTCAACTATTCCTATACAAAATAGGAAGCAAAAGAAAATATTGGTTATTTTCTTACAAGTATTTACTGATCTAAGATTTTTATTTTTTTTAAAGTGTGTCCTGAAGCTTAAAAAAAGTTTTCTCCTCACTGTTTCATTGTCTGTTCATGATGTTTATTCTTTCGTCTCCTGTTCCATCGCTTCATCTGTGATTTCTTGCTCCTGTTCTCCTTTATCTCTTCCCCTCACCATAACCGCTGCACTCTCTTTTCTTTTGACCTTCATGTTTTACGCTGCTCTTTTTTATCACCATATTTCAGGCATATCACTCTCTCCTCACTCCATTTCATCCCACTCTTTTCCCCTCCATCCATCAATTCATTTCTCTAGACCACTTCCTTCAGGTTATTCTGTCCCTGATATCCTTGGTTTCTTGATGTGTGTGTGTGTGGACATTTGTTTGTTTTTCAGAGCAGTACGGAGACCCGCCCGTGTTCCTGACACGCTGTTTCAAAGCACTGCAGAGACATTTACAGTCGGGCATAACAAAGGGGGCTTACGGGAAATTTACAGGGCAATTACACCAGGCTAGCCTGAGAGAGTTAGCCTACAGCCAGCACAGAAATCCAGACCGCCACAATTCCTCGCATACACAAACTCATCCTGTCAACCTGGCTCCCATCTCCAACAGCATCTCATATTCAACTGCTAGAGAAAAAAATGCTTTATTGGCAAGAATTACATAACAGCATATTCTGCCAAAGCTAAAGACCCATTCTTTATCTATCTCTCTCACTCACACACATACACATGCTGGTGCACAGAATGGCTTTTTGTTGCTGGGATTATGAATATACAGCGGGGTTCAAATGTCTGAGACCACTGAAATTGCTTCTATTTAGTCTTTTTCTAATTTAATAGTTTTTTCCATTACAAATTATAATATCAGCATAACAGTTGAGTGAAACATTGAATTGAAAATGTAATTTAATGACTTTCAGAATGTCTTAGTATTTGTACTGTATGACCCCTTTTGCTTTAATGACAGCAGCACTCAGGCTGCATGAACTCCACAAGTTTGTGTAAAACCTGATGATCATGTCCTCCAGAATTGTCCAAAGCGCTAATTCTGCTTCACTGGATGAACATCTGACAGTGGATTACAGAATAAATGTCACTAACTTTTTTGATTAGTGACCTAGAAATAGCGAAATCGAATCTGAAATATTATTAAAGGGGTCATATGATGTTGCTAAAAAGAACATTATTTGGTGTATTTGGTGTAATAAAATGTGTTTATGCGGTTTAAGGTTAAAAAAAACA
>NW_015549580.1:536342-540103 GCF_001515605.1 Sinocyclocheilus anshuiensis
CCCATTATAAACGAGGCATTTGTTGCATCCAGTGGGGACATAATTACATATACTGTCTTTTTACGAGTTGCATCGCGCCACGTAAACATAAAACCATGTCTGCATTTGTGATTGGAGAAATGACAAACAACAAGCGCTACTCTACACTGCTCAAAACTCGCGTTTGAATCGTCAGGGGCAAATTCTTTAAATATAAAAAAAACATACTTACAGTCTGTGAGTCAGAACAGCCGGCATTGTAGTCTACTCTACCAGGATCAGGAAACAGTCCTCCATGTGCTGCACACATCTGAATATTTTTGTTTGAAGTGTTCTGGAACAGTGTTGTAAATAAAATTTAACCACTGATTTCTAGTCGTGTCCTCTTTTGGAAGGCTAAACAAAGTAGTTTCGCTTTCACAACGAAACACAGCGTCACACACAGCGTCCTAGAGTGAGCGGTGGCCGGCGGACTTGAGAACAGCGCGGCTGGCGGATTCGATGAAGGAGCGTTCAGAGGGCTTGCGGCAACCACACGTGACGACCCTGTGCTTCGTCCATGGTGAAAGCCGATCCACAGCGCGAAGTTGATGTATTTCCTCAGCGACCAGCACGGATCAGCTCCAGGCATGACGAAGCGGATATCAACCTCTTTTGGAAGGCCAAAGTAGTTTCGCTTTCACAACGAGAAACAGCGTCTTCACGACATGGCGGCAGCAACAATACTACAGCGAGAATAAAAGTTACGCCTTCTTTCTTTGCGTGAACATTTGGGCGGCATTATGCAAATCTTCCCACATCGTAACGTAGACATGTGGGGCCGTGTTTAAACGAGGCGTTTTAGGTAGGCGTGGTTGACTCTTTTAACTTGTATAAAGAATATCTCTTTGGATTTGAGACTTTAGTCTTTGCAACTTTACAGATCTTCTTTATGCACCAAGAGCTTGTATCACTCCAAAGAGAAAGGAAAAATTTAAATCGCATCATATGACCACTTTAAGGACGTTATGCAAAGTATACTGTGGCAAGCGTCCCGAAGCTTCATCAGCGTCGCCCTGGAAACAAGCGAGGAGCACCTGGCCATCATCATCACAGGCTGATCGGTCACAGCTGCACCTCATCAGGCGGCGGCTACATAAGCCACGCAAGCCCTGCCATCTAGGAGATTCCTCCATGAGACTGAGCACTAACTCGCCCTCTCATTTTTCCCACAGAAAGCAGCGTGTGACCGACCAGCCCCACAGGAGCACTGCACGGACCCTCTGCACTGGGAAGACGGAAGAGAGCACTCACTGCACCGGAGCACCTACCTGGACCTTTCTCACTAACACCCATCACCCCAATAAATCCACCCTCCGGGGTATTGATTGAGATTACTTGTCGTGTGATTCTTCACCCCGTTACAATACATATAGCATACTCCCGTATGGTGATATATACTGTACTACAGAGCAAACCTCAACTGCTTGATTGCTTGTATTTTCGCAAAATGTAAACTATATCATCGCCCAGTTCTAATCTGCTAAAAGCGACTATAAAGCATAAATATATTAAGATATTACAAACATTTACCTCGTGATTTTCTGTAAAACTGCTTTGAAACTATTGTGAAAAGGGCTATACAAATAAATTTGATGATATCACTAAGCTGATGTTTACTTTCATGTTATGCAGATTTAAAAAATCATTAAAAACACTAAAAAATCAATCATTTTAAATGCTATAAGTTAATTTAAGCATCACAACATTCTAATGTACAGCATGGACTTTCATTTAACTTTTTTTTTTTTTATTATAGTGTTTTAAAACATGAACTTCAGTGTTAGATGATGGCAAAGGTAATCTACGTGTAAAAATTTGACAAATGAGCATGGAAAATTATATGTCTGATATCTGCCAGAAAAAAATATATCGACAGATAACCAATATTTTAATGATATATACTGTGCATACTTAAAGAGTTCTTATTTATTTTACATCAGAATGTGTTTATTTCAGGTTTGAATTAGACTGAGGACTTCTGCTCCTGCTGACAATGAGGCCCAGCACCCATGATGTGATGTTATTAAAAGGCAGAGGAAAACAGCGAGAGAAGTCTGAAGTATATAGACAGACTGTCATATTACTTGAGGTAGTGAGTCACAGAGAACAGGAACAAAAATGTCCTTGCTGAGCTATAAGTGCACATACTCTGGGAAAAACAGCAATTACACCATAAAATGGCCAATCTCGGTTTTCCTTGAGGTTTCTCTTGAATACGTGTTCTCTTTAACTGCAAATGTCCCTGAGTGAATTTGAGGTTATCCTCCATAAAGCCACTGTCATATCTCCTTCCTTCATTCTTGCCTTTCTGTGTCCCTACAGAGTCTGTATTCTTGCTTGTTCGTCTCGTTCTCCTCATTGTTATACTGCCGTTTCCTTCCTCCCCAGTGTTCTGCACATTTTAATGGTTGTATTAACAATTCCCTCTCAACTTCAGGCTCCTGTTTTACCACTCCTGTTTTCCTCTCTTCCTTTCTTTCTACTAGATGCCAGTTCTCTGTGAGTTTTCCACATGCCATTACTCTTCTGTTTCTTCATCTTGCTCTTCCTATGTTGACCTTCATCTAATAAGTTATACAAGTTAGTATTCATATAAATTAGGGCTCACACGACTAACCATTTTACTAGAAGTCAAAGTAGTAGTCAAATGTTTGCCTTCTATATATAAGAGGCTGCATAACTCGTTTCTGCTAGTTTCCACATTTTTAAAATTACATCAATCATTTTGAGAGATACAATGCAAGAAAGACATTAAACCATAGTGCATAAATTTTCCTATTATTAAAAATGACATTTAAATGAATGAATAAAAAATTAATTGAATATTCATTTCCTATTATTAAATTTATTGTCATGTTGAACTTGCAGGTTTGTAGGATCACAGAACTCACTCATCCACAGTGAGTAAATCATCATTCAATCGCATGAGTTTTATCACTGAGGAACTATGTAAATGTATTTGTACAGATGTCCCCATCAGAAACAATTACCATCCGAATAAGGTTAAATTTGTTCAATTCAAGAACATCTAGCTGTTTTAACCTACTCAAGTTCACCTACTCAAATGTCACAAATTGATTGATAAGTGACTAAGAATTAGTGCAGAATCTGAAATATTTCAAAAGCTGCATAATAAATCGTGACACCCAAAAGATGATAATAACCTTAAAAAATAATTATGAACAATTATTGGTAAATGGCTGATATTAAATTATCTAAATAAAACATCTATACTAGATGAATGAATGTGAATGAATAAATGAATAAATAAATGCTAAAAGTGAATTTGGTCTCAACAATATTGAGATTTCGAGATTTGCTAAAGATTACATTTAACAGTGTTATTAATTTATTGGTGTTTAAGTGAGCGTTAGATGATAGTAAAAGTAATGGGAAATGAACATGTACAATTAAACATCCAAAAACATTATTTGGTTCATTGATAATTAAGAAGCAAAATGTTTGTCTAAATTGCTGCAGCAATCTAAATGTGGTCAATCCAACTGAATAGAATCTGACATCATCTACCCACCCTCATATTGCTCCAAGCTCATATGCCCTTTTTTCTGGTGGAACACAAAAGGATCATTATCAAAATGTCAAATCATTTCCATACAATGAAAATGCAGGTTGATCACTACCTGTCAAGTTCTGCTGCAATTTTGCTTGCTTTATTTCAAAAGAAATCTTGCATTTACTTATCTAACTGGTAATTTGTAAAACAAAAACAAAACTATATA
>NW_015549580.1:540150-554507 GCF_001515605.1 Sinocyclocheilus anshuiensis
ACATTCTTGCCTAAAGCACTGAGTGAGTCAAGACTTCCACTGGTGCCCATTTAAAAAAGAGAAGGAAAAAAGCGCATGACACCACTATTTCTTATATATCTTTTGCCTTTGGTCCATACTCCTCTCTGATCCCTCAATCATAAATCTGTCAGCTAACTCGGCCTCCGTTCTCCTCTCCCTATAACCTCTTTTCTCTTCACACACGCATCTCTTCGCTCCTTCCCATTATCTTCCTCTGAGGCCGAGTGAGAGAAAAGGACAGAGAGAAGTGTCTAAGGAGAAGGGGACCGGTGAAAATAAAGTGGATCGGAGAGGCCGAGACCAAGATGAGAAAGAGGAAGAGAAATGAAAGAAGCTTTGGGTTTCATAAGGTTACAGACAGAAGGAGAAAGATTAATTTCAAGGTGTGCTGAGGAACGAGACAGATGGAGAAGTAAAGCAAGAAATGTAATGACTCACGGCAGAGGGAGAGCAGAACGAGGGATCGCAGCAGGAGGGATGGAGTGGAGGAGAGGAGGAGAGATCGCTGGCCTCGTCTCATTGTGTATTGAGGCTCGGTAGCTGATCAATGAGGCCTCTGTGGTTGATGACTGCACAATTCAGCACACGCTACACAGCTGAAACCGCAGCAAAATTACTACACTAAACACCAGTGCTCTTTAAGTGCAGGGTTAACTAAATCACTTTAGCGGCTGCATTTTAATCCTCAAGCAACTAATATCACATGCGATAACAACCAACCGAAGGCGGCTAATTAAAACAATCCTCCACATTCAAGAGTAAAAAGAAAATCCTATCGTGTGGCAATTTCCACACTTAACTTTGCCGTCGAACCACTTATTAGCACTCAAAGACTAAGCTCAAATATTGCAAACACTAATGGAGTAGCCACTTTTAAATAATATCATACTTGTTATGCATAAGGCTGTTGTGTTTATATCTGAAACGGTAGCCGACTAACCACATCACAGATTTGAATCCTACAAAAGCTTTCGCTTATAAAATTCTTGTTTTTCTCCTAACACCTGGTCTGGTTTTGTGAGTTTTTTTTCTCTTTCGTGGTGAGGCAGAGCCTGCTAAGATTCACTTCGTCATAACGCAAACAGACCCTGGCTCTCTGAAACAATCATAAATCAATGCGCTATCTAGTCTGCCAACTGTTTTCACCAGATTTGAAATGAGTATTTAAACTGTAAGAAGTTAAACTACCTCATTTGCGCGACTTTAGAAAGGGCTGCATGCAACAATGGAAGTACAGGTAGGCGATTAATTATGTGTTTTGCGTCGTATAACCAAATCTATAACCAGTCTGAAATGGAATTGAAGTTGAGATTGGATACTGCACATCTATGTATGAAATATTAAAAGGTTCTGCTCTAAAACACTGAAAACCATGTACAGTAGGAACTTGCAGGAATGGCTCAGAAGTCCAGAACGATCCCTAACAAAGAGCTATGTGTTATTTCACCATGTGCGCAGGTGTCTTAAAGCCCAGAACAGCCGATCATACTAGTGTTCTAAGAACATCGGCACAGCCGGGATCCTTACTAACACACACAGTGATTGGCAGGGCTGATATTCACTGTGTGGGAGCACAACTTCAGATCTGTGCCTCAGGTAACTGCCTGATTCCATTCGATTTTCCCCAAAGTCGTCACAACTTCCCTACTTCCACCAAGGTTGATTCAAAGTTAATCCATCTCTCCTTTCCTTTCTTCCTTCTCTCTCTTTCTTGAGCTGTCCATCGGTGGAAGGTCCTCTAATTCTTGCTAGTATTGTTTATTTTCTTTCTCGTCTTCTACTCGTAGTCCAAAACTCCTTGAGTAATCTGCTTGCTGTTGGTATAACCTCTCTTGAAACTGCACAGACACAATTTGGGAGAGAACCCTCGAATATATACTTGAGTGTGTGCGTGCTGGCAGATGCATATCCCACATATCGTTATTTTGGTAAAGGGCAGGGGAGGGTAAGAGTCCATAATAGCACTCATTCAGAAAGCAAAACAATCAGTCAGTCAGTGAGCTTCGTCTTTCAGTCTCACTTCTACAGTTGGTTGTGTTTTGCTAAAGCTCTCTGGGTCTTCAGCTTCTTTCTGATCAGTCTTTATCTGTCTGGCACACAGAGCGTGTTCACAAGGTCACGAGGGAATGTTCTAAATGAATGCGTTTTGTTTTGCTGTACATTCTGTACTATACTAAGCTGTGTGCGCATAAATGTGTGTATTCATGTGTGAACAGTATCCAGTGTGTGCATAGGGGACTAAGGGAGAGGATAGCAAGATTGTATGAATGTGGACAGACTAGTCAATTATTTGATTGATTCAAAGGAATTCAATCAAGGTTCTGCATAAAAAAAAGTCCATCATCCATCCATATATACATCTACCTGTCAATCTACCTACCTACCCATCCATTCATCATCCTATCTATTCGTCTACCCATCTATCCGCCTAACCATCCATCCATCATCTACCCATCTATTCGACTACCTACCAATCCACCCCATCCATCCATTTACCTATCTACAGTGGATAGAAAAGATCATTTATAATAAAATAATCACATTTTGTTGCTTTGCAGCCTGAAATGAAGACGGACACAGTTTTTGTTTTATCCGGCTGTATTTACTCAGTGCAAATTATAACATCCAAGTGAAAGATTTAACACCAACATGTCAGAAAAAAAAAAAACTGAAACACCGAGTTGGAAAAAGGATCACCCCCTTGTGTCAGTATTTTGTTGAACCACCTTTTGCTATTTATTTATTCAGTTATTTACACTGTTAAAGAGTTGGATTCTCAACTTTCACTATGGCCAAAGTTTCAAAAAAATTACTTGGACGTATGACGGAGTATTTCTGTGCCATATACACTCCTTCTGGGTTCAAATAAGTTTCGGAAAGTTTTTTCAAGCATGGCTCTTCATGACATCATGAAGGGGAGAATTCCTTGTATGGAATTCCCCACTGTACCTATCCCCCTACTTATCTACCTACATATCCACCAATCCATCCATCTACCTATCTATCCATCCATCCATATAAACATCCACCTGATCTACCTACCTATCTATCCACCTGTCCATCCTACATACCCATCCTACATACCCACCTAGTGGTTTAACAACCACTACGGTATGCTGTATAAATACATGTGTGTGTGTGTGTGTGTGTGTGTGTGTGTGTGTGTGTGTGTGTGTGTGTGTGTGTGTGTGTGTGTGTGTGTGTGTGTGTGTGTGTGTGTGTGTGTGTGTGTGTGTGTGTGTGTGTGTGTGTGTGTGTGTGTGTGTGTGTGTGTGTGTGTGTGTGTGTGTGTGTGTGTGTGTGTGTGTGTGTGTGTGTGTGTGTGTGTGTGTGTGTGTGTGTGTGTGTGTGTGTGTGTGTGTGTGTGTGTGTGTGTGTGTGTGTGTGTGTGTGTGTGTGTGTGTGTGTGTGTGTGTGTGTGTGTGTGTGTGTGTGTGTGTGTGTGTGTGTGTGTGTGTGTGTGTGTGTGTGTGTGTGTGTGTGTGTGTGTGTGTGTGTGTGTGTGTGTGTGTGTGTGTGTGTGTGTGTGTGTGTGTGTGTGTGTGTGTGTGTGTGTGTGTGTGTGTGTGTGTGTGTGTGTGTGTGTGTGTGTGTGTGTGTGTGTGTGTGTGTGTGTGTGTGTGTGTGTGTGTGTGTGTGTGTGTGTGTGTGTGTGTGTGTGTGTGTGTGTGTGTGTGTGTGTGTGTGTGTGTGTGTGTGTGTGTGTGTGTGTGTGTGTGTGTGTGTGTGTGTGTGTGTGTGTGTGTGTGTGTGTGTGTGTGTGTGTGTGTGTGTGTGTGTGTGTGTGTGTGTGTGTGTGTGTGTGTGTGTGTGTGTGTGTGTGTGTGTGTGTGTGTGTGTGTGTTGGTAACATTAACACACCAACTAGTTGACTACTTTTCTGGATGACTCCTGACTACGTCTCTACACAGCCACGTCCATCTGTGTAAAAAATTGTTACTTTTGTTTAGGCACAGATGTCATTTAACTTCATCTTCTCACTCTTATTATGCTTTATTACTGCTGATGCAGCTGTGTGTGTATTCATTACAGTTGTGTGCAGCACGAGTCCACTTTCCTGTTCCTCTATCCTCATTTGCATCCCAATCATTTCATTTTTCATTGGCATCACACCAGACCCAGTGTTGCCAAAACACTTAAGGGACATGACTTAACAGTTGCATGAGGGTAATGTTAAAAACTCATGCATGCCTCATACACACTCTGCGGCTCGTGATACCATAGACATTAAGGCTCTTAAAAGTTAATCCAGCACCAACGGTTCAGTCCAGGAAAGCCCGAGGCTGCAGGTGGGTTTGTGGGTGTCCGTGGGTGCAGGAATCCTGGTGCATCAGCAGAAAAGGTGCAGGGCATTTTTGATGCACTGATCCTATGTTCTGCTTATCACAGATTAAATTTATGTTTTGTCCTTCAGGCTATATAATAATGCATGTGGGTGGGGGAGTAGTGAATTTAAGTCTCTTGGAGGAGAAGAAGGGTGTAGAGTAAGAGCGAGAGAGAGCGAAACGAGTGCGCATGGCCATCAGTTTGTGTGTGGAAGACTTTCTTGGCACTCTTTCTCTCTCTCTTTCCTTCTGAGTCTTGTTGTTTGTTAGTGCCAGGCTTTTATGCCAAGCCGGCAGCCATTACTCAATCAGACAGCTTCCTGTGAGCTCTTCTCATTAAAACCTCACACGAACTCAAAACCTATGAGCACAATTATCAACCTTTATACAAACACACACACAAACCCGGAGGCGCACGCACACAGTTGACTCACAACGAAAATATAGACTAAACAGAAATCCAAGTCCTGCCGAAGTCTCAATTTGTGGGACGCTATTAAGGCACTTGGAGATTAACTAACCCCAGTCACCCCTACACACAGGCCATTTACAGCACTGAACAGCTAAAATACCCCTCTTAGAGCAACAGCACTGTAACACTCGGTCTGAACTGAACGCTCCGAATCATTTCCATTATAATGAAGCTGTCAACACTGAAGCTTTTACTAAAAATAAAAATAAATCTGCTGCACTACAGAGCTGCTCCAGTCAAATTATTAACCGTTTGCCAGAAATAAAATTCATTTTCTTAAAAATATCACGTGAATGTGATTGTTCTGCTATGAATTGTATTACTAATGAATGTTCTGACCATTGTATCAACTTAAACTTGATCTTTATGTTCTCAGATTCTTTTAAAACAGAAAAAAAGATTATACTTATCAGATTATATTTTTTATAATTCAACTTTTAAATATATTTTAATATATTTCGTAAGTTTTAAAGTTCTTAGCTTTCAGTCTTCAGTGTCACATGATCCTTCTGAAAACTTTAAATTATTAAAAAAAATAACTTAAAAAATATATATAATATGCTAATCTGGTGCTCAAGTAATTGGTGCACTTCTGCACAAAAACACAAATCAGTGAATAGTTTCTGTTTAAATTTCCCGAATGAACTGATTCACTAAAATGAATCGGACTTATTTTCATTTGATCATTGCCTCAGCCCAGTAGGCTGTAAACCTGCATGTGAGATACAGTGTGACAAATATGATGTAGCTGTTTTGCCACGCTACAAATGCTACATATCCCCTAGTAGCTTGTTACTAAAAAAGCAACATTATTAATATGATAAATTGCTCATGATATTCCTCATTTGTAAGTTTGTTCGGATAAAACATCTGGTAAATGATTAAATGTACTCGAAATATAAGATACTCTACCATGCAATGTCAAAATCCCCACCAATTCTAAAACTGAGAAAAATAGCTTTTTGATTGAAATATGATTGATTTGATCAATATTCAATTGATATTTAATATCAGTTGTCACATTTTAACATTTGTGCATTTGCCTTTGCACTGCAGTACGGTCAGGTTAGAATTGCTACTTTCAGCTAGTAAGTACACACTCCTGCAGAGAGACAAACACACTTGAATAAAGTTGGTCAACAGGAAGCGTGTTCTCGCAGGTTCCGAGAGAGCCGCCGTGTCCTGTTTCTCACCAGGATCAGAGCCTGTTGAGCAGCACTGCATGTTGTTTATCAAAAGGAACAGGAGAACGAGAACGTGATCACCAAACTGTTTTCTTCATCCATTCTCGTCTCGTCCCCATTCCACCAGTTATCTATCAGCCCACAAAGGAACTTTTTTTCTCTATATGATAACATAACCTTCCTTTTCGGTTCCTCTCTGAAAAGTGCCCTTTAGTGTCTCTTTATCAACAGTGTTTCTCTCTCTGTCTATCTCCCTCTCTGTTCACTGCCTTAGACTGTCGCTCTGTCCCTTTCTTTCTAAATAACTCTGTTTTTTTTCCTTCTGTGCCAGTGACCTTACAGCGAGGCTTTGAACCTTGCTCATTCTTCCTCCCTCTCCATCATTCTCTCATTCTCTCCCTCGCACACTCTCTTTCTCTCTCTCTAGAGGAAAATCACACACTCATCAGTTTTCCCCGCTTGGCTCTTGATGAGCAAAGTCACAAGGAGAATATTAATGGACTTCAGCAACCAATTAACACCTAACTCACATAACAACCTTTTATACAAGCCAGCATGCTGGGAAAAGAAGGAGAGAAGGCAACAGAGAGAGTGCGAAATGAAGAGGAAGCCGTTTAATTTGACATTTATGCTGTGAGGATGAAGATGACGGAGGTGTCTGGGAGAGAAAAGCGAAAGACGGAGCACATGATCGTGTTAAAACGAGACCAAGGAGTGGGACGAGGAATCATGGGAAGAAACTGTAATTAATCAAGAGTTGTGCTTCTAGACCTATCCAGACTGTTGAGATTATTAGAGTGATTAAAACGAGTTCATTATTCAACTTGCATAATTAAATTCCAATTCCAATTAAATTAGGAAGAAAAATAATTGAAAGGGATCTTATTGCTATTGTGAATGTGCACTATGAATCTAAAATGAGTGATCCAGTCAGTAATAGGGTCATATGTTAAGGAGAGGCACTCCAAAAAACTTTTTACAGTATTTTTAAATAAATAAATAAGCACATCAATCAATCAGTCAATCAATCACTTCAGGATTAATCAAGACTAAAGTTTTACATCTGTATCCTGGTCATCTGGTATATTTTGCACTATTACCCACAGTCAAATGCATGCAGACAAAACTAGGCCGAATAGCCATTATAAATATAAAACAAACTATTTATTAGATGTATATCATCCAGAATAAATATACAGGATGTGAATGTTCTGTTTGTCTTGTGTGCTGAATCTAATATCTTTTTTTGGGGGTTCTGAAATCCATATATAACAGCAAATGCGCATCAGTAACATCCTCTCTGACCCAATACAAATCACAGCAAATCAAATTACAAAAACAAAATATAAATGGCCTTGGAATACTGAAAGAATAAAACCCAACCATGATACAAGTTATAATGTCATTGGGCTTCAAAACAAGATTATGAAATGGCAGAATATGTCGTCACTGTCAGAGACACTGAATACAGATTCACTTAATACATCCTCACTGTCAAAGACGTATGACACAGATGCAGAATATCCCCACATTCTCAGAGATACAGAAATAGAGACATTACTGTAAGAATAAGGTATCCGTAGATACACGGTATTGAATTAAAGATGGGTTTCAGACAGGCACTGAGCTTTTTTAATATATTGGTTGACTCTCTTTGATTTGTTTGCATCAGAGGTAACTATGGCTGTGTATCAATACAGATTACCTGATTCAATTTGATTTGATTAAATATGAATAAGATTTAACTGGGTATTTTTCAGTTATAATGTCCATTTTGTTGTACAGTATGTCCATAATGACCTTCATGTTTCAGACTGTTTTATAGTGCCCATATTATGCTCATTTACAAGTTCATAATTTTATTTTTGGGGTCTCCTAGAATACATTTCACCTCTTTCACCTTGTGACGAGAGGGGCGGGGCCGAGAGACGTGGGAACGGAGCGAGGCCGGTGGAGTAAATGCTAATGCGCGACACCTGTGCCACTCACTGGTCTCAAGTCCCACGAAGGAGCTTTCGCGCTATTTTGTGTTTATTTTACCGGCGAACATTCAAACAAAACTTTAATAATAAAATAAACACAAAATAGCGCGACAGCCCCTCGCGGACGACTGTCGCGCACAAACAGAACCAAAACACAAAATAAAGTCCAGGCCTGGTCCACTCTCATCCAACACTGTCGTCACTCCTCCTTTTATCCTTCCGGATCTCCTCCGTGGGACTCAAGACCGGTGAGTGGCACAGGTGTCGCGCATTAGCATTTACTCCACAGGCCTTGCTCCATTCCCACGGCTCTCGGCCCCACCCCACTCGTCTACAAGAAACATTCTGTTATTCCCTGAAAAGCCCAAGTCTGATCTGACTGCAGCTGACCTAGTCTGTTGTGATTGCTTCAACACATAGAGAACGTGTCAGAAATGTAAATTCCTTACCATAATCAGGTTTTCAGCTATGAACAATATACAGTAATAATGTCTGTTCATACAATGTTTTTTGCCTTCACAGTGAAAAAGCATAGTCTCCTGGACATCACGAAATCACTTATTAAGTTGTTCTTTGAAGGCGGACCAATGCAGCCAGTGGGCGGGCATTATGCAAACATGTAACATGGTGACGTAACCAAGTCACAGAAATAATGGCAGGACTACAAACGAGGCGTTTCAGGCAAGTGTTTTCTGTTTGGAGAGATTAGCTCTCTTTGGTGTGCTTTGTAACTGCAGATCATTTACATGCACAAACAAGGGTTGGATACGATTGAATACCTCTTCTATAATCAGCAGAAGACAGAAATTAATAGTGGTTTGGAACAACTTGAGCATGAGTAAATATTGACAGAATTTTCATTCTTATAGGTGAACTATCCCTTTAGAGGTGTTACTGGCCATTATTTTGGGGTACATACTGTTTTTATTGAATCACACTCAATACATACTGCAAACTTAAATTCACAACTGCTGGTAAAATGTTTTGGTTTTTTTTGCACCGTGACATTTAAGATTCAGCAGGTGTGCTCACTGCTGATGAAAAACGGTGCTGGAACCTTCCAATTTGATACATTATGAAAATATACATTTAAAAACAAAACAACACAACTATACAGTTGAGTGAGTTTTGTGTAATTGGTACAACTTTCACACCCTAAGACTAGTTAGCAGAAAATTTATCTTGCTTGATTTTAAGAATCAATATTGGGAACACTAGAATAAATATCAATATTCTTACCCAGTCCTTGTGATAACCATGCATTGTGTTACAATTTCAACCAATCCTGCTTTCTAAATGAGTCTGGAACCTCGCAACATCATTAGATTTTGCCATATTAGATTTGGCACATTACTGGTACAAAATATACGCCAGTAATGTGCTTTTTACAAAATCACACTCACACTCAAATCACTCACATATTTTTGTGTGTCCAGCATTACAATTCCAGCATGTCCAGCACATCTAAATCCATTAAACAACGGACCAAAACAATCCATTTTCCCCCCTAAATCTCAAAACACTACCCATACTCAATTATTTGTATCATGTCAGTGAGATGTGATATAATATTTATGACTAATATTCATCTAATCATTGCTGTTTCTTTGTCAAAAATTGGGTTACATAACCATCACTTCATTGATTTGCCAACAGTGTGAGCAGTCACGGCCACAGACTGAGAACTGAATTAAACTGAATTATGGGAAACAGTCTCAGGGGATAGTTTCATTGAAAGAGGAACATTTCCAAAAACAAATACCTGAACAAAGGTAGGCCGAGACACAAAATAAATTTGGGTGATGTTGGGACAGTGGGACAGGGCGTACAACACCAAGTGCATCATTAGCAATAACTGAGAGCTACAGCCGCTGAAACGGACTGAAAAATAAGTCTGGAGCTAAAGTACACATCTTAAACAGTCCAACAGGCCGTCTGTCGACTGAGAGGAACAAGTGAGGAAATGAGAGTTGAGGGAAAATGAAATAATTAGAAGGCCTACCTGCGGCGTTCATTGAAATATGCAAATCCATTTAATTTTGCTTTGATTTGCTCTGCTGCTCCCATTTCTAACTCGCCCTCTCTCTCTCTCTCCTGTCATCGTCTTTATGTCTCCGGCTCTTCTCTCATTCACACCAGCCATATTAAACTTGTATTAATATACTGTAGGTATGTCAGTTCAATTACCGTAGTTCTGTACTGCCCATGGGCACAGACGGTGTGTGTGTGTGTGTGTGTGTGTCTGTGTGTGTGTGAGTGTGTGTGTGTGTGAGAGAGAGAGAGAGACAGAAAGTGGGTGATAAGATGTTTATGAAAATTTTTATGCCTGAATCATTGTTTTAAAAAGCTCAAACGTGAGAGTTATAATCAGTCTCTCAGTGTGCATTCAGGTGAAACATATTTGGTAATGAAAATAGATGAGATTGTGTGTGTTTGTGTGAACTGTATGTGTGAGAGCGAGGCGAAGGGAGAGAGAGACGGATGTCTATAGATTACAGATCAAGAGAGCAAACGCTCAAAAAGGAAGCGGTCTTCCCTAAAGGTGCAGCGTGTAATTTCCATAGCACCAAACATAATCACAAAAATTAATGTTATCAAACAGATTTACTCTTCCTTGCGCTTCTGGTTGGACAACCAATTGTCCTGAACACTATGATGCCTCTAAAGGCAACTAGCTCTTTTAAATGTAAGAAGTGTTACGATTTTTTTTATTGTGTATGAGTGGGTCCGTCTCTATATGTGAAATTAGTTATCCAGATTTAGGTTAATTGACATATTTAAAGATGCTGAAATATATTAATGTTTTGGAACGCATAACATGGAAAGCATTTCCTCATATATTAATGAGGAAAAAAGCATACAAGTTTAAAAGTAGCTGTATCATATATCTGTTGTATAAACACTACCATTCAGAAGTACTTGAGGTCAGGGATGTTTTTGAAAGAAGTGTCTCATGCTCACCAAGGCTAAAGGCTGACCCCAAACTTTTGAATAGTAATGTATAGTTCGCTTAGTGCAATTATGTGTGCAACTGCTCTACATAATGCTAAGATATATCTGGTCACGCTTTTCAAATGAACATCTCTCTCACACCAATAACGTTAAACCTGAGTAACAGAAATCGCAGTTAGACAGAAGTTGAACTATTGGGGACACATTTGTCAGGCTGACAATATCCCAAGAGATGAGAACTCTTCAGAGCAATGATGCACACAAAGCACAAGGTGACATTCAACCACATATTTAAAGACAGAGACGTGATCTATGCCAACATCACATAACACATAACTCAAAAGAACACCACCAATGCAAATAACACCGTAAACAGTAAAACAATTGGTAATAAAGCAGTAAATGAGCACTGGCAACCGCAGCCTTCAGAACCGCATACATCACAACAGACCTGTACATTTGTGCAGTTTATTATACAGTTAATTGATGAACAAATATAGTCTCATAAAAGCTAAGGAAATCGCATTTACGGCACAGAAAAGACTGAAGATTTCTGACCTCGCACATTAAACTGTGCCAAAATGTAATTACATGTCACACACACACAAAACTAAACTCTTCCAAATCCAGCTTTTTTTTTTTATTTCATCAGCCACGTTTCCTCTTCTCCTATTTCAATCCCATCTTCCCTTCATCATTATGAGGAAGTGGACAGTTTCTGGGCAAGGTGACCTCAGCATACAGGTGCTCTTTGATAAATAATGCACTCGTATTTTTTACTACAGAGCTTCATGTCAAACTCAAGCTGTTGCTATCAGATAGTCAGCAGCCAAGAACACAGAACATCTTGGCTGTTCGAAAGCATTATTATCTCCCACCTACACACACACACACTCACACACACACTACATCTCCCCTTCTGCGCTAGCTACTATCCCTACGTTTTGTCTGTGTGCATCTCTTTGCACAAAAGACTTCTATTTTTGTGTCTGTGTTTGTGTGTATTAATCACAGGGCTCATTAGCTTGCTTCTACATATAGAGCTCCAAACTATTACTACACACACTAATGAAGACTTTAAATTCTTTGTCCCATTTGACAAAAAAATGTTTTTCTGTATATAAAATGTGCACATTTAAACTCACAAACACATTATTTTTAGATACTTTCATTACGTTTTTATTATTAGTTTAGCACACACATGCATTTCTATGCACGTACACACACTCACAGATTCAAACAAGCTCCTAGCTGTAGGTGTGGCATCCATCTCTTTGTTTAATGTGTTAAATTGTGCCGTAATTATAGTTATTACACCTCTTCTACTAGCATAAGCCAGGCAGGCAAATCTTTGCTCTCGCTCTCTCTCTCTCTCTCCTCTCATTTGTCTGCTCTTTTCTCTCTCCCTCTTTCTCTCCTTTCTTCATGCACAGCTGGGCACTGGCTGCATCAATCACAGCCTGTAATGTCATTCAGCATAAAGCACACAGTCACCAAGCAACTGCCTATCAGCAGGCGCACACGCCTCTGTGCTCCGGCCACACACCAGCACTCTCGGCCAATCAGGTGAGTCGATCCCCTGAGTCGTTCCACAGTGATCAGAAAATACAAGAGCTCTAGGCATAATCTACAACACATTTCATTCCTTATTCTTTTTTTTTTTTTTTGCTTATTTCTTCCAAGTATACAGAGAGGAGTGTCCTTGGGGACACTCAAGCTTGGTGTCACTTTTTAGTCCAGTGGATATTTCTCAGGGTAGGTTTAGTTTTGAAGGTCAGTGTCTGTGTATAGGCACATACATTAACATCTTGGCTGCAAAATAGCTGTTGAACATTTCCAACAACATCGTCCAGGAATCCAGGTCATTGAACATGCATTGGACTTTTGTGGCAACATGATCTAATTCCAGGACATGTTGTCACACTGCACTGTAAAAAAAAGCAACTACATATTTTCCAGTTGACAGGACCTTTTGAGTAGTAAATAATAATATATGTGAATTACACGAAACTACTTAAAAACCCATGTTAGATCAACAGAATTCCCCCACATGCTGACCCAACTAGTCAAACACAGCAGTCTGAACAAAGAATTTCATATTGAGCAATACAGCTGAAAGGATTTTTGAGTTACCAACATGCATTGCAGAATGAATAAATTATGCGGTTACTGTTACAAGATTATCGTTTGCTGTTTGCTGACTCTTTGTACAACCTTTTAAAACTATAGCCCAGATATATTTTCTGTGTAAGATGATGGATTCTTCAGAAACAACAATGCACTTTTCACACATTAAGCATTCTATAAAACTAAGCATATGCCACTAAAATATTAATTTATTGTGTTACTAACAAATTTGATGAAAAAAAAAATCTGCAGTTGATTTAAATTTTTTGGCTGAATGAGGCATTTTGCATTTAGTGAACAAACAAATTCAAATTGACAAAAAGTAGTTTTACTAAGACAATTATTAAGACAACAGTTGAGACAAGGTAAAAATCTGAATGCATCATATTTCCTTGAATTTTTTACTTTTCTCAACAATTCCTTTTATAAAGTGTGCATTGGGTAAGAATACAAAAAAAAAAGTTTTTTCCAACAAAAATTGCAGTTAATAACTATAATTAATGTCAAACTGATGATTATTAAAATACTGGGGATGCACTAATAATTATTGTTATGGACGATAACAATAACCTGATAATTATTTGAAGTAGATGCTCAAAACCATCATACAAAACCTAGAGAAAACACACTTATAAGCACTTATGACAAATTCCCTGTGTGACAACTAGCCCCAGTCTCTCACTATATAAGTTTATCCAGTTCTCCTCCTCTGCTTCCGGTTTATTCCATCACCCCATCCCTCCCCCCTCTATCTCTCTCCATCTCCTCGCTGTCATTAATATGGCTGAGGTGTCAGGCAGTGGCAATGTTGAGCAGCTGAGTTCAGGCAGAGGACAGCGAAAGAAAAATAGAAAGACAGCAGCTGGTATGAGGTGACAAGGTAGAAACACACTCAAATGCACATGCTCACCCACACCAACTTTTTATCTCATGACCCAAATAGATAAATATATATAGATTTCCTGAACAGCAGACAGTGAGCAGAGCCACACAGAAATTTTGAATTATGCGTCAGGCTTCACATCAGCACCTTTACAGGACCTCATATATCTACGACAAAGAGCACCAGGGGCAGAGAAATCACAGCAGGATGTGAAATACGCTCGCTCGTCTCTGTGCACAATCAATACTGCTTTACACACACTCTCAAGCTCAGACTGGGGCCCTCAGGAGCCCAGAACTATGACCACTGTTATTGCTGAACCCAGCAACCGATTGTCAATGAAAACTCATATGAAGCTACAGTAATGATACCGAACTCCAGAGAGAGAGAGAGGTGGATATGAGGGGGAGG
>NW_015549580.1:554845-555296 GCF_001515605.1 Sinocyclocheilus anshuiensis
AGGGGGGGGGGGACATCCATTAGGAATAGGGTAAGAGTGAGATTAAGCCAAGGAGAAATGAGGCACCGTGCATGAATGCTGCTGACAAGACCAGCTTAGACCAGAATGAATTTCCATGGTTAGTGTCAGCTTGGTTTTTCAGCTGGTGGATATCAATGGTGTTCACCTACAAAGATGAAGCAATGCTGGTTGACCAGTAAGGTCATTATGATGAAGTTGTTTGAAGTCTTGGTGGTTATGTTTTTTTTTTTATATATATATATAATGGCAGATATGACCAGGGCTGGACTGGGACAAAAAAATCGGCCCAGGCATTTTTTGGTCCAGGCGGCCCACCACCATTTATTATATGTGACCATGGACCACAAAACCAGTCTTAAGTCACTTGGGCATATTTTTAGCAATAGCAAAAAAAAAAAAAAAAAAACATTGTATGGGTCAAAATTATCGA
>NW_015549580.1:555428-555595 GCF_001515605.1 Sinocyclocheilus anshuiensis
AGTAGATAGAATAGAAAAAATAGAAAGCTAGTGTTTTGTTTTTTGTTTGTTTTTAAATAAAAAAATAAGATAAATATAGATAAAGTAGAATTAAATTAGAATAGAAAGTGCTAGAGTTAGAGGGTCAAATAAAGGTGGAACAGATGTGTTTTTAGTCGTTTCTTGAA
>NW_015549580.1:555628-555805 GCF_001515605.1 Sinocyclocheilus anshuiensis
ACTATTTAAAATAACTGTTTTCTATTTGAATATATTTTAAAATGTAATTTATTCCTGTGATTTCAAAGCTGAAATTGTAGCATCATTACTCAAGTCACATGATCTTCAGAAATCATTCTAATATTCTGATTTGCTGCAAAAAAAAAAAAAAAACATTTATTATTTTTTTTATGTTGA
>NW_015549580.1:556301-576668 GCF_001515605.1 Sinocyclocheilus anshuiensis
TCTATAGCGCATTGTGATTGGATGGTTTACGCTGTCTATACAGGAGACAATCCAATGGGCCACTGGCTGCTCGCTGTCCCTGCGTGATGGTCATTGGCAAAAAAAAACAAAACATTTTGTCGGCCCCTTAAGTGCGTCGGCCCACCGGGAAAATGCCCAGTATGCCCGATTACCAATCCAGCCCTGGATATAACTCTTTATAGTAAATGTACATTTTGAAATATTTTATATTTATCAATTTATATAAATAAATGTTATTTTGAATTCTGTATTTTGTGTGTAAAAGTGGATATAGATATAGATAAATAGTTTAAAATTCAAATAAAATGTGCAAAGAATTCATACATTTAAATTTAAAATAACATTTCTTTGACAACAGAAAATGTCCATTATCCATTGGCAAGGTTGTTAGTAGATTTTGGAAAAATGACATTAAGCACTTCTGGTAGTCCTACAAGGGCCAAAAATCAGCCTGGCTGACTTATCGGTCTATCACTAACCAACACACCAGCATCCGATTCTAGGGTCCAGATTATAAACCACAACAGATGCTCGTGACTAGACATGTTGGTCTTTTCATCAGGGAAGGCTGATTGGGGGCCATCTTGAGCTTTACTACTCAGCTCTTTGAAGAGTTGCTAAACTGTCTATTTCTCATTTATCATGCCATCACGAGTGATCACAGCTGGCGAAGAAAGACAGAACACAAAAAAACACAGAAAAGACCGCTTTAATTCAACCATCTCAACTGATCTCAGATGAATGATGCCAGTCTGCTACAAGTAAGAGTAAACCAGCTTGCTAAAGAAAAATAGCACTACCACAGTTTCAAATGGTCCTTTAAGATGGTCAGTAGTTCAGTTGAGAGGATCTGTATTGAATGAACAACAACAGGGAGCCAGATACACGTCAACATTTGGTGTCTCACCGATGAGTAATTGTTGAGTTACCATCCAGAGTTGAAGGAGATGAATAATCAAGTGTGTTTGTGTCTAGTTTCTTTCTCTCCGACTCTGTGATCAGTGATATTTGCATTTGTGTTGCGCTCGCAGTGAGTGTCTGGTTGTTGGCTCATAGCCTTTGCGTCTGAAAGCATCAGAAGCATCTCGATTATTCAGACAAGCAGCTTGCTGATGATGTCAAGCCCAAATTGTTCATATTGTTCTCTGTCCTGCCAGGCATTCACACATACACAATTATGCATCACACAAACTCCCACATACATTGACAAGCCGACGCGGAGATGCAAAGAAATAAAGCTTGAAATTTTCAACATATTTCTCCTTTATAAATGCCCTCCCACACTCTTTCCATCAATTCAAAAGCCCTCGACCGGGGCAAAGATGAATAAACATGCTGTCCCACACTCGGGTGGCTGGTGAAAGTCTTTCTCAGGTCTCGAGCACACTGACACTATTGTGTTCACCCGCAATATGCCACACAAAAGATGCTTCTCCTCTCCCCCCAGCCCTCTCCTATTCTTTCCCCCTCTAATTGTTGTCTCTGATGTGACCTAGAAAGGGAAAGTAGCAGGAGAGAGGAAAAACAACAACTGAAAGAAGTTGGGAGTTAATGAGGAGCAACCTGGCTGACCCCCGCAGGCAGGCGAATGTAATTGCAGTTAACTTCCCTTAATGTGGTGCTAACTAACAACAACAACCCAAACTACTGGAGGGGGCTCGCAGGTGCCTGAGAGAGGGCTTCCTGATTAGCCTTCTAATCTCAGAGAGTGTGAAGAGTGCTTAGAGAGCCAGCGGTTCCTCTGCCGGTTCGCCAAGGCCCCCCGGTCAGCTCTCCAGATCCGTTCTGGTCTGGTAGGGAACAAACGAAAAGACAAGAGCCAAGAAGAGGAAACAGGCTCGGAGGACAAAAGCAAGAGGAAAAAGATGGTAACAAACTGGGAGAGAGATAAAAAAAAGACAGCACACACAGTACGGGAGATACTGCCGGTGTGTTTTTAAGTCGTCAGGGGGAACTTGTTAGATTGGAGTCTTTGTTTAACCTGGCTGGTGGTTAGTGCCAGGTGATATGTGGCTTCTGTGACCTGTCAGCCGCCACAGTGGGGCTTCAGCCCGTCTCCGGCACGCAGATGGCCAGTGGGAGAGCTCACACGCTCGGTTTACAGTGTGATTCCTCACCTCTCACGGTAGTTAGGCTGTGATTAATTCTCTCGGAGTCTGAGTTGTTTTGTTTAATGAATAGAGTTGTGCATTGCCAATACCGCTAGATGGGTTTTTCGGTTGCAGTGAGAGAGCAGGGCGGCTGGAGCGGAACCATCGGCAAGCTGAGACTCTGCAAGCGTGCGTGCATGCACTGGTGATAAAGTGCTGTTGCCCACGCGTGGTGTCGGGAATGGACCGGGCAGCGGGATGCCCGCCGGAGAGAGAGCTACACACCCGCGCTGCGATCTGGAGTGCAAAGAGAACATCTCTTGCTGTGAGCAATCTGTACTCTCTTCGATGCTTTCTCTCTTGCTCCGTTTTATACATCTCTCTTTCAACCTTTGCCTACTTCGTTTTTAGCGGCAATTTGTAAAACACGGACCTCCAGTCACCTCTCCTCCATCCCATAATGCCTCTCTGCGTGATTGGTTCACATGTGCCCCTGTCACATTGCTGCTCATTCTGTAGCTGCGAATCTTCTCTCTAAGGACAGCAAATGTGGCGGTAACCAAGTTGAATTTACGACCACATTTTAATGCCAAAACTAAAATACATTGTACAAAAAAATCTAAGATTTTAAGAATAATATACATAATATAACATTATGGCACAGAAGTTGCATAAGTGCATTTATTCAATAAAGTCGATATTCATGTTTGAACTTCATATTAGATATATTATTCTCTTTAATTTATCCATTAAAGCTTTGATTGGGGGATTTAAACTCTTGCCATCTGGCATCCCAAAGCATGAAAGCTTGTGGAAACTTATTAATGCAAGATAACGAAAATATCAAATGGGGGGAAAAATACTTTCAGGATAAATAACCAGCAGGCAAATAATGGAGACAGTTATGGTTAATTAATTGAGAGAGGCAGCATTCAAGATTGAGATTAAAAGTCGCAGACCTATAAGAAAGTTCTACAGTGCCATCATATTGATGTTGTATATTATGATACTATTCTCATTACTCTTTTGACATTATTCTCGTAAAAAGCCTATCATGAACTAATTTTCTAAAACCAAGGACCAAGGGGAACCAAATTTAATAGAAAAACAAAAGAAAGCACTTACATTTTTATTAAAAAAACAATACAATCTCGTTTCAGTTTTGCTCTTGAAATCTTAGATTTTGTTTATCTACTTTATATTTCCTACTGAAATTTTGGCATCATGAAAACCCCACTTCTCTCAGAAAGTTTCTTTCAGAGTTTTTTTCCTCAACTGCCGTAATCCTAACACATTCATTTCACAACTCAATTTCTCTCACCCAGCAAAATAAAGCCCTGTTCTCTCTTTCTTACACCTGTCTTTCCCTCTGCCTTCTGAGTTTGTTATGTCCCCCATCAGCCGCCGACCTAAAACAGTGTGATAACATCGCGTAAAAGAATGAGTGAAGCAAGGAAAAGCATTGGAAGAACAGATGAAGAAATCAATCTTTCCCAGCCCTTACCCCCTCCCAAATCCCTAATGTTATATTCTTATCCCATTACATCCCACCCTCCAATATGCCCCCTGTCCAGTGCTTTGCTCCATAATCTCTTCATCTCCAAACGCTTTCTTTTAATATGACTCGGGCCGTCCCCTGCGCAGCCCTCCTGCCTGTTTGTGTTCTTCCGTTGTGCATCACTGGGGGTCACCATGACAACATCACCCTGACAACCATCCCTCCTCCCAAATGTTCCACTCGTTTGCATCTCATTTGCATGTTGTCACAGCAACCAGCCGCATTTGACTTTGACAATAAAGGGGTTGGTGTAACCCCCGCCATCGCTCTTTACCCTGACATCCAGCTTTTCTATTCTCTCGCCCAGCATGACACGCTTAATTCCTGTCATACACTCTTTCTGGAGCCCTTCTCTTAAGTCATTTTCTCTTTTATTTTTCCAGGCAGATTTAAGAAAGTGTTTAGCTCATGAAAAATCCATCAAAAGTTGACTGAATCATTTATTTCCTGTCAAAATAAATTTGAGGCTTTTTAACCTGCTTTGCTTAACACTTCTGGTCACGCCACAACTCTTTTTACTAATTTCCCCATCATTTCTCGTTTTGTCTCAGAGTTACACACACAAACCCTTGCTATTTGTCCTGATGCTTAACACTTCTGGTCACGCCACAACTCTTTTTACTAATTTCCCCATCATTTCTCATTTTGTCTCAGAGTTACACACACAAACCCTTGCTATTTGTCCTGAGACTGAGGTAGTCCATCCCTTTTTCCCCCAGAAGCTCCAAACACAGCTGCTACAAAACGACTTACTTCCCTTCTACAGCAGATAAAGCCAATTCCGTCATTTGCATTCCAGCTCTGCAGAGACACAAACACACACATGCGCGCACACGCTGGCATATCACTCCAGAGACTACCTCAAGCAGCTGTGAAATTAGTTACACGTTTTGAATTTGTCATTTTGAAATATTTTGTGTGCATTAAGGTGACTAATGAAATGCTGGCTGTTTTTTTAAGACAAGGATTTCAGTTAAGCCCCTTTGCCGATAAATGCGGGCAGATGCGTGAGAGGGGTGACTAATGCATTTGGTCCTTTCAGAGTGTTTACAAACAGGAAGCAGCTACGTTGTCAAGTCGCTGACCACTTCAGGTGTTCAAGCGGGATGGCTGAAGGAGGTTGATTATTGTGTAATCTTCATCACTGTAGTTTACGCTAAGCATGTGCGTTACTGAGCAGCCCCACAACAAGCACTACTGAAATGAGGAGCATAAGCGGAATGCAAAGCAGCTCTTTCTCAACCTACAACTACTTATTTAATATGCTGAAGTGCATGCTGGGCCATGAGTGCATGTATGTTTTCAGTTCTCTAGGTGCTTGCATGTATGTGTTTGAGTGTTTATATCTGCACAAGATTATATTTATCTATGACTCCTTCAAGCAACCAAGAACAGAGAAGGAAAGAGCAAAAGAGGGAGAAATTGATTGAGAAAGAGAGAGAGAGAGAGGCTAGCTGGAGACAGAGAGAGCTTTATGAAAACAGACAGGTGTCTGCATTGAGAGAGTGGACATGAGGAGAGATGAAGAGACAGTAAAGGGGTGTCGCGTTGACAAAGCGACAAGAAGTTAGAGATTTCTGGCAAAACAACCATTAATGTGGCTGCAAAGTTAAGCAGAAAACTATATGCAAATGAGCAGTGCTGCAATGCAGCGAGCACCAATAGGAGTGAGGAGGAGACAGTGATCCGCCACCTGATCGGTGTTGTTACTCCCAACTAAAATGATTAAAAACAGTTTTATTAATTGAAATAAAACTGAAATAAATTTTAAAAGAAATATTAGATCAAAACTTAAATGAAAACTAAAAATGTTCTGATGTCAACTGAAATAAAATAAGTTCAAGTATACTAATAATTTAATTAAAATGATTAAAACTAAAGCTGAAATAAAAATAAAGCTAAACAGAAGTCTTTAGAAAACTGATAAAAAGTACAAAAGCACAAAACAAAATTACTAAAACAAATTAAAATGAAAACCTAAAAATAATAGCTAATTCAAAATATTAATAAAACTATAATCATAAATAAATAATGCTAAAATAACACTAAATTAAATTAAATTAAATGAATATCATCAGCATTTCTGCATTCCCTGGGAATCAAACCCATGCATGGCCTACTACTAAGCAATACTGTTTAAGCAACATGAACGCCAATAAGACATTCTCTTCCTGCATTAGTGGATGGTCCTTGGCCAAAATAAGCTGAAATGTGGACGAGACATTTTGTTGTTTATTCAACATCCTGGCAATGCGAGACTAGTGTGAATAGGGTTTAGTGAATAGAGTGTGTGTTCCTGTGTGTGCATGTGAGAGAGGATGCCCAGCCTAAGTGGATATTGAATAAACACAGATGAAAGGAATGATGGAGAGATGTTTAAATAGACCATGGGATTTGATATGAAATAAAAAGATGAATATGAAACCTCCTCACTGTGGAGACTGTCCTTTTAGGCACAATAATACAGAAGTCCCAGTGAAACATGTCTACAATAGAAATCAATAACATACCCATTCTTACATAGGACTGCAGGTTTAGTGGAAAAAAAATAGAGCTCTGGCTCTTTGGAAACTGAACATGTTCAAGGCTGTGCAATTCAACTGTTCCATTTCTGCTCATCCCAATGCTTCAATTAAGCATCTGAATGGCCGGACATACATTGTCCCTGAAGAGCATCGTCAACCATCTAAGTATGAATATGAACCATGAAACTAAGGCAAGAAGAAAGAAGAAAATGGAGTAGGATACCCGAAGAAGGTCGCTAAAGAAAAATTATATCAATAAGCCATAAGAGCTGACGCACTGCAGTGATTTTACTATGGGGTATTGTTAGGCATGACACAAGCTGCTTTGTACAGCTTGGCTTATTGCTTTTATATAACAGTAAAAACATCACAGATAGCAATATGTTCAAATTATTACATTTATTAACGATAATAATCATAATAAAACATTCTTCTGATGAGTAATACATTTCATTAGCCTAAACAAAGGCTGTTCATGGTTGCTAAGGAAATTGGAAAACTAACATACCCCATGTCTGAATATGCCTTTAACACATTTTTTAAAATAAACTTAAAATGTATTGTCTAATATATAAATTCAAAAAAGATTATTATTTTATACTATACATTACATATATTAAATTTTAATGTATAATAACAATTTTAAAAATGAATATTAATTATTTTATATAAATTTTATATTAAATAATAAATGTAAAAATGAAAGCAAAATCATAGACAGACATATTGGGACATCTTGGCTACATCACAGCTTAAAGCATTTCTTTCAGAGAATAAACTGTAATATATAAATATTATATAATAATAAAAAAGCATCTGAAAATAAGAGCAGAAGTGATGTCTGCCTAAACGCCTGGTTTAGGATATTGGATGGATACTTGAGGATGGAGAATTGAGGACATGAAAGAGATATTTTGAGTGATGGACAAAACCAAATGCACTGCAAATACTCGCAACACAACCAAATATAGAAGCAAGCTGCAAATACTCGCAACACAACCAAAAACAGAAACATGCTGCAAATACTCGCAACACAACCAAATACAGAAGCATGCTGCATATGCTTGCAACACAACCAAATACAGAAGCATGCTGCATATGCTTGCAACACAACCAAATACAGAAGCATGCTGCATATGCTTGCAACACAACCAAATACAGAAGCATGCTGCATATGCTTGCAACACAACCAAATACAGAAGCATGCTGCATATGCTTGCAACACAACCAAATACAGAAGCATGCTGCATATGCTTGCAACACAACCAAATACAGAAGCATGCTGCATATGCTTGCAACACAACCAAATACAGAAGCATGCTGCATATGCTTGCAACACAACCAAATACAGAAGCATGCTGCATATGCTTGCAACACAACCAAATACAGAAGCATGCTGCATATGCTTGCAACACAACCAAATACAGAAGCATGCTGCATATGCTTGCAACACAACCAAATACAGAAGCATGCTGCATATGCTTGCAACACAACCAAATACAGAAGCATGCTGCATATGCTTGCAACACAACCAAATACAGAAGCATGCTGCATATGCTTGCAACACAACCAAATACAGAAGCATGCTGCATATGCTTGCAACACAACCAAATACAGAAGCATGCTGCATATGCTTGCAACACAACCAAATACAGAAGCATGCTGCATATGCTTGCAACACAACCAAATACAGAAGCATGCTGCATATGCTTGCAACACAACCAAATACAGAAGCATGCTGCATATGCTTGCAACACAACCAAATACAGAAGCATGCTGCATATACTCGCAGCTTGCAGCTTGCTTCTGTATTTGGTTGTGTTGTGAGTATTTGCAGCGCATTTCTGTATGTTTTTTGCAGCACGTTTCTGTATTTTGTTGTGTTGTGAGTATTTGCAGCGCATTTCTGTATTTGGTTGTTCCGTGTGTATGTGCAGCGCACTTCTATTATTTGCAGCACGCTTCTATATTTGGTTGTGTTGTTTCTGTATTTGTGCTGTGAGTATTTGCAGCGCGCTTCTATATTTGGTTGTGTTGCGAGTATATGCAGCATGCTTCTGTATTTGGTTGTGTTGCGAGTATATGCAGCATGCTTCTGTATTTCCAGATTAAAAAAGTAATGCAAAAGTAACGTAACGCATTACTTTGCACAAAAAGTAACTAAGTAACGTAATTAGTAAATTTTTTATGGAGTAACGCAATATTGTAATGCGTTACTTTTAAAAGTAACTTTCCCCAAAACTGCTCGTGAGCTCTACATCATTCAACCATACTGTTCGTTTTTGTTGTTGTTTTGCCATAAGGTTGCTGGCAATAAATGTGATATTTTCAGAACACCAGGCTACTTTTGAATGTCCATCAATGGAAAAAACATGCTTTTGGGCTACATGATGATGATGTAGTTATTATGGCATGTACCAGCAGGGGCCAAAGCACACATCCAAACTCTGCTGCCCTGAAATATGCCTGCACATGTACAGTAGACTGTAAAAAAAACATTAATTTGAGTTGAATATGTTCTGCTGAAAAGATGTTAATAGTTAACTGCACTCTATGACTGGCACAGCATGCAGAGAAAATTGCTGCTACATCACTTTAGAAATTTCAGCTCGAAAATAGCAAATGATAACCATCATTTATTTTTATATACTTTTAGACTGTACTTAACCGCTTAATATTCTACATATTTTATTGTACAGGTTTAGCGAATATTTATTTATTTATTTTGCTATTACAGTTACATACTGCCTATAACATCTAGCACATTCACATTTTATTTAGAAATTGTTTCTAAAATTAATTTTTGCGATATACATAACTTTTAAAACGTCTCCATTGGATTGAAAGTGAGCCTGAATATGATTGGCCGTTTGAGGCACATGATGCATTTGCTTAAACCTGATTGGCTGATTCATATGAACCGTTTGTTGTCAGACGGACAGCTAGATGCGTTAGAACTAGTAATAGTTTTAACGTGGGGTAAGTTTGAATATTTGTTTTTACATATTTAACGGAACTTTTCGATATCTAAACAAAGCTGTAGTTGTGTTTAGTTACACAGCTGTGTAAAATAATTCAGATACGTGACGTTAATCTTTCTTAAAGTAGATGTTACACATCGCTAGCCTGATGTTTTGAGATGCTAGCAGACGTTTTAGCATGACACTCTCTCATCTTCTTTTCATTTATTTCCTCAGATCTCATATCTTATGAATGGAGGTTTCTGAAGCCATGGACAGCAGAACACCACTGGCAGCCCTGTATCTCTCTCAACGGAGCAGTGAAGCTGGAGATGTGGATTTCTCAAAACTCACTCCATCACAATTTGGCATATCAACAAACAGCTTCTTGCCGTCCTCCAAGATTAAAGGTTAACAACAATAAACTGGTTCTTCCTCATGTATCACTGATTACTTGTGCTATTCTGAGTTCTTAAGAGTGTGAAAATGATTATGAACACTTTTTATTCACTTATTGTGACTTTTTATTTTTGATAATTTTTGAATGTTTGTATTGCAATTTAATTGTATTGAAGCACTGTTAAAGGGACAGTACACCCAAAAATGAAAAGACCTTCGTTCATCTTCGGAACACAAGTTAAGATATGTTTGATGAGCTCTCTGATAGCGCTCCCATAGACAGCAAGGATACTACCACCATCAAGGCTCAGAAACGTAGAAAGGACATCATTAAAATAATCCGTGTGACATCAGCGGATCAACCGTAATTTTACAAAGCTACGAGAAAACTTTTTGTGCACAAAGAACACACAAATAACGACTTTATTCAACAATTCGTCTCCTCCGCGTCACCATATAGTGCCATTTTGGAGAGTATCACATGCATAACTTTCCATTCTCTCCTCTGTCCCCCTCCACCACCTCCTACCACTTCTATAACAGCTGATAATTTCGCCACATTCTTCACAGACAAAACCAGAACAATCAGTAGTCAATTCTCAGCCCCACACACACAGGACTTCAAACCAACCACACCCACTGCAAAAACTCCCATCTTCTCCTTCTGTCCCCTCACTGAGGCAGAAGTATCAAAACTTCTGCTCTCCAGCCATCCTACAACATGCCCTCTAGACCCAATCCCCTCACACCTCCTCCAAGCAATCTCTCCTACACTTTTACCAGCACTCACACACATCATCAATACATCTCTGCTCACAGGCACCTTCCCCACTGCATTCAAGCAGGCTCGGATAACCCCACTGCTCAAAAAACCTACATTAAACACTTCACGTTGTGTTGCGAGTATATGCAGCATGCTTCTGTATTTGGTTGTGTTGCGAGTATATGCAGCATGCTTCTGTATTTGGTTGTGTTGCGAGTATATGCAGCATGCTTCTGTATTTGGTTGTGTTGCGAGTATATGCAGCATGCTTCTGTATTTGGTTGTGTTGCGAGTATATGCACTGGTTAAAAAAGCTCTTTGGATTTGCTAGAACAGGCTACTGCACTTTTTAATCAGGGATTGAGTAAAAGGAGGTAAGATCCTGAGCAAAACTCGCACTGAACCAGTTTTTACTTTGGAACTTCCTTTTCTGTAGTAGAAGCGTTCAGAAAGGTTTGAGAGTGAGCACTAGCCCTGGAAACTTTCATTGTCAGTAGAAAACCTTTTTTTGAATAGAAATGACTTATCTATCACAGTCTACTCCCGAAATCTTACTCCATTTTCTGTGCTCACACTTCTGGATGTGTGTCATATACGTGCACCCCCCACCCCGTCCCCCGCCATTCCTTGATCCCCCAGGACACAATTGTGTTGCGAGTATATGCAGCATGCTTCTATATTTGGTTGTGTTGCGAGTATATGCAGCACGTTTCTGTATTTGGTTGTTCTGTGTGTGTGTGCAGCATGCTTCTGTATTTTGTTGTGTTGCGAGTATTTGCAGTGCATTTCTGTATTTGGTTGTTCTGTATGTATGTGCAGCGCACTTCTATATTTGGTTGTGTTGTGAGTATTTGCAGCGTGTTTCTGTATTTTGTTGTGTTGTGAGTATATGCAGCATGCTTCTGTACAATTACATTTTTCCCCCGGATACAAACTAATTCGCTTTAAAAAAACTTCCATGAATGAATAAATAAATAAATGAGGGGAAGGGAGCTAAATAAATGCTAATCCTTGGCGCAGTGCTCAGACACATGGACAGAGGGACACTACAACAGCTTCCTTCACACACACACACACACACACTCACAGACTGCGGCAGGGTGAAACTGTTGCTGTAGCGCAGTGGGATTCTGCAGTAAATCACCACACCTGTGCGGTGTAACCTGTGCGCGCCGCCTCTCTCTACCCAAGGGAACGAACGTCCCACTTAAACACTTGTATAAAAGCTTCTGCAGGAAAACAAATGTGCGTTGGGAGAAACGGCTCTTAATAAACGACGCTAGACTGAGACAGAGCAGGGAGTTAAATGCCTCTAACGGCACACACTAAAACAGCCCTAAACAAACATATTTTAATAAAGACTAGCACTAGTCCTCTCTCTACCCAAGGGAACGAACGTCCTACTTAAACACTTGTATAAAAGCTTCTGCAGGAAAACAAATGTGCGTTGGGAGAAACGGCTTTTAATAAACGACGCTAGACTGAGACAGAGCAGGGAGTTAAATGCCTCTAACGGCACACACTAAAACAGCCCTAAACAAACATATTTTAATAAAGACTAGCACTAGTAGCTAACATTTCACTAACAGGTCTATGTTCGGTGTGCATTAGTGGTTAATATAATTGAGGCTGAGGAAGGATGCTAATTATGAAGAAGCTTTGGGAGCCATTAGCTCTTCCGCTATGAATAAAAGAGGACGAACTAAACTGACAAGTGTACATAACTCACGGTGCTAATGCTAATGTCATGGGACTCGCTAAACACCTACGGCAACCTGCCAATGAGCCTTGATCAGTTTTGCGCTTCTATTATAACCGTTAAACACTGGAATCGATCCGAATATCCATGTTTCCATCAGCACCTGAGGACCACAATGACCCGGGGGCAGCTTTGCATTGGCGGCCATTTTGATATTCATGATTTTGCGTCAGTGGACCAGAGCTAGAGAGATATTAATGGCATGAGGCAAACTGAACTCGGCTCGGAGCGCTTCTTTAATAATGGCTAGACTAACGAAGTGCGGGGAGCTCCAGTAAACGACCCCAGTAGATCTAGCACCATTTTCCTTTAATGGACTTTAATAAAACAGCATGATGGTCCCTTTATAAATCCTCTGTCAGAGGCAGGTGTGGAGGCACAGCAGGAGCAGCGCTTCAAAAATCGCTAAGCCAGGGACGTGGAACGAGGAAAGGCTGCTTAGCTGCACTACCGAAGATTTGCAGCATTGCTTAATGAATGTTAGGCTAACTCAGATGCTGTAGACGTTTAGCAGTGAGATGTACAAAGTGCTTTATTACTCAACTCTTAAGCAAGGCAGGGGAAATGGAGGGAGTGGGAGAGTTGGAGAAAAGTGGAAATGGGCGAAGAAAAATGCAGCTGGGTCATTTTCATTATGCAGTGCATTTTAATGTCCCCATCATATACAGTAAATCTTACATGGACAGTTCACCCAAAAATGAAAACTCTATCATTTAGGCCTACTCACCCTTGTATCATTGACTGACTTCTGTGGAAAATAAAAGAAGATATTTTGAGTAGTGGTCGACCTATACATCGCCAAGGCCGATATATCGGCCGATATTTGGCATTTTTTCAAATATCGGCATTGGCCGATAAGTTTTTCTGTTTGGCCGATGTGTTCGAGGCGGACTTTTATTTTGATGGCGCGGCGGACTTTTATTTTGGCGGCACTGAGAATGGCAGCGCCTGAGCGCACACCGCTCACATTCTCCCTCTTGTTCGCTGTCGTCATTCAGTTCTGTCTAATATGGATAGAAGTCTATCTAATAATCAGATAGAACTGTTAAACAAAGAAATTAAAATGTATTCAAAAAAGTATTATAACGATTGCTTTAATATTATTAGTAATAGAAAGGCAAACATCAGGAGGAGAGTTCTGCTTGACTGGAGACGCACGATCGACAAAATTTAAACTATCGATTTCAAATTATGCTGGGCTTTAAGCATTTGCCCACTGTCATATTCATGTCATTTTAATTGCGTGCTGTACGTAAAATGAGTGCTACCTTGGCTTTATTTAAATTAAAAAAAAAAAAAAGATTCCCAATGCACACACACTTCCCAGAATACTGGTGCCCTGTTGGTTAGTGTTTACTTCCTTTTTAATTAGATTTTTATTAAATATTTATTTATTTGTGAAAAATGCTTTGTCTTCTAAAGTATAAGTATGTTTATTTTACACAATTATTTTAATCCATTTCAAATTATTTCAAATTTCTTAAATATAAATTAAAATAAATAAAATTATATCGGCTTTATATCGGCCATCAGCCACCCTGCTTTTCAAGATATCGGCATCTGCAGTCAAAAAACCCATATCGGTCGACCACTAATTTTGAGAAATGTTTCGGATATTTTGAGAAATGTGTTTTTGTCCATAGAGGTTAATGGTCACCAAATCTGTTTGGCTCCCAACATTCTTCAAAATATTTTCATTTGTGCTCAACAGAAGAAAAAAAAAACATTTTTCATTTTTGGGTGAACTATACCTTTAATATACATTTAATATTAATAATATAAAAAAAATATTGAACTCAGGTTAACACACTCATGTTAATTAAATTCAGCACTTTATTTCCATCCTTTTATTTTCCATACTGTCAGGAATACTTTCCATTTATTTATTTCCAACCTGTTTCAATTGTTTTCGTGCATATTAAATAAAGAATCACATTATAATCAAAAAAGTTTCAATCCTAACTTGACAAGCTGTCTGGTGTGTCCTTTAAAGTAGCAATGAAAAGTAGCGACAGATCCTTTTTTTCTGCATTGTGACATCCATCTGAGGATAACAGATTATCAAAAAAGATAAAATGTAGGATGGGAACTTGGTTATATCCATCGGTTGTTTATTGGATTTTGAGATGTGGGTGATGCACTGAAAAATGGAGGCAGATTTAAATCCATGCTTACAGTCCATTTTAAGAAAGGGGCGGGGTTTAAGCAGACTAAATGATTGGAGAAGTCCAGCATACATCACCAAAGAGAAGTCTGTTGTTTCACTGGAAAATCAACATTTTTACTAAAAAAATTACAAGCTCAAAATAAATAAATAAATAACTAACACGTATGCATGGATGAATCATTCATAACAAGATCGATATCATACATCTTGAAAATAGATAGGGTACAATTTAATTTCCTAATGACTTTTATAAAACTAAAACAACACAGGCATATTCATCTGTTAAAAATGACAGAGCTCATAGCAGGAATAACCCAGCTCCGCTTTGACGGACTATGTATGTGTCATCTTTGTCATGACTGGTACATCATTAGAGAGATGGGTGGAAAAAGGCTATGTGTCACTCTCCTGTGGACCAGCCATTAGAGTCAGAGAGGGTCACCACTCTTTCTCGCTCTGTTTCTCTCACTTCACATTTACCGCCTATCTTGGTCATTACCTTTTATATCTTCCTTGTATTTCACTCATTTTCTCTCTTACTCTGGCTCTCTTTCTGTCAATCAGGTGAAGTGCGCAATATTACTAATAATATCTCATGCCCATTCCTATTGTTGTCCTCCATTAGCATCCTCTAATGCATATTAATGCAACCACTGCCATAACCTGATCTTGAAATGCTGACACCTTAGCAACAAGTGCACATAAACATAAAAAACCCAGTCAAGAGCTTCCCACCCCCACCCGTCCGTTACCTTAACTCTTAACCCCAGCCTATATTACATCTCCATGGTGACCGGTGCCTGGCAACTCCTGGAAGAGAGCGGTTGTCGTAGCGATGCAATGTGAGGTGGTGATGTCATGGCCCGGTTACCACAAACTCAAGGGGCTATTATTTCTGCTCTTATGGGAGATGCTTGAACATTATGTATTCACCACCCCGTTACCATGGCGATCCATCGCAATAACTATGGGACTCGGACCTCGATTTGTCTTCATTAGGGAGGACTCAGCGCCGTTTTGTTCGTTACTCTATCCCCACTTCACTGTCATTCAACCTCTGGTCTAGCTCTTTCCTCCTTCACCCATCGCCGTCCTTCCTCACTCTTTTCTCGCCACTCCAATCAAGCCTAAGTAATGCAGTCACGGGCTATGCACACATATAAGCTCGCTTTGTGTAGCCACACACCCAGTACACACAAAATCAATATGGTATACTGGGTTCACCTTAAGTTAAACAAGTATACACTGACCAGCAACCCCCCCACTTTCTCTTTCTCTCTTCCCTCTATACAAGCACACAGTACTCTCAATGCTCTCGTAGGAATGTGACCTTTTTATTCAAATGGACACAGTGAAAATGCATTATGTAGTGCAACCCTTAGGACACCTACACACTGGAGTGTACACCGAAAATTACGTCTGAAGAAATGTTGGACCTTCCCACATGAGTGTAGATTTCAACTGGTGACACAATCACAGATATTTCTAACTCAAGCGTTACATAATGTGGAGCTTTTTTTACTGATACCAAAATATTTTTAGATAATTTATATAATATTATATATAATTATATCATAAAATATGATTAATAATGTTTATTTATATTAAATGAATTAAATAAATAAATTAAAATTAAATCAAGTTCTCAAAATAAAAAAAACATTTCAAATAAAACAATTACTATAACACTCACCCTTAAAATAACATATACTGCAGATGCTATCAAACATAATAGCCATACCACATAACTCAAATTTTGACTTAATGGTGTTTTCTGATTTGTGACCCTGGACCACAAAACCAGTCATAAGCGTCAATTGAATAAATGAATAAATAAGCTTTCCATTGATGCATGGTTTGTTAAGATAGGACAATATTTGGCCGAGATACACCTATTTGAAAATCTGGAATCTGAGGGTGCACTCTACTGCCCAAAACAAGCGTTTGAATCATCAGTGGCAAATCCTTTAAATGAAAACGTACTTACGTGAGTCAGAACTGCCGGCATTTTAGTCTAACGTTACTCTCCCAGGATCAGTAAACAGTGCTCCATAAAATGTGCTGCACACATCTGGATATTTGGGTTAAACTGTTCTGGAACAGTGTTGTAAATACAACTTAACCACTGATTTCTAGTCGTGTCCTCTTTTGGAAGACCAAACAAAGTAGTTTCGCTTTCACAACGAAAAACACAGCGGCCTAGCGGAAGCCCCGGCTTAGCGTGAGCTGAGGCCGGGCTAGAGTGAGCAGAGGCGGCGGGTTTGAGAACAGCGTAGCCGGCGGATCCGACGAAGGAGCGGCAAGCACATGTGACGACACCGGGCTTCATCCATGGTGAAAGCAGATCCGGCGATCCACAGCACTAAGTTGATGTATTCCCCTTTGTGCTCCAGGGTCACATTTGTGAATTTCATCTGCACTTGCAAAATGATGCTGTTATGTGAACAAATGTTAAGAAATGTTAATTTGCTGCAATGTATTCCACTTATCAATGGGAATTTTAAAAAAAGACAAGAAATCGAAATCAATTTTATTCCCGCCTGATTTCAAATTGACCCACTTGATGAATTTTAGACATTTACATCAGTCAACCGCTCTAAAGCT
Organism: Sinocyclocheilus anshuiensis; assembly: GCF_001515605.1. NCBI lineage: Eukaryota > Metazoa > Chordata > Actinopteri > Cypriniformes > Cyprinidae > Sinocyclocheilus > Sinocyclocheilus anshuiensis. Next base: position 573,148 of record NW_015549580.1, read on the forward strand.
TTTTCTAGTGTGTAGGCAGCATTATACACACAAACATCTGTGCCTGCAGCTGTACGTAACCTGAGCACTTGCTTATTGATGTTGTTATTATTATTATATAATTCTTGGCCTTCAAGTTCACTCCTGATTTAAATAAAATCAAGAGAGAGCAAAGAGTGGGAAAGAGAGAGGCGTGTGTGTTGATAGAATTGTTGAACTGTATCTTTTCAAGTGTAGCGCTTCCTTCCCCAAATGATTAAAAATGACTGTCCTATAATAAGCTAGTTTGTGTTGACAGCAGCCTAGCTAAAAAGGAATAAAGGTTTTCTAAATCAACTCAACATTTAAATGAAAAAGAGCATGGCACATGCAGTGTGTTCTAACTGTGCCAGTGTCCACATCCTCTGTTGAATGTTCATTCAGCACTTTAAAGACTTAAAATCCACTATTTAACCACAAGACAAGTATAGTAGGGATGCACCGATACCACTTTTTCCAGTACTCGCCCGATACCGATACTTTTATTTTTGGTACTTGCCGATACCGAGTACCGATACTGATATTTTTATTGCATTTGTACATTTTTTAAATATTGGGTACAGAAACCAAAAGGGTATGTATAATGTTAGTTGGTTAACTTCATTTATCAAATAGATACAGTCAAACCAAAATTTATTCAGACACCTTCAACATTTCTCACATTATCACAGTTTATTCGCTATCGTTTAGAAAATGGTAATAAAATATGACAAGAACTCAAAGTTAAACTGTGTCAGAACAAATTCATCTTGATAATGTTAGATAATTTTGATAGAAAGGTATGTAATAGATTACAATCAACCAAAATAATTCAGACAGCTGTTAGTATGACAGTATTTACACAACTATCAATACTTAGTTGGGCAACCCTTAGCCTTAATGACAGCATATAGTCTCCTGGGCATTTCACACAGGCTGTTACTTTCACTTTTGCCAGAAAGTCATGTATGCCTAAGGTTGAAAATAAATGATGTTTATAGTGAATGCCCCTATGAATGGTTTTATTTTTACGATTAAGTTTTAATCCAAATGATGCGTGTGCTAAGTGAGTGAACATCAAAGATCACACAACAGAATTGCGCGCGCTCTCTCTCTCTCTCTCCCTACCGTTAAGTAACTTGTGCATTGTTTTGCATTTGTTTTTTACATATCCGACCGAACTACAAACTTTCCAGTGATGTCTGTGAGAAAGATATATTCACTCGACAAGCTCGCGCATCTGCGCCGCCGCGCGCTCAATCCACTCAGCGTGCTTTGTTAATCAGCTCGCGCACATACAGGCGTTAATACTGAATGTTTAACGTTATATTCATTGCATACATATACTTCGTAGTAGACATCCTTAACTCCTTTCTGCTCTCTGTTGTTCTGTTGTTAGTGTTTCTTTGTCTGAATATGGCGCTTATCACATGCTGTGTGGTATCGGCGTTTGGTATCGGGGCATTTTTACGAGTACGTGTACGAGTACAGGAGCTCCGTATCGGGCCCGATACCGATACCAGTATTGGTATCGGTGCATCCCTAAAGTATAGTTTTATTTTCTGGGTGTACAGTACGAACTTACTACAGAAATTTTACGTTTTGGGTGGGACATATCAAATGGATCATCCCTTTTTTTTAAATAGCCAACAGGATGCAGTTACTTTACAGAAGTGATGGAAAGAAATTGTCAATTAATGATGGATCCTGCTATACAATTTATATTGTGGTATATCTGCAGCGTAATTTTAAAAAAGTTTACTCACCAAACTCTGCAATAGATGGACACTTCCAGTGTAGACAGCTTTGTTGATTATAATGGAAGTGATTCAGTTTTGACATGTTGTGCTGAGTTGCATGCATCAAATATAGGCTCAAATTAACTGTAGGTTGCTTACGCTTGTCAAGCAATGTTGTGACTTGACATCAGTATGGATTTTAACTGATGACACCGTCACAGGTGTTTCTAACTCAAGTGTTGCAAAACGTGAAGCTGTTTTTTTTTTAATCTTATCAACACCGGATTTATCATTTATTTATTTGTATTAAATAAGCATCAAACAAGTTCTCAAAACAAAATGAAAAACAACAAAAACAAAATAAAACTAAAACAAAACAAAAACAAAAAAATATGAAAAAAATTAAATAAAATCATTATGATAACATAAACTGCAGATGCCAACAAAGATATGGATGAAGCTAGCACATAACTATAATTTTGATTCATGGGGCCTAAAGTGTCTTATTTAAACAACATGATAGTAGTTGACAAATAGCAAGTTCCCCAATGAAAATTCACCTTGAAATTAAAAATGTCAGAGGAAGTGTTCAAACAATTTGATGCAAGACAAAGAACAAAATTCAAACTCGGTTTTGGCACATCTTAATAGTTAATTAATGAGTGGGTGAAATCCTGCAGGTGCCCCCTACACTCAACTGCACATATTTGAATGGGCTTGAGTACTAAAAAACACAAAAACCATCAGGTGTACATAAACTCAGAAGCACAACACTACCTTTTCTCCTCTTGAGTGCACACATGGTGACATTTAAAGGGGGACAGAACAAGGACACAGTAATTGCACAGCGACACAGAATGTGTGTGTGAACAGGAGGGTTGTGAATTATCAAGCACATGTGTTGCAGCTCACACAGTGGAAAGTATTATTCTCTGTGGAGCAAATTGCCTCATTTCCGACCCATTTGAAAGCCAGCTCATCCCCATCAGCAACATACAGCAAAAATTACACACACGCGAGCACGCTCACATTCGCATAAACTGTCCATTTAATTACCACAAAACTCCCAACCACTCACACATACAAATTCAGCCCCACGGTTTTGGTGATGTCTTTTACTCACTGCCTCGTGAAAGAAAGTGCTGCTGCTGGAGAGGGCCAGTCAGCCAAGGGGACACACAGTGGGTTTGTATTAGTGTTAAAGCCCATAAACAATGTTTTGTTACTTGATGTTCATTGGTAAGCTGTGTACCTGCAGGTGTAATTTCCATTCATACTGAATGTGTTTATTGCAGTGTGGCGGCCCAGGTTCACACCGGGATGGGGAATGAATAATGCTTTGTCACCAGACCCATAAATTCAGCATCGTGTCTCACCTGTGCTGAATGTGCATTCATGAGTTGTCTTTGAAGTCAGGAGGAACACAACACAGCCAGGCAGCCACTTAATCAATGACCACCTGATGCCAGGCCTTTGGACCTGCCGGCCCCTCGCACGAACCATTCTTTCACTCATACCAGAGCCCTTTTTTTGTGAGTGCCCTTAAGAGCAAGTATCATTGTGGTGTTGCCATAGCAATATTCCATAGAATTAACATGTTTGAATACTACTGTGGTAACACTATAGAATTTTTTAAGTACCTTAAAGGGATAGTTCACCCAAAAATGTAAATTCTGTCAATAATTACTCACCCTCGTGTCGTTTCAAACCCGTAAGGACCTTCGTTCATCTTCGGAACACAAATTAAGATATTTTTGATGGAATCTGAGAGCTGTCTAACCCTGA
>NW_015549580.1:577107-577487 GCF_001515605.1 Sinocyclocheilus anshuiensis
GTAGCAAGGAGATCTGTAAAATAATCCATGTGACATCAGTAGTTCAACCGCAATTAGGGCTGTCACGATAAACGCAATATCGCAATATTGCAATACCACGCTATTGACAAGCAAACCGCAGAGGAATGCAAGAACAGCAGCAACCGTGATTTTTGCGTGTTTTCTTTTTTCGTAAGGTTATGCCCTTCTTGTTTTACACTTATAGATTTCTATGCAAGTACTGGTATTTCTGAATGGGTTGAGGCTGGGATTTAACGCATTTGAAGTGATAGTACTTGATAAACATATACTATGTGTGGAGAGCAATCACTCAGTATTATCTCATTTTTGACCAAGATGGCTTTTAGAGGCTTTTGCATTGGAACTCTTCATATATATAT
>NW_015549580.1:577540-580423 GCF_001515605.1 Sinocyclocheilus anshuiensis
TTAACTTAAATGATTTTAGCAAATGGCTGCAATATAACAAAGAGTGAAAAATTTAAGGGGGTCTGAATACTTTCCGTACCCACTGTATATGTATATATATGTATATATGTATGTATGTATGGCGATAATACCGCATACCTCGCTATTGAGCCACTCAAAACTACCGCAAGAGAAATTCCCTCACCGCGACAGCCCTAACCGCAATTATACGAAGCTACGAGAATACTTTTTGTGTGCAAAAGAAAAAAAAAAAAACGACTTTATTCAACAATTCTTCTCCTCCGCGTTACCCTAGCGCCATTTTGGAGAATATCCGCTGGACGTAAACAGCGTATGCTATTCTGTGTCAGCTGCGTCACACGGATACGCTGTTTCCGTTCAGATCAAATCACAACAACGTAGGAAACACATCTGGCGTGATGCAGCTGACACATTGCTGTCTATGCAGGGTCAGACAGCTCTCAGATTCCATCAAAAATACCTTAATTTGTGTTCCGAAGATGAACGAAGGTCTTACGAGTTTGGAACGACGTTAGGGTGAGTAATTAATGACAGATTTTCATTTTTGGGTGAACTAACCCTTTAAGAGTACCACATACAAGGTCTAAAGTCTGATACCACTATATTTAAGCAGTTCCATTGCAAATTATATAAGTGAAAGTCAAAGAGAAAGCTTTAATTGTTAAAAAATAATAAAATAAAATATTAACACTAAATAAATAAATGCATGAACTCCACAAGTTTCTCAAACCTAACGAACCTGTTCTCTACCATTTGGGATCTTTTGCTTCAATGGAATAACAACATCTGACCGTCTTTATAAAAGTCTCATGATCAATGTCACAAATCTGCTTATTTGATTAGAAACAATGATGAAATTTTAATATTTCTTAGTCATTTTAAGCCATAAATTTTCTGCCATCAAAATCCACCTATGTTAATTTCCAAGTTTATATTAGATTTTCAATCACAGAATTTCAACAGGGACTACATTTAAATTCAGTTTTGGACTCCACAGTATATAAATATGGTAAAACACTTTTGACAGCATTTTTGTTCATTTATATCATTTCTTTATCTATTCATCTTTTTTAATACAACAAAGTCAAATAAAGAAGCTGCAAAGGAACCAAAAATCCCTGTCAAAAAATATGTGATAAAATAAGTGAGTTTACAGAAACTCGCATTATGAAATTAATGTTTTTCTGCAATGCATGTTGGCCTCAATTATTGGCACCCCTAGAAATTATTTTGAGTAAAATATCTCTGAGCCGGAAATGTTCCACTCCTTTGCAACCCTAGTTGTCAGACACTACTGGAACTTCAAACGGGACTGGCTTCTATGGTCAGATGAAACTAAAAAAAATAGTTTTTTGGCAGCAAACTCACCAGATGGGATTGGTGCAAACAGGGATAAAAAGTACCCAATGCCAACAGTTAAATATACTGCTGGATCCAGGGCCATCCTTAGGGGGGTGCAGCTGGTGCGGTCGCCCCTCGAACCTTACTTCAATAAAAGGTTAGAATTTTGTGATTTTTTTTAAATGAAAGATCAAAATGCATATTTATTTTCACAACCACCTTTGCTCATATTTACCAAGGGTGCCAATATTAGTGGAGGCCACTGCAGACAGACAGACAGTTCCTGGCACTGTATATCACAGAAGTGCTGAGTGTGTATGTGTCTTGGTGCAGTAGCTTTTTTGAGTATATGTGTGGCTGGTCAAGCTCTAGTAACAGTGTTTTGTAGTTGATTTACAGCGTGCCAGAGAGTGGAGGAGATTAAATGTGCAGTTTGACTTCTATCCTTCTCTCTCTCTCTCTTTCTCTGGCGTTCATCCCTTCCTTTCTATACATTCTTTCATCCCTTGCTGCTCTATCTATCTCTCGCTCCCTTTTTATGGCTGAATCCCTCTCTCCCTCTCTCCTCCAACATAAAATAGCTGACATAAAGTCATTTGCTCTTTTTTATTGCTCTCTTTCAGTGCTCTAATGATTTTCACATCCTTCATGAGGCCTTACATGTGTGATGTCATGCTCTTTCAGACACACTTTCTCTCTCAATCTCTCTGCCTGTATACAGAGTGTTAGATTGATAACATGTAAAATTTGACTTTCTGAATATTAATGCCAAATGTGACATTTGCAACACATTTTACTTGCATGATTTGATGTATTTCTGTGAGAAACAGCATATTCAGTCAGAGAAAAAATGTAGATCAGGACTTGATCTTATTCACTGAGAAGTGATTATATTGTGAAAAGAGGCTGTTAAATATCAGAATAAAGTCAAACCAAATGGGAGTTTGCTAAATAATGTGCAAATAGTTATTCTGAAAACATTATTCTCTAGCCCACACAGACTAAGTGATGTCATCAGAACAGGAAATATGCAGAAATATGAGAGATAATTCAATATGTTGATGTGGAATTTGTGGTGTTGGAAATCTGCTGTTTTTTTATTCCAAAGTTTGTATACAGATATACATGCGCATGCCTGGCCCTGTTCTCACGACAACTCTGATTTAAATTAGTGTCCATCATGACAATGTCATCTAATCATACAACTAGCCCTGTTCTGCCTTGAGAGAGAAAGAGACAGAAGCAAACAAACCCGTTCAAGCACTCATCCACCTTTAAACACACAACCACTGAAAGAAAATGTAAAACATTCACAAACTCCACAAGACAAAAATGGTTATGTTTCTCCAACTGTAAAACCGGTATAAACTAGGCTGGTTTATTACGCAGTCAGGCTAGTCTGGTTTGCTAGTCTGATTTTAAAGGGGTCATATGATGCTGCTAAAAAGAACATTATTTGGTGTATTTGGTGTAATGAAATGTGTTTATGCGGTTTAAGGTTCAAAAAACACATTATTTTCC
>NW_015549580.1:581205-589101 GCF_001515605.1 Sinocyclocheilus anshuiensis
AGAGAAAGGAAAAATTGAAATCGCATCATATGACCCCTTTAAAAGGCTTTTGGGCACCAATCAGTGGAAAAGGCTAGACCCGCAAAAACCAGCTTAGACCAAAAAACCACATTAGGATCGTTTTAGCAGTTTTTCCCCCCTCAAGATGTTCAGGATTTCACTTCACTCCTCTGACCAGGGTTTTTATTGTTAAGTAAACCTAAAATTCAAACTATTGGTAACACTTTAGTATAGGGACCAATTCTCACTATTAACTAGTTGCTTATTACTTTACTAACTATTAATAAGCAGCTAATTAGGAGTTTATTGAGGCAAAATTTGTAGTTAATGGTTTGTTAATAGTGAGAACTGGACCTTAAAATAAAGTGTGACCAAACTATTTTTATTGAAATACATTGTTGAAATAAAGCTATAAAGCTTAAATAAAGTATAAATATATTTTAATGTTTTAATATATAACAAAATAACAAAACTTTAAAAACTGAAATATGTTTAAGTTAACAAATTACCAACTAGAAATGAAACAAAACTGAAAAAACGAAGCTAAAAAAATTTAATATTTAATTAATATTTTAAATGCAGTAACTAATAAATGTCAAAAAACACATTACAAAATTACTAAAAATTAAACAAATAAAAATATAAAAAGCTAATTCACAATATATAAATCATAATAATATATAAATAATACCAAATTGACTGCCTCTGACAATGAAAAATCACAAGATAAACTGCTAATGAGCCTCTTTCAATTCTGCATTCATCTTGTTTATTTCAAACCTTTATGTCTACCTTTAACCCTCTCTAGAACAAGCTACTCTCACTGCTGCACTCTGAGTAGAGACGAACCTAGAGAAGAGCCTGTCACAGTCCAACAAACAAACACTCAGCCCCTTCAACGTACTGACTCACTCACTTGCCTTTGCTCTTTCTGCCATTCTCATTCTGATATTGCTGCCAGGCCTTGCGGATGATACACACACACATGCTTCTCTCTCCAGAGGGTAACGCAAAAACAAGCTTGTTTCATTTAGAGTGTGCTTGACTGCCTTTAGCAGTTTCTGTTGGGGCAATGACACTGACCACAGCACAGAAACACATTAATCTTTAAATCTCTCTCTCACACACAAAAACTTCTACCACAACCACCGAACTGTGATCTGCACACACATAGACACACTGCACACAGATGAAGGGAGACAGGGAAAGATGGAGAGAGTCGTCATCGCCGTTCAGGATTGAACAAGACAGCGAGGGAATAAGCCCGGGAGGACGAGACGTCATGCACTTTTAAGTGAGGTCACCACAGTTGTCACTGTCTGGAGTGGACAGTCAGAACATACAAAAGACCTTTACGCTTGTCCAGACAGAAGAAACACTGTTTCACTCCAGGCCAGGAAAGGACTGACGTCTTGGTCAAATGGAAACTATTGGGCCGAGCGGAGACAGACGCGTGAGGTCTGCAGTAGTGGCTGCGTAGATTAATTAAAGATTTTTATCAGTAGTGATACAGACAGACAGAAAGGGCCAGACAGTGATAGAGAGATTTATAGATAGATGGATAGATGGATAGATGGAGGCCTTTGTCAGTCTATTTATTTTTCAGTGTGCCAGGAGGAAAAACTGAAAAAAATCTCAAGTCAGCACAGCTCTCTTTGAATACATTACGACTAAAACTGAGGATTGAAGTTTAACTGACCGACACCATGTTTGTGTATATGTTGTTGTGTGTTTGAATGTTAGTGTGTCAGAACCAATCCTCAAACAAAAGCCCTGAGGGGACAGCATACTGACCAGGGCCAAAAAAAGTTTTTTCTCTCCTCCTGCATTGCTTTTTAGCCACAGTGCTCCAGAATATTCAGTGGCATGGAAAAATAAATAATATTTTACTCGAGTTGTGAATGTGAGCTTGCAGTCTGTATTGAACATGATGCAATAAAACACAGTATACCACAAATAATGAGAAGAATCTTCTTACTATTGAGTTGTCCTCAACTGCACGCGAAAACAACAATGACTAGTGTAGTCCGATTTCCAAAAAGAATGACACTTAGGAGACAGTTCTTTTCATGAATAGTTCAAAAGATGAGTCACTGGTTTGAATCAGTCCGAAACAAATACTGTATATGGCATTAGCAGAGAGAGAATGTCTTTCATATTTAAGTAAAATGGACAAAACTGAATATATATCAGAATTAACCCATAATAAAATCAAACCCGACTGAAATCGAACTGAGAAGAATTAAGAGTTTATGATTCAGAATGATATTGAATTAGGAACTGTGTATCAGTATCTAATTGTGGGGCTGCAAAAACATATTTAGCTAATTACTTGGCTTGTGAAGTACGTTTACCTGCAATCTGTCTGGTTAACTAAGTTTTGCTGGTGAACAGTATACTACCATATACTGATCTAACAGTTAGTCCAGCACCAAACCACCATAAACCAGCGTGAACCTATATATAAATTCATGCTGGTCCAATCTTACGCTTACAACCCAAAGGAAGTAAACATCTGAGCAACATGTAAAGTAACCAGCAACAGTTAGTTCTGTTAAATGATGCATTGTTCACCCGCTAACTATTGAATATCTTTTAAAAAAATCTAATGTCATAAACCTTTTTTGTTTTACATTCTGTACTGTACTATATCTATATTCTCTACATGGTGTATTGTGCACATATCCCGTGACTACAATATTGCACTGTTATGGAACATAAACCCAATTTGATTTTGTTCTGATTTTGACTAAAGGTGCGATCATTAGCAATATGAAATTTTGCATGTAAAAAGGTCCATTTCCTATGAAGCATAGCTCACACAGAAGTCCCTTTAAAACCAAACAACTTTCTTCTGGTCAACTTGGCGAATCCTCATGACCAACTTAACACATTGCAAAATCTGCTGTTTCTGCCTCATTATGATATTCCAGATTGCATGTATATCTAATTAAGTAACTGGATGATCAAATGTAACTGCACCCTAATTCTTTCTTGAAAGAGGGTTCAGTGTAGAAACTTATAAAGATGACTTAATTTCCTGGTGGACTGGCAAAAATATATGACTCCCAAAAATGCAGAAAACAATGCAATCTGATTGGAACTCACCATTTCAGCGGCTTTATTTGCAGTATGCATGAAACTGCTTGAACGGTCAGTGGGTGGAGATTAGTCTAAGCTGGTCATTTCAGCAGGCATATATACAACAGTTAGCTGTATACTCAAGAGAGTACACAGCAGAGTTGCTTGGCAACAAATTGCTCACCAGTGTGACACTAACTCAGCATGGTCTCACATACCCCGGTATTACCAGCTCTCCTACTACACACACACTGAGGGTTGTGTGTGTGTGAGAGTAGTGCTCTGGAGTTAGTCAAGGGCTTCAAAGTTCTCTGAACTTCAGAACAGCTTCATGTAAATGGGTGTGCTGACTGTTATCGCTCATACACACATCCACAAACACACACCCTCACTTTTATGCTACTTTCATTCATGAAATATTTTGAAGGAAAAGCAGTGACAGCATAAAAACACTTCAAAGGGTGGCAAGCGGAGATAGGATGAGCCAAAATAAAAGAATTCCATTTAGAGTCGATACGATGCAATGGTAAATAAATTCAGTGGGAGAGACAGATGGAGAAATGATAAAATATTGTGAGGACTAACTTTAGTCTTGAGGGATGGAGTGAGCAGATGGATGGACAGAAATTAAAAGAAATACAGAGAGAGAGAGAAGATGAGACAGTGAATGCTTCATTGGGGTTGTTAGTAGGTAAACGACCATCAATTGCTTTTGAGTGAAGTGAGTGTGACACCCTCTCATCTCTCTGCCCGTTCCTCTCCACAGCAAAGCACTGCCTGACAAGTCTTCAAATCACTTTCTCTCACTCCCTTAAATTAATAATTCACCTGAAAATTAAGTTTCTGTCATCATATGCACACCCTTCATGTCGTCCATTTCTTCTATGGAACACAATGAGAAACATTGTGCTGCTGTTTTCCATGCAATTACAATGAATGGGTACTAAAGCTTTCAGGCTTCAAAAAGGACACAAAGGCAACATAAAAGTCCCATATAAGCGGTCAGTACGATTTGAACACTATTTTACAAGTCTTCTGAACCCATTTGACAGATTTTCTTGACAAACAGACCAAAATTTAAAGGCTGCAATACTATATATATATATATACATGCTATATGACTTTATATATATACACATGCAATACTATATATATATATATATATATATATATATACATACTATATGCATGCTATATGACTTTCGCCCAGATTTTTCACCGATTTTCAATGCTAGTTTTTTCTGAGTTTTGTAGTTGACAGATTTCACAGGAAATTAAATAGTGCACACCACACAGACAAAAAGGTACAAAAGCTGTCACTGGAGTGGTACCCTTTCAAACAGTACACCTTATTTACCCCTGAAGCGTGCATATTAGTACGTTAAAGGAGACATATTATGCCCCTTTTTACAATATGTAATATAAGTCTCTGGTGTCCCCAGAATGTGTCTGTGAAATTTCAGCTCAAAATACTCCACAGGGACATATTATGCCCCTTTTTACAATATGTAATATAAGTCTCTGGTGTCCCCAGAATGTGTCTGTGAAGTTTCAGCTCAAAATACCCCACTGATAATTTATTATATCATTTTGAAAATGCCTATTTTGAGTGGAAGCAGAAACACGCTGTTTTTTCGGGCCTGTTTCTTTAAATGCAAATGAGCTGCTGCTCCCTTTTCATGAATAGAGCTGCGCCATTACAGCTCGGACCTGCTAAAAACATCTGTTTTGGTTCTGATTATCATGTTTATCGCACTGAAATCATGCGTTTTAAACCATATGAATTTAAACTTCTGATATACAGTTTTCTGAGAGCACACATCCGAAGCACACGGACAGAAAGTGGCTGTCACAGCATGTGAGTACTAAACTAAGTTCTCATTCACATACAAGTTTACGTTAAAAACACACACGAGTTACAAAAACAGTCGGTTATGTCTGTGAAGGTAAACAGCTGGGAAATAAATTGCATGTTTATTTTAGATCTATGTGGCAGCAGCAATATACAGTAAATAAATCAGTAAATCCACTGCTCTGTTGTCTCCTCTGAGGCTGGGACTGTAAATAGTGTTCTGTGCTCGTCTGTGCAGCCAAAGACAGAACAGTTAGCATGTTTTGCTCAAACTTTCACCATGCCATTAGAGCTGGTACACTGCTGCCGCTTGCGAAAACACAATAACGGTGCCGTGGGTGGAAACTTACAGATTAAGGGGCGGTAATATTATAATGAGATCCCTTTGCCACGTCACCAAGGGAGCGAAATCAGACGCGCTCGTTTTCTCGTTTTGCTCAAACTTTCACCATGCCATTAGAGCTGGTACACTGCTGCCGCTTGCGAAAACACAATAACGGTGCCGTGGGTGGAAACTTACAGATTAAGGGGCGGTAATATTATAATGAGATCCCTTTGCCACGTCACCAAGGGAGCAAAATCAGACGCGCTCGTTTTCTCAGACGATTGCAGAAAAAGGCTTACCAAAACAAAGTTACTGGGTTAATCTTTTTCACGTTTCCTTGGTTGGTAGATGCACCGGGGACCTGATTATAGCACTTAAAACCTGGAAAAGTCAGATTTTCATGCTATGTCAACTTTAAAGGTATATTTGTATCTATAGTGTTCATATTAGTGCTCAAATGGTACACATTTTGAAAAGGTACTGCCACAGCGACAGCTTTTGCACCTTTTTTCTGAGTGTGTATGATGAACATAGACTCAGATAGGGATGCACGATATCGGATTTTATCGATATCCGATTTGCAGATATTTTTCCACTCATTTTGGCCGATGCCAATATTGTTTGGAAACAACACCAAGTCTCTATTGTGCAGAGATTATAAACAAAATATTTTTCATTTTGGTTAGTTTTTAACAAAAACTTGCTTGTGAGAATTAAATAAACAACAATGAAGTTCTTTTATAATGAGAGTACATTGAAAGTATATAACTATAACTATAAATAAATCACTGCATTTTTTTTCCAGACAGATGCAGTGGTAACCTTAGCATTTTATTTGAAGATTTAACATTTGTAGATGGTCTAAAGCAAAAGAGTTGTACACATTCTGAAAATCTCTTAGAGCTCCTTGTATTTAAGTTTTCATAATCCGTTTGAAAAAAAAAAACATATTACACATTAATTAATAAATCTGTATATATAAAATTATTTAATTTACAAGTGTCTTGTTTGTGATTTTTATTCATGCAAGCTATAGTTTCTGACCTTAAAAACATATTTGTGATTTCATGACATTATTTAATCAGAAGCACAATCTTTGTTATTTGCGTATTTTACTTTCATTTTATTGCATGCTGCTGCTGCTCGCACTGGTGACTGTTGACTCTATTGCACACAGACACGTCATTCTGTACTTGCATTCTCAGATTAAATGCGGCGATCCAAAACAGTGAATCTAGTCATCCTTCAGGTAAAAGTTTGCTTCAAGAATGACCACACTGCTGACATGACCTTATCACTATCACACCCTGAGCACATGTGAGCTAATCGTCTTATCGGCAAGGCATATCGTCATAATTTTTCATATCGGGCCGATGCTGATATTTGCATTTTAAGCCATTATCGGCAGATTCCGATAACATTCCGATAATATTGTGCATCACTAGCTTCAGACTGATTCTGTCCAGTCTGAGGACATCAAACACATTTGATATTTTGAGCTGATGTTAGAACACATTTTCTGTGTCATGCACCTCCTAGCAATGAGAATTTGATGTGTTTGGAACGACTTGAAAGTATGATAGCATGCAATCCTCCGTTGTTCAGTGTATGAGGCCCAGTTTTTCTCTGTAACCATTTACAAAGCCAGCAAGTGTGTGATGCCTAGTTTTTCAAAGTCTGTTCTTTAAAAGCTGTGTAATGTATTCTAGCCTTAAGTCATTATTCACCAAAAATCTTGACTTCGTTGCTCACCTTCATGTTCATTAGAGTTCATGAAAGCCATAGCATATGATGTGTGAATGAATCATTGTAGCCAGCATTTGAATGAAGCGGTTGATCCAGTTCATAAATCTGAAAGAGTCTGACAGATTCATTCATAAATCGAATGGACTGACTCAATCTGGGTGTGGCAGAGATTTTTAAGATACTTTTATAGTGCATTTACATCCTTTTCAAAGCTTTAAAGCCTCATTCACCAAGAAAACTAATGCATGGAAGAGAGCGATCGGGACATTCATCAAAATTTCACCTTCTGCACTCTACAGAAGACAGACAAACATAAGGTTTTGGAGCGACACAAGGATGAGTAAATGACAGCATTTTCATTTATGAGTGAAGTGAACAATCCCTTGAAATCCTTACCCTGTCATTTTCTTATAAGAAATGTTACAAAACTGTCCTGCTGGCTAGGCAGAATGCAAGAAATGAGGAGGGAGAGATGTCTTCCTTTTTTCTTACTTCTCTTGCTTTCATTTTTATATGCTGAGGCTATCAGGGGACACAGAGCTGGGATGGAGTGAGAAATGAGGGAATAACTGGAGGAATGACTGCAGGTAGAAGATGTTAAGGCAAGAGATCGTCTCAGGTTACATATGTAACCCTAGTTCCTCAAGGGAACGAGACGCTGCATCGGAAACGCTAGGGGAACGCCCTTCAGCGTGACGGGCTCTGAACCTCGTGTGTAATCAGACCAATAGATGGGTGAGACGTCACGGCGGGTGACGTAATGACCAGGAAGCTATAAAAGCACGTGCGGTGAGACCAGCGTCAGCTCCTAGGAATGAAGCAAGCGCTGGCAGGGAAGCTGGAAGTATGGCACCGAGACGCAGCGTCTCGTTCCCTCGAGGAACTAGGGTTA
>NW_015549580.1:589834-596294 GCF_001515605.1 Sinocyclocheilus anshuiensis
TCTCAAGAGCTGACTCAGCATGCTCCGCTCCCAGGCAGACAACGCACAAACTGTGTGTATCCACACCAGTAATGAAACGCGGGCAGGGAGGAACACACAGTTTGAAACGCTGGCTGCCTTCGCCCCTACTCAGACGGTGTTTATTTTCATGTGCTTTAGACATAATTCTTTCTTTTATTTATCTTTCTACGGGACAGACAACATCAAATAAGACTCACAACTGACACACACACAGAGCGCTTGCTGAATGACAAAAAGCTGACGCTGGTCTCACCGCACGTGCTTTTATAGCTTCCTGGTCATTACGTCACCCGCCGTGACGTCTCGCCCATCTATTGGTCTGATTACACACGAGGTTCAGAGCCCGTCACGCTGAAGGGCGTTCCCCTAGCGTTTCCGACGCAGCTCGAGTTCCTGAAGAGGAAATGTATGCTGTAAATGATAGACGGAGGACGGGATCAGAGAGGAGGAAAAAACACAAATTCAGAGATCAGTGGAGGACAGATGGAAATAGAGACTTGGAATCAAAGACGAACGAAAACACAGAGGACCGCTGATCGGATTCAGCTGTTGAGCTGTTAAAGAGCACGCACATACGCTCCAGGTGGATACACGGCGCACAAATAGCTACTTCAAAACCTTCTGAAGAGGCTAGACAGACAGGCTTACAACCACCAGCCACTGACCACAAGAAAGCAAATAAATCAAAAACAGAGACAGCAAAAACAAGACTCTAAGAGGCAAGAAGGGGAATGAAAGATCTTGGAGGAAAATGAATAGTGTGTCAGAGAGAACAAGCAGAACAATCGTGCTGAGGTGCGTCTCTCTCAGTCTCTCTGATAAAGGAAATGTTGCAGCGGTGTATTTGTGTCTCTGGAGAGAATAAAAGCGAGAGAAAACAGACAAAGAACAAAACAACAGAAAAATGAGGACAAGCTGAAATACTGTATCACTAAACTAATACACAAATATTCACATAACACGATCCATGCATCAAAGTTGAAATACAGTATCTGCTCCTCGCAATCTTTTGCTCGTTCTTTCATAAACATGCTGCTTAAGCAAACAAACAAACCCCATCTTGAGCAAATAAGAAAAACAAGAAAACATCTAACAAAATAAAAATGAAATTTTAATCAGTGGGCCTTTGAATTAGCACTGTCATTAAGTAAACAGGAACAAGGCGCATGAAATATTCATGTGGTACTCACATTCATTAAGGAACTGGCCCTCGAGGGCCCCCGTCAGAACTGGGACATATCATGATGTATGGAGAGAGAGAAAGAGGTCCAGAAGATCGTGAGAGGAGAATGATGAAAGAAGGAAGAGAACTGGTGGAAACAAGGATGAGAGATCACACAGATGGAGAGGATGACAAGAAGAGGAGGAAAACAACTGAACAGTCACTGTTGAAGAGGACGAGATGATAGTATGGAGAAGAACAACATCGCATGATGAGAAAACCATAGCAACGGGAAGAAAGCAGTGAGGTATAGGATTCAGAAAAACAGCTGAACCTGAAAGAAAGAAATATTTCTTAAACAATGCTATGGTAACAGAAAGCAATGTTGAGAGAGAAAGAGCATAAAGAAAAAAGTATATATGTATATAGACTAAACAGCTCAAAATAGAAATGCAAGACACCCAATATGGTAAAGTTCAAGGCAAGACAGCGTAACGCATTTCTCAGCATATGGACTATAAAACACTGATTACACAATACATCAGCACTTGACAAACTACTGTTCAACAGACCTTTCAGAACAGAAACCATGGCATAAAAAAATGCATTAAAGGTACACAGAGCACATTAGGAGTGGTAATATTGCTGATATATATTGTATTGAAGTTTTGAATCTTTAACCCCCCCCCCAAATAATCAATACAGTATTATGAGGTAAAATATCAGATTCTTATAATTATTTAATAGTTTTTTTGTTTGTTTGTTTCCGACCACTAAGAGTCATAGTAATCAAAAGGCCGCATCCAGTGAATACTGGAAAAAATGTATCACGGT
This sequence comes from Sinocyclocheilus anshuiensis, assembly GCF_001515605.1. Taxonomy (NCBI): domain Eukaryota; kingdom Metazoa; phylum Chordata; class Actinopteri; order Cypriniformes; family Cyprinidae; genus Sinocyclocheilus; species Sinocyclocheilus anshuiensis. The sequence continues at coordinate 591,852 of NW_015549580.1, forward strand.
TTTCACAAAAATATTAAGCAGTACAGCTGTTGTCAACAATGATAATGTTTCTTGAGCATCAGATCAGAATGATTTCTGAAGGATCATGTGACACTGAAGACTGGAGTAATGATGCTGAAAAATCAGCTTTGCTTTCACGGGAATAAATTACATTTTAAAAATATACTCAAATAGAATAAAGCCATTTTAACTAATATTTCACAATATTGCTGTTTACTGTATTAAAAAGCTGAAATACCAACCCTCAACTTTTAAACAGGCATGAATTATATTATAAGCCATAGCTGTTCAAGCATGTAGGGCGTTTAGTATCTCATGTTCTCCGCTAAGTGTCTCTCTGCCCTCTGGCAACACGCAGGGAGCTCTCTGACGAACAAAGCCTGGGGTTAAATTAACCCATAAAACCAAACGAAGGATTATGCGTGCACTGATGGGTTAAATCAACCATTTAATGACTCAACTTTTGACCACACACTGGTTAAATCCACAAGGATGGGTCTATCTTAGAATGACATCCATGTTATTGAAACAAATGTTTCTGTGGTATATAACGCTGTGGTTTTTATAAAACTTTGTCTTGTACTCTAATGTTGCTTACTTCATAAACTCTCCACTTTGAAAAGAGCATAGATGTGTTGAAGTGATGTATTGAGAAGAAAGATGCAAGCGCACACAAAACAAGATAGAGAGAGAGGAAGATGAAAGAGGGGAGAGGAGAGCAGACTGAAAGAGTAAAGTGATTGATTTTCACACAGTTCTAAAGCCCTGTCTCCGGAGAGAAGGAACGAGAGAAAGGAAGAAATAAAAGGGACTCCTCGCTCTCCTCTAGTTACACACATTTATTTCTGCCCTTTATCTACCTTCTCTTCCTTCCATTCACTCGCGCTCTCACGGTCAACATTTATTCAAATAATGTTCCCAAAGCCACCTGAGCTCTCCACCACATGGGAAGAGAAAATAAGGGACTGAATGGAGAGAAGAAAAAAGGATACAAAAGTTTAGAAATGTAGTGTAGAGAGATACAACAAAATAAGACTAAACAGACAGATGGGCGGTGGCTGCTGAAATAAAAGAACAACAAGCAGGTCAGGTGAAGATCTGGTTTGAGCAAACAACGAACTGAGGCGTGTTTTAAAGTGTTTAGCTATATAGTGGAGCTTCAAAGGCTGCCATACAAATAAAGACTTTGGAATATAGGCCAAATGATATTATTCAATGATAAATTAATAATGATTCAATTAATAAAAAAATAGTTTTAACTAAATAAATGCATACATACAATATATAATGTACAAATTATTTCTTTTTCTTTTTCCTTTTTGATCTGGGTCTGATCAGTGTTCTGGATCTCTTATTTGCACCCACACTAGAAAGGCAAGAGAGTACAATTCAATCGTTCAGAGACTGCTCGTGCATAATAGAGCTCTCAGTAATGTTTCTTTTAAGCATCAACTCAGACTCCAATAATCAGTACAAAACAGAACTTATCCAGCAATGTTTCTTACAATATCTCATACTTTATTACAATTCATATTTTATATAATATAATATTATAAGTCTGCTCTAGGCCAAACATCAAGCTCTGATGGAGATGATGCGATTACTCCACACTGTATACAGTAAGCTCCACTGGTTTTGAAATGTTTTTCTACATAAACTTGCACTAGATGGATATCTTTGGCATTGCACAGCTTCTCACAGCTTTTTCTGCATCTTGCACTCAAAACATTGCTTTCTTTTCCTGTCATCAGCGCTACAGCTCTGCAGTTAACTTACTACTGTGCGCCGTCTCGTGTTTTTAAGAGCAAAAACACGTTCTGTGTGATCATCCCCTTATGCCTGTCACTCATAAGTAAAAATAAATAAATAAATATGGACAGATAGGTGGATGAAGAAAATGGTGCATCATTTAAAGGTAATTTTGGATAAATTATATCACAAAGTTTACTGGTATTTTGGCACTGATGTATGTATCTTACTGGTAATAAGCCAGAACAGTGTTACTTGTGTGAACAGCATTTATTGTATTGTGTATTTACCAGAAAAGTCAGTTTTTGTGCAAAAGTTTAATGTACAAAAGGAACTAAAGATTAACTTAAAGTAAGAGTAGAGATATAAAAATCATATGGATTGCACAACTCGATTTGGTCTTGGAAGATTTTTGCTGAAATACAGAGTTTATATTTAAAGGGTTTATAAACTTGGGATCTTTCTTCGTAGAAACATCTAAGAAGCAGGAGACGTAAGCAAAAGTCTCAATATGCTCTCCATTTGATCTCATTGCTGCCTAAGGAGAAACAACTGAGAAAGTAAAGAGAATTTATTTGTGATTTATCTTTCCAAGAACAAAAGAGAACAAGACAGAAGGTGACAGAAATCAGGAGTGAAGGGTGCTGTACTGGACCAGAGAGAGATGCAGTGTCATAAATGTCATGCCAATAATGCTCCTCCAAGGCTGCCGTTCTCACTCTGTCTGTGTGTTTGTGTGTGTGTGTGTGTGTGTGTGTGTGTGTGTGTGTGTGTGTGTGTGTGTGTGTGTGTGTGTGTGTGTGTGTCTGTGTGTGTGTGTGTGTGTGTGAGTGAGTGAAAGAGAATGACAGTCACAGACATATAGAGTGCAGACACACTTGCCATCTTTTCTCCTTACTCTTGTTTGTAGTTAAGCACTTCAATTTCCCCCATCTGCTTCTAAATCTCAAAGAAAAGGGACAGGAACATAATGCCACCACTTCTTTCAAAGAAAACGGCTAAAAACAAGAAGGAGGAGTAGAGGAAATGAGGTGGAGAAAGGGTACTGTTTGTGTCGGAGGAAATTATCATTAATAAAACCTAAAAATAACACTGGCACTCCGAAAGATGACTGAGTTATAGCGCGAGGCAGAGCGGTAATTACGGCCGGCTATCAGAACGCACGCTTGCATTAAATATTAAGAGAAGAACCGGCGCACACGTCTCATACATTTGAACGTCCTCAAGCGGTGCTTTGTACAAAGTGCATAGACTAGGCCTACCCCTGCTGAGAGCGCAGACTGAAGCGGGCTGATAATTTGCCCTCTAAACTAAACTCAGCTTTAGTTCTCTGACAAGCATCGCTCTCAAATGAGTGCGGATTCTGTCATTCAATGGTGAATTTGTTCGGTAAGCAAGCTGTTTTTATCTACAGAAAGGCGAAATTATCTATTCAGTTCTAAGTATTTCAATATCTTTTCTTACCGTGTTCAAAAGAACACAAACAAAGCCACAGGTGCACTCGCACAAGTGTGCCTCCCAATGCCACCTGATGGAATGACGAAAAAAGGTGTGACACCAAGAAAACCAGTTTATAGATGGCTCGTTTACATACAGTAAGTGATACTCACACACGTCCTCAGGCCAGATATGTTCATTTTAACTTACACAAATGCACACATATGGTAATTTGCTTGTGTGGATGGCAGTCGCCTGCTTGTGCCTGTGGGGACACTACATAGAAACATGCGCATTTATTTTGCTTCAGACACAAATGTGTGCCTCTGGACAGACTGTATCAAAGACAGACAACAGACTTACAAATATATAAAGTCCATTTCGTCATACAGTACAAACAAAAACAAGCACATACACAAATGACCGCGCCAGTAAACTCCCACTAGGACGCTTCACACTCAGACTACACAAATATGCTTACACCCTGACGAGCTAATGGATTCTGTTAGATCTATGATCTTCACCTGCGGGGTGGTTCAACGCTCAAATGTAAATATACATATGCTACTCAACAGGCAACTCCCATTATGGAATGTATCCAGTCTTGAGTTTCAATAACAGGAATCACAATTTGTGCATATCCACACATGTAATGGATCAGGAGGGAAACTGACGACTTATTAATTGATGTGAAATAAATGTATTTTAATTTTAATTAGCCTAATTTAACTGACATTAATTTAATTTATTTAAAAATAAATTAAAAATTTAATTCAGAGACCTGAACACACATTTTCTATGATGAACATGTTTTTAATTTCAAAAAATTTGATTAAAATTTAATTAAATTAAAATTAATTAAATAAAATAAAATAAAATACAATAAATTTTTAAATAAAAATTTAATATTTTTGATGTGGGCAAAAAGTTAAAAAAAGGAAGAAAAAAAATAAGCAAGCAAGAAAAAAAGTGACTAAGGTAATACAACTATCCTGATTTTATAACGAAAAAGCCTCATTAAAGGTGCACTAAGCGATTCTTGAAAAACGCTTTTGACCACTGTGTCGGGCCGAGTCCCAAAACAAACTTGCAGCCAATCATCAGTAGTCTAGTAATGATAGGGAAAAGAGAGCACCCAGTGAGTGCACAGGACGGATATTAGCTGATCGACTATAGATAGCAAGTAGGGATGCACCGATACTGAGCTCCTGTACTCGTACTCGTACTCGTTAAAATGCCCCGATACCAAACGCCGAT
>NW_015549580.1:596805-607586 GCF_001515605.1 Sinocyclocheilus anshuiensis
TGAGGATAGCAAAATAAAGTAAACTGACAAATTATACCCAAAATTTCTTCATACAGTGGACTACCAGAAAAACTGATACAAATTTGGGACCAAAAATTATTCTGACCGAGTCTGTTGAGGTTTGCATGAAGCTGGTTGACAGCATGCCCAGGAGACTACAGGCTGTCATTAAGGCTAAGGGTTGCCTGACTAAGTATTGATTGTGTGTCATACTAACAGCTGTCTAATTTTTGGTTGATTGTAATCTATTACATACCTTTCTATCAAAGTTATCTAACATTATCAAGCTGAATTTGTTCTGACTCAGTTTAACTCTGAGTTCTTGTTATATTTTATTACCATTTTCTAAACTATAGTGAATAAACTGTGATAATGTGAGAAATGTTGAAGGTGTCTGAATAAATTTTGGTTTGACTGTATCTATTTGATAAATGAAGTCAACCAACTAACATTATACATACTCTTTTGGTTTCTGTACCCAATATTTAAACAATTTACAAATGCAATAAAATATTGGTATTGGTATCGGTACTCGGTATCGGCAAGTACCAAAAATAAAAGTATCGGTATCGGGCGAGTACTGGAAAAAGTGGTATCGGTGCATCCCTAATAGCGAGGGATGGCAGAAAAAAATAGGAAAATTTCGGAGAAACAAATAATTAAAAAGAAGGTTTACAATCAGGCAAGAGGTAGGACTCACGTAAATATCGGAGCAGCTTCCCACGGTTGAGAGAACTCAAGGAGTGGAAGGGAATCGGACGCCGAGGTTGCTTTGTTTCTTCTTTATAGGTGAGTTACGTTGATTTTGCTTTGTTTCACACAATTAATCTGTGTTGGCTTTTCCTTGAATATGCCGCGGCCAGCAGGCATAGCAGATTCCGCCATTGTCGCTGCCAGGGTTGTGTACGTACGTACGTGTGGGGTTGAGTTATCAAAATAGGGGTGAGGTCCTGTTGGGGAATGGGTGTGTTTGTTTTGGTGCTTTCAAATATCAACATCGTTTGGCAAAAATCGCTTAGTGCACCTTCAAAAGAAATAAAATCTTAAATTGGGGTATGGGTGTGTTTGTTTTGGTGCTTTCAAATATCAACATCGTTTGGCAAAAAATCGCTTAGTGCACCTTCAAAAGAAATCTTGAAAAAAAAAGTAGTTTGGCATAATCTCAAATTTGTATTTCTCTGAAACGTAAACTTTTTTTTAATTGAAGTCATGCGGTGCAAGCAACATGCAGGGGAGAAAACAGAAATATACATAACCCCTCATGACTCTGTATCAAGGTCAGTAAGTCTTTGAAATATCAGCTACTTTGACATTTTTGACAAAACATAGCTAGTCCAGGCTGTCAAATGTCAAAAATATAATGATACTTATGAATTAATTCATGTTATTTGTTACAAACAAAAAAATTTTGCAAGATGTAAGGAAATGATGCATTACTTTTCCTTGAAAGTTACATCTCATTACATTTTTAGAGTCATTAGATTACAATTTTTCATGAAAATGATTTAAAATTATATGTTTCTAAGAACTTGCTTGTTTTATGGAGGCGCAAAGACATTGCCTTAGATCTAGTTCTCTACCTGTGGGATGACTTACAAGTAAGTACACATGTACATGCTGCTCAACAGGTCATCAACAGGAATAATAATTACGCGATGCCTTTTAATTACAGGAATCATGTGAAGGATTGGGACAGGGCCTGATGGGATATTGAGAGAAATAAAATCCCAGCAGTAGCCCTTATAATCACAAGGCTTCCAAGATTATATAATGACGAAATCTCTCCCTCTTTCATTTAATTCAGTCTGCTTGAAGGGAGCATTGCGATCTCATTTTAAGCTTTTCAGATCGCATCTCTCCCTCTTTGCTTTCCTTTAATTCAAACCGTGTCTGATTCATGCTCGTGGGGGAATAAGGGGCTCGTCATTGCGCTGTAAAGTTGAGTGCGCTCTGACCCCTAACCGTTCATTTGTCAAAGCTATTTCTCAACCTCGGCGGATTGCCCTGGTAATGACAGCTCGAAAAACACACACCATGCCAACCGGTCCGGGGTGAATTGTCATCTGGGGATGTGTCACATTAAAATATCTGTGAGTAACATGCATTTCAAAAGTCAATGCAATTTCCACAAAGATGACAGATAGCGATGGATATAATAGCATTGGAGCTGTGAAGCACTTGAGGTTTGTCATTAACATCAACTGTTCGAGACACAAGAAGTCAAACAAATGTGGTGGTTCAACTGTGAAAGCTGAAGTCTAGGCTGATTTAATATTGTGCCGTGGTTGTTTTTCTGTATTTTTCATTAGCTTGAGGGGTCAAAATAAATCAAGCAAGGGGACTGAAAAGTGAAAGTGTGTGTGTGTGTGTCAAAAGAAATCTTGAAAAAAAAAGTAGTTTGGCATAATCTCAAATTTGTATTTCTCTGAAACGTAAACTTTTTTTTAATTGAAGTCATGCGGTGCAAGCAACATGCAGGGGAGAAAACAGAAATATACATAACCCCTCATGACTCTGTATCAAGGTCAGTAAGTCTTTGAAATATCAGCTACTTTGACATTTTTGACAAAACATAGCTAGTCCAGGCTGTCAAATGTCAAAAATATAATGATACTTATGAATTAATTCATGTTATTTGTTACAAACAAAAAATTTTTGCAAGATGTAAGGAAATGATGCATTACTTTTCCTTGAAAGTTACATCTCATTACATTTTTAGAGTCATTAGATTACAATTTTTCATGAAAATGATTTAAAATTATATGTTTCTAAGAACTTGCTTGTTTTATGGAGGCGCAAAGACATTGCCTTAGATCTAGTTCTCTACCTGTGGGATGACTTACAAGTAAGTACACATGTACATGCTGCTCAACAGGTCATCAACAGGAATAATAATTACGCGATGCCTTTTAATTACAGGAATCATGTGAAGGATTGGGACAGGGCCTGATGGGATATTGAGAGAAATAAAATCCCAGCAGTAGCCCTTATAATCACAAGGCTTCCAAGATTATATAATGACGAAATCTCTCCCTCTTTCATTTAATTCAGTCTGCTTGAAGGGAGCATTGCGATCTCATTTTAAGCTTTTCAGATCGCATCTCTCCCTCTTTGCTTTCCTTTAATTCAAACCGTGTCTGATTCATGCTCGTGGGGGAATAAGGGGCTCGTCATTGCGCTGTAAAGTTGAGTGCGCTCTGACCCCTAACCGTTCATTTGTCAAAGCTATTTCTCAACCTCGGCGGATTGCCCTGGTAATGACAGCTCGAAAAACACACACCATGCCAACCGGTCCGGGGTGAATTGTCATCTGGGGATGTGTCACATTAAAATATCTGTGAGTAACATGCATTTCAAAAGTCAATGCAATTTCCACAAAGATGACAGATAGCGATGGATATAATAGCATTGGAGCTGTGAAGCACTTGAGGTTTGTCATTAACATCAACTGTTCGAGACACAAGAAGTCAAACAAATGTGGTGGTTCAACTGTGAAAGCTGAAGTCTAGGCTGATTTAATATTGTGCCGTGGTTGTTTTTCTGTATTTTTCATTAGCTTGAGGGGTCAAAATAAATCAAGCAAGGGGACTGAAAAGTGAAAGTGTGTGTGTGTGTGTGTGTGTGTGTGTGTGTATGTGTGTGTGCTGAGGGGGTAGATAGGGAGACGAGCAGAGTGTTTATAAAAGATAAGCTCTGGCTGAATCACAGAATAAGAGAGAGAACTTACCATTAGAAGTACAAACATGATTATTCAAACAGCAACTTTCAGTCCACAAATGAGAAACATCGAGGGAAACATGTGGCAGAAAAACAAGTGGGCAACCATGAATGAGAGAGCAAGATGGATGGAAAAGCCCAGAAGAGCCAACAAAACAGAAAGAGAGAGGGAAAGAGATAGAGATGGACATGTTTTCATTTGTCTTATTATTACTTCTTGTCCCAAAACAAGCAGAAGGGACAAACATGAGCTGCATCTGAAATCTGAAAGAACTTACTTCTTGACTTTTAAAAAAGTATGTTCTACAAGTGTTTGACTGATATATTGCCAAGACCTATATATCCTGCATTTTTTTATTATTTGCATTGACTGATAAGTTCTTCTGTTTGGCCAATAAGTTTCAGAAAGAGGACTTTTATTTTGATAGCACTAAGAACGCCATCACCTGAGCCTCTTTGCTTGTGAAAAATACTACAATAGGATTACAAAAGAGTGCTACCCAAAGTATAAATCTGTTGATTTTACAGATTTATTTTTTCATTGTTCACAATTTTTTATATTCATTAATTTTCATAATATATATTTAGTAAATACTATGTAAAATAAATATAAATTTCACTGCAGCATGTGTTATTTACTGTCTTAATATCATTAGTATCATCAGCCACCCTGTTCTCTAAGACGGCATTGGCATTGTCCGTCAATAAAATCTGTTTTGGTCGACCACTACATACTACATCTGCCATGTTGTCAAATGACTTATGATATCATATGCACTGCAGTTCTTCACTTTCTCCTCTCCCACACCCTCACGGGACAGAAAGTGTCCACTGGATGCACAGTAGGTCATCCGGGTATTTCCAAAGTCCCTTTCAAGTCAAGTAGGTTCACTACAACTATTTTTAAAACAGGCTCATTGAAGAAATGTTCCTTTACCTACTATATTTGAATAAACTGCAAAAACGTACCTATACATACTGTAGTTTCCAGCTGAAATGAACACGAGTGTCAGTAAAACACAAACAACTTTTATTCCTTTTCACACAAACTATGATTACAGGGGCAGATTGTGAATTAAGACTTTTTACACAGTTACCTGCATAATACTAATAGCCGTATGTTATGACCATAGTGCATGATTTGTAAACAAATACATTTTGACGTTTGCATCACATAACTAGCTCCTTATGTCTGGCTTTTCTGACATAGCAAACTTGCTCGGTAGCTCACCTGGTAAGGCACTGCACTTGCCTTGCAGAACGCTCAGGTATAAGTCCCGTGAAACACAAGTCACAATAAAAGAGCTCAAAGACATAGAAGCAAGCAAAAAGGGCATGGTTGCTTCAGCATGTGTTTTTAACCATATGTTTGCTTTTATTAACACTATCAGCAAGGTTAAGCGTAGGATTTAGAAATGGTAGATGTATGTTCATTTCAAATGTGCTAGAGCATTCAAATTTCAGTGCCACTCACCGAACATTTAATTTCTGAGCTGCCATAATACGTACAACAACAAACATAATAAAACGTTGCCAGATTCATGTTCACCTGTTTCAGAATACTACAATTTCTTCTATTTTTCACTATTGAAATACTACACACATATGGCTTTTCGCATCCTATACAGTAGTAAAATGGGCATATTTATGCTCAGGGATGGCTTAGAGACACATAGACCAAATGGATCCACAATGCACAGTAAACAATGGTACTTTAGCAGGCGAAAGAACAGACACTCTTTAGACAAAGAAAACAGAGAGGGATGGGGGACAGAAGCTTCAAGTTCAAGAGGCAGTAAAAAATGAATGGCAGACCGTGAGAGGGAACAGTGGGGTGACAGATAGAGGAGAACGTGTGATCCAAGCACGAGTAAAAGTATAGTTTTAATATTGACTGTGTCTCATCCACCATCTACCTCCTATAATGATTTTTTCTCTCAGTTTTCCCATCATGGCTCCTGTGTTGCTTTCCATCTCCCTGCCACTGAATGAATTACATTATTTGTCTTGGGCCCATCTTCTGTGCAACTGGAATGTGTGTGCGCATTTGTTCCTAACAGCTATTCTTCTCCTGCAGATCTGATTGTGTCGATTTGTCTTGCAGCCACGCTACACTTCAATTTGCCATCTGTCTGTCAGGACCATGCTGAGGGCCGTTATTGATTCGCTGTTGCTGCCGTCACTCTTTATGACTGTCAAAGCACAATCACACCCATACCATTTCCATACCTGGACTAGGGCTGAGTAGCATGATGGTATAACCTGCCTAGCAACAAAAATGTGTACTGTTAATATTTAGCATATTTTTACACTGATATGCACACTTTCCACTTAATCGGTTATCAGTTCTTTAAAAATAAGCTCTATCAATAAAAATGCCAAACAACGTCATTACATGCACAGGTAAAGCAACATTCATATCAGAAATATAATATTGTTGAATGTATAATTAGCTATTCAGGCTTAAGTGAAATCTTATTTTAAAAAAAGGCAGCTAGCAGCTAAATTATACTACCACAATATTCTTAATACATACTGTATCTTTTTATTGTTGTAATGATAATTTATCTACAACTATCATTGTCACTGTGGCAGAAATAAAAAGATAAAAATTATTAAAGATCTGTATATAGGACACTTACAGACAAAAACTGTCTGTAAAAAATACAAATATATAAATAATTGTATCTTTTGGTTTGTGTCCATCAGCTTACAAATAAATAATTACTACACAAAATAACAAAAAAGGAAATACTAAAGACAAGGAATAGGCCTAATTAAATAAATAACCATAGTTGTATAATATCTAAAACATTTTAGGTTGACATATGTGACCCTGGAGCACAAAACCAGTCTTAGGTCACTGGGTATTTGTAGCAATAGTCAAAAATACATTGTATGGGTCAAAATTATCAATTTTTCTTTTATGCCAAAAATCATTAGGATATCAAGTAAAGATCATTTTCCATGAAGATATTTTGCAAATTTCCTACTGTAAATATATCAAAACTTAATTTTTGATTAGTGATATGCATTGCTAAGAACTTCATTTGGACAACTTTAAAGGCGATTTTCTAAGTATTTAGATTTTTTTTGCACCCTCAGATTCCAGATTTTCAAATAGTTGTATCAAACCATACATCAATGGAAAGCTTATTTATTCAGCTTTCAGATGATGTGTAAATATCAATTTCGAAAAATTGACCCTTATGACTGGTTTTGTGGTCCAGGGTCACATATAGTCTATTACCATCATATAAATTTACTCTTATCACGATCCTGGTTGTGGTCCTGCCGCCCACTCCTAATGTGGACATATGTCTCGCTCTGAACCTTTCGTGTTTTCTGTCTCTAAGAACTCATCTTCTCACCCACATGAGTTAATATACACCACAATTCATGGAGATTTAAATAAAGTGATCAGCTGCTCAGATGGAATATGGTGTATGTAGTAATTACCTGTCAGAGGGTAATTTACTGTAGGCCATGTGTATCATGCTCATTGCAATAGCCGCACACAAACCCACACGGTATTGTGCCATCCGAAATCAATTCAATCAGGCAATATTTATGGACAGATTGAGCATTACATCATCTCACTGTGCTACTCAGTAGGAGGACATCAATGAAACTCAGCAGGCAAGAGTAGAGGATGTGGCCCGTGACTTTCATACTGAAAGATTAATAGAGCCTCATTGTTACAGTTTCAAATCTCTTGCACACATTAGTCGCATTCATCTAGCTCACAAGGGCCTTCTGGAAGCAACGACAACTGTATCCTTGTCTAATCGGACACAATCCCTGCTCTGCCAAAGACTGCACGTACATATCAGGATCCACTGATATTAAATATTATGGCTGAATACCAAATTAGCCAATAATTATTTTCATGTTATTGCTGATAACCAATAAATTAATGATATCAAAATTCTACACACACAAAAAAAGATTAAAATAGTTTTTGTTAACTGAAATAAAGCTGAACTTAAAAATAAATATTAGATGAAATGTTTAAATGTAAAGGAAAAAAAGAAATGTAAAAAAATATGTATAATTGAAAATACTAGAATTACTAAATAAAATAAAGCTAAAGAGAAATATATAAAAACTAACCCTAACAAAAAATGACAAAAGTACATAATTACTAAAACTTAAACTAAAATTGAAATAATACTAAAATAACACTGATACGGTTGCCTAACACTGCTCCAGGTGTGTGTTCACGGTGTGTGTGTGTTCACTGCTGTGTGTGTGCACTTTGGATGGGTTAAATGCAGAGCACTAATTCCAAGTATGGGTCACCATACTTGGCCACATGTCACTTTCACTTTTCACTTTTTTTTTTTTTTAAATGAAAGAAAAAGGCTACAAGTCAATTTAAGCATCACAACTTTAGGTACAGTATGAAAATGGACATTAATTATGCAATTTGCTATAGATTATTAGTGTTTTTTAAGATTTAAAATTCATTTCAAGTCAGCGTTAGACAACAAAGGCATTCTAAAAATGTACAAATAAGTGAAATGAGTAAGAGCAATTAACTATCAAACATCAACCAATACTTTAAATGAATTTGTATTTAAAAATAAACTAATATTGGCAGACAATTGGTACCAATTCATTGCGCACCAAAATAATTTTGAAACTTATCAAATATACAACTACATTTTTTGGAAGAAGCAAAATCCACTTGGCTCAAAAATCAAAGTCTGAATGTGCATGACACTTCTAGGCAAGTTATTTCAAGCTAGATTACTGGCACAGAATGACCACTACAGCTGTGAGCAACCAAAATAAACCATTACCAAATATATTAACCTGTGATTTTTACCTCCAACTGGGGCAAATTCACTGAGGGTGAACTCTGCTTCTTTATATCTTCTGCTCTCTTCTCTCTCCTCCATTCCTTCTCTCTCGTCTAAATGCCCCCCTGGGAGGAGAAGTCCAATACAGGCTTCAATTGACTGAAGGTGACTGAATTTAAAGCTTCTGCTTCTGAAGGGAAGCACACACAACTTGACTGCTGCCGTAGGGAGCGTGACTGAGCTGGGTTCAAACTTTAGTGACGGCACACTAAATTGGCTCTTCATACAGACCCTCAGGACTGTGCATGAACCAAAAGTGCCCAAATAAGTTCCAACCCTGGTTTAATCAGGAAAAGCCTATAGTGAGTTTTCAATTACATCTTTTATTTAATAAGGTGTAATGACTGAAGCTCAGGTGCTTAGAGTTGTTATAAAAACAATGAAAATGGAGCCGTATGTGAAGTATATTAGAGGCACATTAAAGTGGTATTTCACAATTGATTTTGGTGAGAAGCCCACCACAGATGAAGACACACAGAATTTAGACTGACCAGTTATTTTTAATTATTGTTGAATGGTGCTAAAAAAAGGTCAAATATTAAAACGTCAATCCATATTTGTCCAGTTTGTTCAGCAATTCTTTAATTAGTTTGTCTACTAAAAATATTAAACAATATTTAAGGGTTCATTTATTAAAATGCAAGATTCTTCAAAAAAAAAAAGGCCACCCAAAAACCAAGGTGGTACATATTCATTTATATTAAAAATTAATATTCAAATTAAGAATAATTTTAGGATTAATCAACTAAATAGAAAATAATCGATAAATCAATCAATTGAAAAATAATCATTATTTTTAGCTTTCGTCACTTCCCCTTAATCAACGCTTATCCTAAGCAAAACACAGTATATTTATTAAAGGAACAATCGCCCTGGAGCAACCAAGGGTTAAATGCCTCACTCAAGACCATAATAATGGTCAGTGTTGATCATGGATCACTGCAAATCTCATTGAGCCAGACTTTGGCATTAAGTCTGTTGTCTGACCAAAATGGACAGAGGCTAGATCGCCCTGCAGGGTTTTTTTTTAACCCACAATCTTGTGGCTACCAGCCCTAATGTTTACAGAGATCTAACTGCAGGATTGGGAGGAGCTTGTTCATCCAATCTTCCATCACCTCATCACCAACTCAACTCAACCCAACCCAACCCAACCTTTATTTTCAAACCAATCAACTTCCAATCAACAATCAACAGTTACAGGGCAGTTGCGAACGTGTTTATGTGTCTGCATGCCTGAGAGAAACTATAAGTTCAAATGTGAGGTTGAGTTTATTTAATTTCCGCTTCAGTGGCCTCTCTTTCATCCCTCCCCACTGAGCCAGTCACAGCGCTCTGAGAAAGCAAAAGCTCCTACAGACTAGAGTAGAGTCCTCTTGATTCACTACTGAAATAAGACAACAAACACTCTTGTCTTTCTCTCTGTGTACCTCAAACACACAAAAACATATAGTAAGAAAACAATTCTTTTCAAGTTAAAAAATGCTGTGATTGGATTGCATGTGGCTTCCAGTTTTTAGATTGTAGTGACAATAATATTATGAGGGCTCAAATAGAAATGCATGTGTATTTCTGCATCTTTAAACAGACTGGAATCAAACTGCTGATGCTTTACAGGTTAATCTACAGGAACACCGTCAGAAAGTGTGCTTACATGCATAAGTTCCATTTTAAGTGGGACCAAAAACAATCATTTGTCTTTTTAAAAGCTTTAGTCTGACTGAAATCATACCTTGTTTATTTTTGTAAACTGTCTAACAGACCCAGATAATATTATTTCGTTCAACATGTATACACAATAATTGGACTACAATTGGCCTTGGTGACAAACGGTGACAAAGAGTGTGTGTGTTTAACCCTTCAAATATTCGATTGTGCATCATATCATGACTGATTAAGGCCGTAGCTCAACTACACAAAAATCTGCAGTGGCTCAATTATAACAGTGCCTTTAAACATATTTAATGTCACCAAACTCTGCTTTGCTGGGAAATCTTTTAAGGGGGATCCATTTATTTTACTTTTGCAATGTTCCTTTCCTCTTGCAAATGCTCATTAGATGTCCACTGTTGCTCAACAAATGTAGATTTTTGTGCTGAATTTAAGAGGTTGACTCAGCACAGAAACGATAATGGAATGAGTATAACCTTATTAGTTAAAGGGGTGGTTCACTGTTTTTTTTTTCTAGGCTTGATTGTG
>NW_015549580.1:609527-630557 GCF_001515605.1 Sinocyclocheilus anshuiensis
GAGCGGCTCCTGACGCGAGGAGGCAGACGACGCCGGGGTCTTCCACGGGGTCTCGGGGCTGGTTTATCCGGGTGAGTCCTATGAAAGTCAGTGGTAAGAGAGGGATCTAGAATGTCCTCTGCATTGACCCAGGGCCGCTCCTCCGGACCATACCCCTCCCAATCCACTAGATACTGGATTAACCTGCCCCGGCGACGAGAATTCAGGATCTCGTGAACTTGATACGCCTCCTCGCCGTCCACGATGATGGGAGGGGCTCCCTGGTCACCAGCCTCCTCCTGGTGCTCCGCTCCTCTCGAACCACCAGCGGGCTTAAGCAAAGACACATGAAAAGTGGGTGAGATACGATAATTTGAGGGCAACGCCAACCGAAATGAAACAGGAGTTATCTGTCTGATAATTCTGAATGGACCCACATACCTGGGACTGAGCTTCTTGCAAGGGAGCCGCAGACGAAGATCACGGGTAGACAGCCAGACCCACTGACCCGGCTGATAGTTGGGATTGGCACGCCGACGACGATCAGCTTGTTCCCTTGTCCGCCGAACGGCCCGTTGAAGGTGGACATGTGCTTCATTCCAGGTCTCCTCGCTGCGTTGGAGCCATGAGTTAACAGCAGGTAAGTCTGAGGGCTCCCCGGACCATGGGAATAAGGGAGGTTGGAAACCCAGAACACATTGGAAAGGAGTGAGGCCTGTGGCCGGCTTGCGGGGGGAGTATAACCATGTGATGAGAACAGAAAGGTTGGATGACTGTAGTTTGATTGCTAATTCCACAGTGCTATGAAGCAAAACAATCTTGCACTCGTCATGTAACCCGCAGTGGTTCTTGACATGTGGTTTAATTGTGGATCATGGCGGATGGTTCTCTGTTTAAGTGAGAAGCTGTGTTACAATAGCTACGGCTTCTTCAGCCTGAGGGCATCTGAACACGCTTCACTATCAGCACCTCGGAGAAAAAAAGAAATGCAATTTCACCTTGATCCACAACTACTCATGTGTGTGTTCTGTGATGTTGTTAAGCGATTAGCTGAGGAAACTGGGAGGCCGAGTGAAAAGCACTTTCTGTTATCTATGTGGGAGTCTGTGGTTAGCCTCAGAGTCCTTTGAGATCATTAAGGTGCAGACACCTTATTTAAATGCAAAGCTGCCTGAGTTAAAGTCTACTCTCTCTCCCATGCCTAAAGACTCATCTGCTAGGAAATGGCAGTAAGAGTAAATTCTGTCCAGACTAATTTCTCACCCTTTTCAATATCGATATTGTCAAGTGTAAAGTATGCCATGAAGGTCTTATTAATTTGGACATTTTTCTGAATAACAAATCCTACATATAAAATAGATAAAAAAAAATAAAAAATAAAATCTGAGACCACTGGTAAAAATGTGTCTATTTTACATTTTTATATTTCAAAAATATTTTGTTATAAATTACAAGCATAATAATTTGACTAAAATTTAAACTGTTCACTTAAGATTAAATTTAGCAGAGTTATTTACTATTTGTTTGTACACTACCGTTCAAATTGTTAGGGGTCTTTTTTTTTCTTTTTCTTTTTTTAAGAAATAATACTATTATATAATATTCAGCAAGGATGCATTAAATTGATCAAAAGTGACAGTAAAGACATTTAAAATGTTACAATACTCTGTATTTCAAATAAATGCTATTCTTCTACACTTTCTATTCATTATTTCCATTCTATTAATTCTTTCTATTTTGTTTTATAGAATGATCTCCATAAAAATATTAAGCAGTATAACCGTTTTCAACACTAATAAGAAATGTTTCCAAATCAGCATATTAGAATTATTTCTGAAGGATCATGTGACACTGAATACTGGAGTAACGGCTGCCTAAATTTCAGCTTTGCCATCACAGGAATAAATTATTTTTTGAAATAAACAATTTTAAATATTTCTATTTTTACTTTTGTATTTTTAATAAAAATAAATCCAGCCTTGGTGAGCATAAGAGACTTCAAAAACATCAAAAATCTTACTGATTCCAACTTTAATAACGTTTGAAAAGTAGTGTATTTTATAAATATTATTTAGACAAATATACTACCAAACAAATACTAAATATTTAACATTTAGTAAATATTTAGTACTTGTGTCAGAAATTGTCTTAAATATTAAATAAAATATTGCATTTTTCTACCTAAAGAGATTCTGTTATCATTTACTCACCCTCATGCCATTCCAAACCTGCATGACTTTATTTCTACTGTGTAACACAAAAAGATATGTGTAAAGACCATCGACTCTACCGTGCGACTCCACCGGGCAGGGACACTAGAATCTATAAGAGCTGTAGTGTCAATACGCTCCCCATTAACCCTTAAAGTAACTGGTATTTGTAATACAGTAACTAGACTGGAAGTCTGACTCACCGCAGAAGAGTTACGAGACGGTCGAGTGGGGCAGGAAGCTCTCATATGTCCAGAGAGACCGCAGTATAGACAGAGGTTCTGGCGAACACGTCTCTCTCTCTCCTCCACGCTGAGATGAGTATAGCCGATCTGCATTGCTTCAGTCTCATGTGGTAGAGGCGTCATAACCGTGGGAGCCGAAGAGAGGCGAGGTTGTCGTCGAGAGTGGATGAGATTATCAATGTGAAAAACCATGGGAGCCGAAGAGAGGCGAGGTTGTCGTCGAGAGCAGATGAGATTGTCAATGCGAATCGCCAGCTCAGTGAATTGTTCCAGAGATTTACCCTCATCACGGCAGGCCAATTCAGACTGCAGGTCAGCATTGAGTCCCTTGCGGAAGAGGAGCTTGAGGGGATCATCCAACCACCCTGTCTGAGCAGCGAGCGTGCGGAAGGATAGTGCGTAGTCAGCTGCTGAACTTCTTCCTTGACGGAGGGATAATAACTGCTCGCCTACCTCCTTGCCACCCTCGGGGTGTTCGAACACCTCCTTGAAGCGTTGAATGAAACTGGTAAATGAGGGGAAAACGGTGCGGTCCTCACTCCACACCGCGGTGGCCCAATCCAGCGCCCTACCAGTTAGGAGCGAACAAACAAAGGCAATGCGACTACTGTCCGTGGGGTATAGCATTGGCTGTTGATTAACGAACATAGAGCATTGAAGCAGAAACCCCTTACACTTCGTGGGTAATCCATCAAACTTTTCTGGAAATGCCAAGCGAGGGCTGGTGGTGACGGCAGCTCTTTCCTACTACTTGTTTCACTTCTGTTTCAGTTTTTTATAACCATTTCTTACTGTGTGTCAGTAAGTTGTTGTTATTTTAGCATGTGTGTTTGGCTCAGTGTTATTTTTTTTAGGATTACTGATGAACTAATGTAGTTTGATTTGTATTAGTTATCTATTTTAGTTTTAGTTACAGTTGTAGTAATGTTGTCATTTTATTCGTTTTTTATTATGTCTATATAGGCTTTTTATTAAGTTTTAGTTTTATTTAATTTGAGTTATTTCAGTACTTCAGCATAAAAAATGGAAATGAAATAATACATATATATATTGAGTGTATATGTACATGTATATGTATATGTGTGTGGCTGTACATACACATGTAGTTGTTTTTTGGTGTTTGGCTTAGTGTTATGTTAGAATCATTATTATACTCATACCTTTTGTTCTTTTAATATTTTTAATTGTTTTTAGCTTTATTTTTTTGTTTTCATTTAAATGTTTAGTTTTGAAATGTTGTTGTATGCATTTGTCATTTTTATTTAATTTCTTTTATTTTCTTAAATGTGTGTATATATATAGTATTTATAGAGTTTTAGCTTTTAGTTTTAATTACTTTTTCTTATTTGTAAGTCGCTTTGGATAAAAGCGTCTGCTAAATGACTAAAAGTAAAGTAAAAAAAAAAGTAAAAGTAAAAAATGTTAGCAACCAAACAGTTTTGGTTACCACTGAATTCTATTGTATTTAAAAAAATTACACGAATTTCTCAAAACATCTTTTATGTTGCACAGAAGAAAGGTTGTGAATGGCATTGTAATGAGGATTCAGTGACGTTGGGATCCATATGCAGCTTTATTAACAACCAGACAGGCAAAGTTCAATCAACAGTATACAGGGGTAACGTAGGCAAGGCAGAATCATAACCTGAGTCCATGCAAAGGGGTCGAGGCAGGCGGCAGACAGAGGAGAGAGTAAATCCAATAACAGTGCAAGGTCAAAGAGGCAGGCAGCGAATGATCAGACGGGTCTAGGCAATCCAGGTAGGCAACAGGTAATCAAACAAGGTATAAACGCTCAGAAATGTCAGCAATAGCAAAAACAAGACTTCGCAACGAGGGTAAGGTAGGCACTGCTTAAATAGTCATGATAATGATAAGCACCTGTGCAGGTAATCAGTCTCAGGCATGGGGTGATGGGAAATGAAGTCCTTAAGAACAGTTAGTACTCCGGTGACGGTTCCCTCTGGTGGTGATCGGAGGGAGCCACAGAGGCTTGATTTGTGACAGAGCCCCCCCCCTGCGAGCGGCTCCTGACGCGAGGAGGCAGACGACGCCGGGGTCTTCCACGGGGTCTCGGGGCTGGTTTATCCGGGTGAGTCCTATGAAAGTCAGTGGTAAGAGAGGGATCTAGAATGTCCTCTGCATTGACCCAGGGCCGCTCCTCCGGACCATACCCCTCCCAATCCACTAGATACTGGATTAACCTGCCCCGGCGACGAGAATTCAGGATCTCGTGAACTTGATACGCCTCCTCGCCGTCCACGATGATGGGAGGGGCTCCCTGGTCACCAGCCTCCTCCTGGTGCTCCGCTCCTCTCGAACCACCAGCGGGCTTAAGCAAAGACACATGAAAAGTGGGTGAGATACGATAATTTGAGGGCAACGCCAACCGAAATGAAACAGGAGTTATCTGTCTGATCATTCTGAATGGACCCACATACCTGGGACTGAGCTTTTTGCCAGGGAGCCGCAGACGAAGATCACGGGTAGACAGCCAGACCCACTGACCCGGCTGATAGTTGGGATTGGCACGCCGACGACGATCAGCTTGTTCCCTTGTTCACCGAACGGCCCGTTGGAGAAGACCATAGAACCTGAACACGTAATTGCATAAGGATTCAGCCGTTTCAAGAGCAGTGGGCAGTTTGGGCAGAGGGATCAAGCGGCATGTCTTAGAGAATCGGTCAATAACTGTGAGGATAGTGGTATGAGCCCTGGACAAGGGTAGATCAGTGATAAAGTCTATGGCTATATGTGACCAGGGGCGTTGTGGAATGGGTAGAGGTTGTAAGAGGCCAGCAGGTAGTTGGTGAGAGGGTTTGGTTACATTACATGTGGAACAGTCCCGGATGTATGCTATCGTCTCTGTCTGCAAAGTGGGCCACCAGAAGCGATTGGTGAGTAGCTGTACAGTGGCGGCGATACCTGGATGACCAGAACTGGGAGTCGAGTGAACCCACTGAATTACTCTTTGACGCAGAGCACGCGGCACGTAAGTGAGATTAGGTGGGCTTTCGGCTGGAAGTGGATCGGTGGCTTGGGCCTCTGTGATCTCAGTCATGATATCCCATTGTATGGGAGCGAGAACCAGGGTAGAAGGGATGATGGATTCACAGGAGGGTGGTTGCAAGGATGACTCAAAAAGTCTTGACAGAGAGTCCGCTTTCGTGTTCTGTGTGCCTGGGCGGTATGTCACAGTGAAGTCGAATCGTGTAAAGAATAAAGACCATCTTGCCTGCCTGTGATTGAGTCTCTTGGCAGATCTCAAGTATTGAAGGGTGCGATGATCGCCCACATCGTCTGTGGAGCTGAGTTTGCGAGAGAAGAATGCACAAGGGAACAGTTTAGGCGGAGCACCAGGAGCACCATGAAGAATAGCGCCGATACCAGTGCTGGAAGCATCCACCTCCACAATGAACTCCTGGTCAGGATCGGGATGATGCAGGATGGGAGCAGTGGTGAATCTCTCCTTAAGTTCTTGGAATGCGGAACTGGCGGCCGGTGTCCAGACGAGACGTTGTCTCCCCTTCTTGATCATAGATGTCATGGGTGCTGCAATTGTGCTGAAACTACAAATGAATCGTCGATAGAAATTAACAAATCCCAGAAATCGTTGAAACTCCTTTAAAGTGGCAGGCTGAGGCCAGTTAACCACGGATTGCACCTTTTTGTCATCCATGGCTACCCCTCCCGAGCTGATCACATACCCGAGGAATGATACAGTGCTCTGGTGAAATTCACACTTTTCAGTCTTGGCATACAGTTGATGGGTAATGAGACGCTGGAGAACAGAACGAACATGCTTGACATGATCCTCGTAGGAGTCCGAGTAGATCAAGATATCATCTATATATACGATGACCCAACGATTTAGCATGTCTCGGAACACATCATTGATGAATGCTTGAAATACAGAAGGACTGTTGGACAGCCCGAACGGCATAACAAGATATTCGTAGTGCCCAGATGTAGTGGAGAAGGCCGTCTTCCACTCATCACCCTCCCGGACACGGATGAGATTGTAAGCACTGCGAAGGTCCAGCTTGGTGAAATACTTGGCCGTCCGCAGTTGTTCCAAGGCTGCTGGGACTAGTGGTAGGGGGTAACGGAACGTGATAGTGATTTAGTTGAGACCACGGTAGTCAATGCACTGACGAAGTCCTCCATATTTCTTTAATGAAGAAGAATCCGGCTGAAGCAGGTGAGGTGGAAGTTCTCGATTGCCCACATCGTAGTTCTGCTCTGTGGAGCTGAGTTTGCGAGAGAAGAATGCACAAGGGAACAGTTTAGGAGGAGTACCATGTCGCTGAGAGAGAATAGCAACGATACCAGTGCTGGAAGCATCCACCTCCACAATGAACTCCTGCTCAGGATCGGGATGATGCAGGATGGGAGCGGTGGTGAATCTCTCCTTAAGTTCTTGGAATGCGGAACTGGCGGCCGGTGTCCAGACGAGACGTTGTCTCCCCTTCTTGAT
Source organism: Sinocyclocheilus anshuiensis (assembly GCF_001515605.1). NCBI lineage: Eukaryota > Metazoa > Chordata > Actinopteri > Cypriniformes > Cyprinidae > Sinocyclocheilus > Sinocyclocheilus anshuiensis. The sequence goes on from NW_015549580.1 coordinate 616,439, forward strand.
CATCGATGTCATGGGTGCTGCAATTGTGCTGAAACTACAAATGAATCGTCGATAGAAATTAACAAATCCCAGAAATCGTTGAAACTCCTTTAAAGTGGCAGGCTGAGGCCAGTTAACCACGGATTGCACCTTTTTGTCATCCATGGCTACCCCTCCCGAGCTGATCACATACCCGAGGAATGATACAGTGTTCTGGTGAAATTCACACTTTTCAGTCTTGGCATACAGTTGATGGGTAATGAGACGCTGGAGAACAGAACGAACATGCTTGACGTGATCCTCGTAGGAGTCCGAGTAGATCAAGATATCATCTATATATACGATGACATTGATTAACGAGCATCGAGCATTGGAGCAGAAACCCCTTACACTTCGTGGGTGATCCATCAAACTTTTCTGGAAATGCCAAGCGAGGGCTGGTGGTGACGGAAGCCGTTGCTGGAGCGTGTGGAGGTGGGTTAAACGGAGGAGAGCTCTCCTCGGGTGGTGGTATCCGCAGAGCTCGCAGAGTCGTTACCAGCTCCTCTGTGAGTGAGGTAAGTCGGGATCGGAGGGAGCCACAGAGGCTTGATTTGTGACAGGCATAAAGATGAGTAAATGATGCCAGAATTTTAATTTTGGGGTGAACTATCCCCTTTAGTTGTCAAAAAAATCTAAAACAAAGACAAGTTATTTACGAGTTTAAATGAAATAGATCCCAGATTCTCAAAGTGGCCACAGATTTTCTTATTTTCGGTGATATTTTCAGAACCAGTATATTCAAATGATAGTCTTTTTTAATTAACAGCTTTCAAGGTCCACAATGCTGTCTGTGAGGATTTGAAAAAGGTAAAATTAGCACACAGAGCACACAGCCAAGATCACTCCAAAAAGCACCTACAGGGGGAAGTAGGGGTGTGCTGATATTTACTGATATTTGAAATTATTTCAATAATAAAAGATACACTGAATGTGAAATTAAATCCGCCAATAGGTGGCAGCAAGTCCCTGTTAATAAGTGAGTAATTGCGATTGAACCAATCATTTAAACGGTTGATTAAAGGGGTCATATGATGCGATTTCAAGTTTTCCTTTCTCTTTGGAGTGTTACAAGCTGATTGTGCATGAACAAAACACCGTCATGTTGCTCAGACACACAAAATAATGCTGTGGTTGTGTTTGGAATTATTTTTTGTTGTCGAAATAGTGCAAAACCAGGAAATATGGTGTCTAAAACGTAAGTCTTTTAATTAACTTCTTGTTTATTGAACTGTTGTAAAAAATCAATATCACATTTGTAATCATGGTAATATTTGGAGAAAAACGGCACTCTTCGTGTGAAATTGATTATTAACTATATGAAATGGTATAAATACAAGACTTCATGTAATGTATGCGTGCACTCTGTAGGGCTGTTTTGAATGTTTTTTTGCAAAATACTCGATAATGTCAAATCGCACATCTTTAAAACAACAATTACAATATTATCGCAGACGATAATTTTCTGTTTTGGTTTCACAACACAACCTTAACTGATTATTTTAAGATAAGTATTCACACAGTGGGATAATCATCCTGAAGGTGGAATGACTTTTGGTTAATTAGACCCCCATCAATACTGAGAGAGAAATCTGAAGTCTAACAGCATTCTGATCTTCAGTCAGTCACTTGCAATGCCTGAAATGCTTTTAAAGACGGCTTTTAAAAAAAACAGTTCTCTCCCTCTGTCAGGCCTCAGGCTGAACATGTTGTGTGGTTGCACCCATGGCCAAATCATACACGTTTGAACATGTGAGGTGGCCGTCCCAACTGTACCAGCCTCTGATAAAACACACAATCCTGCCAAACATTTCACGCACTTGCATCATGAAAGAGCCCTTGACAACAGACGGAGGAATGATAGAAGGTGAGAAACTAATGCCACCATCTCTTCACTGCTAACTTTCTCATTCTATCTCTCATTCTAATCTTCGGTCATTGGAGGAGGCGGTAACCTGGGGAGTTTCTGTGTCAGACTAAAAGCAAAAGTGGTCTCAAAATGAACCAATCACCGGGCCGAAAAAGACTTTCATTTTCCCCCAATTTCACAGGACTTTCCACGGCCTCCTACACAGGAAACACTTGTCACACTCTTTCATAACCACATCTCTTAGGTCACGGCTATTTCTCAAGCCAAGACTTTAAAGGGATGAGGAGAATGAAAATGAATCTGAACGAGAAAGGAGACTGGAATGATGCCATTAAGGCTAAAGAGTTGTAGAGAGATTGAGAAAGCATGAATAGAATCAAAAGAGGGGGCAGAAAAGTCTTTCAAAGAGAAAGTGGAAGTAAAAGCCTGCATGGGAGTGATTGATATCACACGCTGTTTTACCTTTCATACTTACATTATGCACTGTCTTAAAATATGTTTATATTGTTAATCAAATGTGCATTACATTACAGAGCAATTTTAACTAGTTGCTTTGACATTAAACCATACTGTGAGATTCTTTTTTCAGACCGTCTAATAAGTCAGTCACAGCGTCGATTATGTGTAACTGTAATTAAATTAAAGTTTAAACACAGCCTCTGTTTTTTGTACATTTCCTCTTGGAAATTTCCCCTGACAATGTTCAGCGCTTGAATATAATCACAATTCACACGATTCACAACTCAAGAGCTTTTACACAGAATGAGACTGACATAATAAAGTTGTCAATTACAGAGAGAACAAGAAAGTACAATGGGGGAAAAAATGCTGTCCTCTTGGATGAGAGGACCAAGTAAGTAAATCAGAATTATTAACAGGCCCGCAAATATAATACAATACTATAGTGTGTAGGTGTGTGAGAGAGTTTATCTAAACCACAGTCAGGTGAAAGTTTGCTGAAAGCATAACAGTCGCAAAGTTATCAGTCATATGCCTTTGGGGCAAATGTCCTCCTATGAGTCCAAATGGAACACACTATGGCACGGATTCCCAAACTTTTTGCCAGCCAAACCCCTCCAACCTAAAATATTCACTTGGAGTACTGAGAGTTCATGTTAATGTTTAGTTATTATTTCAATAACTTAACAATACATTCCTGTTCCCTGTTCTCAGATGTTGGTCAGTGGTCACATGACATGCAGGCAAACAAATAAATTATTTCATCTTTTTTAGTAGTGTTTTATAACCCCAGTTTGAGAAACCCTGCCCTGTGTTAAGCAAACCAAAAAAGGTTTTATGCATGCTATTTCATTTTTTTATTTTTTTATTTACTGTCTATTTTCTACATTATTTTCATAGTTTCTCTGTGAAATACAAAAATAAAAAAATACCTTTTCTGCATTTTTCTCCCATATACTCTAGGTATGAAGCACATGAAAAAATTATCATGCAATGTAACTTCAGTCTTTTCGTTTTTCTTCTTTTTCTTTCTTTCTTTCTTTTTTTTTTTGTGGTTATGAAGAGCCCTGAAGGTCAAATTAATTATTTCTCTTCTGTGTTTAATAACAACAACATTTTTAAAAATATGCAGAAAATGTGAGAAATCATTTTCCCCTTTTTTCTTACATATTTTTCTCTATTTTTGTTACACAAAACAGAAAAATATAACATTTCAGATTCAGGGAGGCTTTTTTTATTTTATTTGTATTTTTTTTAAATCATCTTTCCCTATTTTTCTCCCCTATGGTCTTGTGGAATTGTGGAATTCACAGACATTCAAGACTGAAGTTACATAACAAGTGTGCCAAGTAGAAAAAAACTACTATCATCATCCTCGCTGTATCAATATCTATAACAAACACACTTTGCAAAAGGATCAATAAGGATCAACTTCCAATTCACACACTCCTCACATCACCAGCTTGAACATCATTCCACGTTTCTTCTGCAAAGTTACCTAATTAATTCCGTATTCCAGTTTTAAAAAAATCCCAAATTGCCACTGTGTATCTCAGCAACACCTCATCAGACTTGGAAACAAACTCTGAATGTGAATCAGTATTAAATGACAAACAAGCTACACTCACACACACTATTTCTGTTTTATAATGACATATATCTCTAGAGCATCACAATATTATCATGCATTAGCATTTGGGTGCTGAATAAACATATCCCTGCATAGTGAGTGAGGAAGTGTGACCATCAGCATTCTTAGAGTGTTTCCTGTGCTGACATGTATGCATTTCACACTCTGAGACACAACAACGAAAGGTCAAAGAATGTCTTGCATTTGACGTTCAGCACACAGGTTCAGATTTAGTAAACACCTGTGTGTATATGTGTGTGTGTGTGTGTGTGTGTGTGTGTGTGTGTTTCTGTTAACTTCTGTGACAGTTTACTGAACTGGGTTGCATAAACATAGCCACTATATTAAGACAGTTTGACTAACTAGCAGTTAACCAAGTGGTAATCAGTCTTACTTTTCAGATTCAAATTAGACAAATCTACCATTATTTATTAAACTGACTTTATAAGTAAGTGTGTGCGTGTGTGTGTGTGTGCGTGCGCGTGCGTGCATGTATGTGTGTGTGTGTGTATGTATGATGTATGTATGTGTGTGTGTGTGTGTGTGTGTGACAAAGAGAAAGGAAAAGAGAGCGAGAGAGGGAGAAAGGAAGAGAGACCCAGGAAAGTTCGGCATAGCTTCATTCCCATGAGGAAAAGAAGTGGCCATCAACTTCCCTTTCAAATTCTAATCAGTCTTTTCTCTCTCTCTTCCTGTCTGCTGCTTCTCGCTCATCAGCGGCATCATCAACATGATCATAATAATCAGATCTCTCATCTGAGAGCTTCATAGCACCTGCTGTTCCCCTCTATAACCGTTCACCTCCCACCTCCTCGCTCAGACTCTGTTACTCCTCACTATAAAATCATTAAACCCAATGCAGAATCATTAAAAGAGCAGGACTTGTTTGTGTTCAGGCCCTACACACTTCACGCTGATTTTGATTTTGATCAAAATGTTGACCTCGTTAATGTAGATTAGATTTGCTAGTAATAATCAACAAAGATGCAAATGTATATGAATTCATAAATAGGCAATAAACAAAAATGAACACGAAGTTTCAACAAAGAATGTGGAGACTACTGGGAGCAGAATCTGTCCAAATCACAGAATGAACAACGAACCGATTCAAACGGTTTGTCTGACTCACTTCACTTTTCATACTAGTGATTTGTTAGTGAACTGGGCATTGCTAGTTCTGATTCTAAACAGATGAACGAAAATTGAGACGACGTGCATTTATGTGCACAAATGTTTCTTAGGTAGGCCTAATATTCCTTTTTTAGTTACGTATTTATCAGTTTTCCTTCACTGGAACTCGTGACAGGAGGTTTGTTCGACACATACTGAAATTGATTTAGTAAATCAGCACCCCACAAATGATTGTGCTATAACATGGCTGCCCATGCAGCTTTTATTATAAAGAATTATTATTAGTTTGATAATAATCTCTCTTACCTTCAGAATTACCTGTAATGCTGATATTACCACTCGGATTACATCTTATTAATCTACTCCTCTGTCTCCCCGCACACTCTCTCTTTGTTCTTTCTTTTATATATATATATCCACCTCCTGCTGTTTCCCCTCTTACCTCTTCATTTTCTCACAAACCCCTGACTTTATATCTAAATGATCTTTTTTATTTCCACTGTCACCACATTTTTTTTTTTTAGAAAAGTACTCCTCCGACACTCGTTCCCTCTGGGTGTCTCCTTCATTTGCTCTTTCCCACTTCTTTTTCTCTCTATCTGTAATTACTACTCAGTCAGGAGATATTTTAATATATGGCAAAGTAGCTCTCCTTGTCACAAAGCAAGGCCAGACACAACAGGTAAGTGCAAATCAGGATGGTTTATTGACTGGGTAAGGGGATGACTGGAATGGGTGAGTTAAAGGCAGGTGAGTGACAACACAGTGAATGGTTCCAGGGTGCTTATCTGAGTTCTGATGGTGAGGATCGGATGCCGGTTACGTTGGAGATCGTGGAACAGTTTCCAAGGAGTCGTTGGAGGATCGCGGGAGGAACAGCAGGTAATTCGTTCTATGGAGAATTTGGCAGAGAGAGTCCAGAGCAGTTCGTAGGAGTGAACGGTAGACCGGACAGTGAGTGACTGTGCTGTGTGTGTATTTGTAGTGTGGCTTGATTGGTGACAGCAGGTGCGGGTGATCAGAACTCAGGTGACTGTGATCGGGTAATTATCCTGGATGGTGACTGAAGTGACTGTGATGAATCCCTGACACTCCTCTGCTCACAGCTTAGTCATTTTTAATTTTTAACTTTCCCTCTCTTTTCTCAGTTTCCTTCATCCTAAATCTCTCTCCTCGTCTGATCTTCTACTCATGTTTTTCCATCTCCTTAATCTGTTTATCCTGTCTTCTCATATACGGCATAATCCATCGCATAGTCCTAAACATACACACAGAACTGGGATAAACCATTTCCGCTGCTCATACAGACGCTCTTCATTTAAACAACACTTTTTGCACACAGTATTTTAGCACATCCTCCATTTATCAAGGAAACCTCAATCCCCTGATGCACTAGCTGGCAGAAAGTGCTCAAACACACACACACACACAAACACGCTCTTCTAGAGAGACGCACATCTGTGTCCCTGTCTCTGTTACTTTTCCATCCCCTGCAGAGGAACATGATTGCCGGCACTTGGGCCAGAACACAGCATGTGCATTTGTGTATGTGGGTCTCTTTAACACCACGAGGCAGTGGGACTGGAGAGCTGAGCTCTAATGGTGATAGATTCTCAGCATAACGGATGTGGCTCTACTTCAGATAAAGTGGGTCATGTCTGAGGAACTGCGATGAATTCGCACAGTGCCAAATCCAAATGCATTAGCCTCTCTCTGTTTTACTTAATGAAGACGGTGGAGGAAGCACCGGGGTGTGTGTGCTTGTACGGCACTTCAACCATTTGAAGTGCACATGCAGAACTGCCAACGAGTAAGTATTTGCGTTAGGGTTGTGTGTAACTCAAGACGGGAACAGGAAGTGCTGATGACTTACTCTCATAGAGTAATACAGCGAGTGTGCTGATGTATTTTGGCCTATTTTTCAGGTTGTCTCGTTAAGACATCTTCATTGCCTCTGACATCATCTTTTTTTAGGCTTTTCATGCCTTGATTAGACAGGACAGTGAAAAAAAAACATATGGGATTGAGAAATGATGGACTCTGGACTCAAACTTGTGTCTCTGCAGATGCCAAAAAAGCATCTGGAGACTTAAGTCACCTTTAAAAGTATCTGAATGTCATTGACTTTTATACACCTGGGCCCGTATTCATGAAAAATCTTAGTGCTAAGAGTTGCTCCTAGTAACAAAATTCTAAGAAAATTCTTAGAAATGTGGGCGTTTCCCCTTAAAATTAAAGAAAAGATCCTAGTAAAGAAAAAAGTCATTCAGAAAGCATCTTAACCCTTAAAAGAGGTCTTAAGGTCCAAAATTGTTAGGAGTACGGACGAGGACTTTTAAGAGGCTTAAGAGTTTCTGTAGCAGTGGAGAAAATGGACGAAACATGAAGAGGGAGAAGAAATGTGTTGCACACAATGCATGACAGTGAGTTAATAAGACACTACACATTAGATCGTGCAGGGATCATGTTTGTGACCGATCTTATTAGAGACATGCTAACATCTCCGACACCGCGCAGAAATGCCATAGCGCCAGAAATGGAAGTAAATCACTACATTAATTACATTAACATATTTGACAACCCGAAAAATGCAACTACGCAGCAGTGATGATTTGAGTCTATCACAACCTTCTATAAGCAAAGTGATCACACAAACAATTACAGCACTTTCAGAACCTTATTGTGTCGCTGTTCATTTCCTATAAAATATGTTAGGTATGACAGCATGGTAAAGAAAAAATAAAGAATATATATACATATATAATGTGTGTGTGTGTGTGTGTGTGTGTGTGTGTGAGAGAGAGAGAGAGAGAGAGAGAGAGAGAGTACGGTAAAACAGGAAAAATTATGCCTGTAATTTCAAAGTGAAGACTTATTATAGACCCAACTCTTAAAAGCGCTCTTTTATTTCCTTATTAGACAACCAACCAATCACAGTCTTCAAAAGACTGTGTCATAGCTAGCAATGGGCTCAGCCCCGCCTCCTCACTAAGATAAAAGTTTTTGTCTTTTCCTCACTCAGAGTTGCTCTCAGATTGGTCCTGAATCACTTTTAAGCTAAGACTCCTAGTTAGAAAAATTTAAGCTAAATTAGGAGCTCTCTGAGAGGATTCTTAGAATCTTTAAGAATACGGGCCCTGGTGTCAAGGTGATTTTTAATGGATGTATAAAGACAGATATCCTAGAAGTGTTACCACAGGTGTAGTTCAGTATGATGAACATGTTACATTAACATATGACATCCATAAAGGCCATAACACACCAAACTGACATCAAAGAACTAGCAACAACGAAAGCCGACTTGGCTGTCGGCTCGCGTCATCTGCGGCTGGGCCAAAAAGTTGAGCTTGAACACACGGCAAAGACTATACAGCCAACGGCCAACTAGCACGTATGTTCTGAACCTGCATGAAATTAAGTACAGTAAGTGCTAACTTCACATACAAACTGAACAGACCAGTTATCACCACAATATGACTGAAATGAGCGGCACGCAAATCATCATATACTCATCGAGCCATTACTATCATGAAGCTGATGGTAAAATGTGTGATCTATTTGAATTGTATTAAGAAAATGTCTCTTTAAAATGCTATGGAGAAAGTCGAACATTATCTAAAAAAGGCACATAAAAGACTGATGAAAAGAAGAGAAAACATAATCTTGCACCAGCACTAACATAGATTAAACTACTTATGACCACCTTTGCTAGAATCTATCACGTTTTATTGTAGGCTTATTTATTGTGATAAATTGTGTCTAACTTCTTGTAAAATTTATGATAGATAATCTGTTAAAGGAATAGATTTTTCCCTTTAGATTTATATTACAACTGTGGGATGTTGTAGCTATTGTTTCTAAATGTGTAGGCTGTTGTTTTTCATAACAAATGCTATTTAGATTGATAAAAAAAATCATTATTGGCCTGGTAATGATTAATAGAATAGCCTTATTATAACAAATTCTACAGTTAAGAACTATGGCACATTTGAATAAGAGCAAGTGCAAGTCAGAATCAAGAGCCATGTGTAAAATGGGTTCTAATGATGAGTGGTGGAAAAACCTGGTCTTCACATATTCCTAGAGATGGCATAGATTAAATCTTAAGAGCCTGATGAACTGTTAAGGAGTAAGAAATATACAATATCAATATAAGAAAATGTTAAGTTAGATTGACGTCCCATGGCATGTTGAATTAGAACATTCTGTCAAACTATAGCCTATAAGTGCCTAAATAATATAAAATACATTATATATCCTACAAGTAGGGATGTAACGATTAACCGCGAGCCGATTGAAAATCGATTCAAATATGTGACGATTCAAATCGGTTGAGATGCTAAACAAATCGCGATTAATTTAGAGGTAGGAGTTTATATGAAAGTATGTCTGAAGGGAACTTACTGTCTTTAGAAAAGTTTAGATGGTATTTTTTCTTTTTATCTTGCCTCTGTATAATGCATATTAAAGTTCATGTGCAGAGTTGCTTTGTTTACAGCCGAAACCAAGGAAACGCTTTAAGCGCCACCTGCTGGGAGAGAGTGAATCTGCGTCTCATTCAGCTCTGCTGTTTCTGTTTTATGGAGATATTTTTGTATGTATAGTTTCACAAAACTGAAGTCAAACCATTCTGTTTTTGCTTCAAATTTCGAAATTATACATTCTAATTTAGAATAAAAACTGCTCATGTTGCATGTATGCAGCATCTTTGTTTGGATCATGATTAAAATGCAGTGGTTGCCTCTAATTTTAAAAGGAAAGAGCACAGACAAAGTCTTAGTTTGTTTATATGAAGAGATTTATTTTATTTGTGTTACTTATTTATTTGATTTGGGGCTTGTTTTAAAAATGTACATTTAAGTTTGTTATTTACATTTACATTATATTTAAATTTAGTAATTGTATCCAAAACGACTTACAAATGAGGACAATAGAAGCAATCAAAACCAACAAAAGAGCAATAATATGCAAGTGCTATATTAGTATATTATATTTCAATTTCACAAAGAAACGTGCAGCATTTTGTCCAAGCAAAAATAAAAGGACACATTTAATTTATAATTTGTCTTAAATCTCATTTTGTTAAAAAACAATCGTGAATCGAATCGAATCGTGAAATCAAAATCGTGATTCGAATCGAATCGTGAGTTGAGTGAATCGTTACATCCCTACTACAAGTAATTGTTAACTAGGCCATGACTTTATTGCAGTTATGTTACCAACCAACTTTGCATGTGTGGATTATACAACCCCAAATTTGGGACGTTTTGTAAAATGCAATAAAATGCAACAAAGAAAAGATTTCCAAAGTTTTCACTGACCAATGTAAACGTATTTTGTAAATATGAACAAATTTTGATTTTGATGGCTGCAACACATTCCAAAAAAGATGGGACAGAGGCATGTTTAACAATGTGTCACATCAGCTTGCCTTTTATTTTTTCATTTTTTGAGAAATTAGGATACTAATGTTAAAGTTTTGCAAGCAAACGTTTTGTCTAGGATCGCTTGATACAAGACTTCAGATGCAGCAGCAGACTCTGGTAAAGGACAGCAGTTTTCTGAAGTACTCCTGAGCTCATGTGGCTATATTTAACACCACAGCATAACCGTTTCTTATGCACTGCCATCTGACGGCTCAAAGATCATGCACATTCAACTGAGGTTTCTGCCTTGCCCTACATGTACTATGATTTCTCTGGATTCCCTGAATCTTTTCACAAGATTATGTATGGTAGTTGGTGAAAGACCTAAATTCTTTGCGATTTTGCATTGAGAAATGTGATTTTTGATTTGTTTGACACTTCCCTCATGAAATTTGGCACAAAATGATGAGCTTTGCTTGCAAAGCCTGAGATGTTCCTTTTATACCCAAACATGATACCCTCACCTATTACTTACTGTGAACTGTTTCAAAATAGTTTAATTTAGATATTCTATAACCTTTTCACTTTTATTTTGCCTCTGTCCCAACTTTTGGAGTGTGTTGCAACAATCAAAATCAAAATGTCTTAATATTTACTAAATACATTTACGTTGGTCAGTGAAAACTTTGGTCATCTTTTCTTTGTACATTTGTACCCCAGCCCCCCACCCTCAATGTTCAAACCAAAACTTGACAACAGCATCTGAGTTCTGACCTTCTGTTTTCTCACTAACAGAAACGTTTACATTTATGCCTTTGGCAGACACTTTCATCCAAAGCGACTTAAATTGCATTCAACATTTAATCAGTTTTTGCTTTCTCTGGGAATCAAACCCATGACCTTGGAAGGAAAATTATGCAAAACAGATAAAGAAAATGACATTGGGCTTTAACTCATGCTACCCACATTGGCATTATATAAATATTATATAATTATATATAATATTTATATAATGCCAATATACACAGAAAATATTATATAAAATAAAAAAGTAACTTTTTGCCCCACTCAAAGGAAAAAAATACATCTAGGGGCAGTTGCATAACCACTACGTTAAGACTTAACTAGTCTGGCCAACTTCCAACTAGTTTCAAAAGTAATTTTCAAAAGTTATGACCAGTCTTGAAGAAAAAAATTTAGATGACTAACTCTTTATGACTAGTCTAAGCAGTTTATGTAACCGGCCACTGATCTCAGCACCAGCTGACCTACAAAGTTTCTTTCATTTAATTCCGGCAGTGATGAAATGGATGAAAGCGAACAAGCATGTGCTTGTCTGAAGAGGAACACTGATATTGTTTTTTAGATGAAATCACAGGATTTTGAACCTATATTTTTGTATATTTTTAGCCAATAACATGCTACAGACATAATCATTTTTATATTTTGTACATTTTATTTTGAATAGTAATTTAATATTAAATCAATTTCATGTTTATATTTCAGTTTTGGTGTATTAAAGATGAGAATGCTCTACTGAACCCATTGTCGAGATCAATACATATTGACACATTTAAGGATATGCCTGCTTGCAGTGGTTTTGAAAATGTTATCTGAACAGTATCTTTAATAATAATGTCAGAATCCTGCTATTAAACGGTTTACTCAGCAGTCAGTATGAACAAATTAATATTCATATGCAAAGCCTTCACCATTTCATGATAGCAACTCAAATTTGTTTAAAGCTCAATGTGTCCTGTATTCCAAGAACACTGCAGCTCCAAGAAGCTGATCTTCTTAAACATCTTGATCAATACAGCACAATGTGTAATTGAGAACATGAAAGTATATTTGCTCTGTGGATAGCGATTAAGCGATTAATTCTTAAACTGACGTCTGGGGCATCGAGAAGTGTTGGCCTTTACATTCAGCCTCCTTCCTCCTCTCGCTTTGTTTCCCATCTATCACGAAAAACAACATTGTTGAGAATCTGAATCCACTGCAGGGGCAATTATGACCTAAACACCAAAGCCTGTGTTGCTGGAGCTGTTTGTGTAATCATAGTAATTTTACCAAGAGCTACTAATAATGGCTTTCAAGGCCTGTCCATAGCTGCTTTTAATTACCTTGCGAGCTTCTGCATTGATTATTTTCCTCCATCTTTCCTGCTGCCTCCCTCCCCTCCGCCTCCTTTCTTCATCTCACTCTTTTATTAATATCATAAAGCAATAACAACTGTGTCACAACCCAGATTTCGGCAGTATAATCAACGGGATTAATTCAAAGCCAGAAGACATGTGTTTCCGCCTGCTTTCACTGCTTTCTTTTTGGACCCTCATTCTCACGCACATGCACGCGCATCACCTTCTTTCTGTTTTTCGTTTTCTGCCAACTCTCATCGGAAAGGGGGTGGTGCAGTACAAAATGAAGCGATTTAGCCCCTAGACAGGGAGATAGAGGGATGCAAGGTCTAATTGAGAAGAAACAAATGACGGCGAGCAGAGGTGGATGCTGGGACTTGGGGATGCTGAGTTAAAGATGGAGGGATGAAAAAAGGAGTGGGAGTGAGAGTGAAGGACAAATGCCCCTCTGGCTGCTGTTAAACCTCCCAGCACAGCCAAGACTTACCATAGCACACAGTGTGACAGCATGAAAGTGTGTGTGTGCGTGTGTGTGCCTACAGCATATGGGCCGTGGGAGTGTGTGATGTTCATAAACTTCAGGCCTCTTGGACTTTATGAGCGTAACATATCACATGAGACAGCATGGGAGTTTGAGTATGTGTGTGTGTTTGTATGAGCGCTAGCTGATTTAAACTAACGGGTGACTCCATAAAACTTTATAAAACATAAGGGAGTCAAATCCAGCATCTGTATTCGTTCACAAGACCACTGTGTGCGATTGAAGACATGTAAAATGTAACTCAGGGTTAGCTTAGGTCGCTTCGTACACTCCTGTCCTGAAATTCTGCGCGTGTGCCAGCTAGTCCAAGCCTGCTCAGAGTGCCTAAGTAAGAGTGTGTGGGCGCATTTGTATGCGTATGTGTGTCATTGTTCCCGCTGCAGCTGTATAGTTGGCAAAAAGTCTGGATAGTACAGCTCGGTTGGGATATTTCATGAGTGGATGAGGACTCATCTAGCCCTTTTATTTCCAGACTGCAGCCGGTTTCACTGGAGGACTGTGGTTTATACAGCTCTTTTTATCCTCTCGTAGAGAGCGTGTGACATATATGCAGTACAAACAAACTAAATCGTTTTTTTTTGCTTTGTTAGATGGAGCATGACTCGACTAAACCGCATATAAATGTATAAAGAATTCTGTTAAAGGGGTCATATGATGTTGCTAAAAAAGAACATTATTTTGTGTATTTGGTGTAATGAAATTGGCCTAGAGTGAGCAGAGGCGATTTCGATGAAGGATCGTCCGGAAGGCTTGCGGCAACCACATGTGACGACTCCGGGCTGGACTCCACTTCGTCCACGGTGAAAGCCGATCCAGCGATCCACAGCGCGAAGTTGTTGTATTTCCTCAGCAACCAGCACGGATCAGCTCCAGGTATGACGAAGCAGATTGCGTCCTCTTTTGGAAGGTCAAACAAAGTAGTTTTGCTTTCACAACGAAACACACAGCACCTTCACGACATGG
>NW_015549580.1:630919-636777 GCF_001515605.1 Sinocyclocheilus anshuiensis
GTTATGCAAATCTTCCCAGATAGTGACATAGGTATGTGGGGGCGTGTTAGAACGAGCCATTTTAGGTAGGTGTGGCTGACTCTTAACTTTTATAAAGAATATCTCTTTGGATTTGGGACTTCAGTCTTTGCAACTTTACAGATCTTCTTTATGCACCAAGAGCTTGTAACACTCCAAAGAGAAAGAAAAAATTGAAATCGCATCATATGACCCCTTTAAGGTAATACCTTCAGGAGAATTCGAGTCAAACTGCAGCTCCAAATCATTCCTTGGCAAGATGCAAATAATTTTAATATATTCATCCAATGGTGCTTCATGTCCAGAGCAATGGCAGTTGTGTAAGAGTGTTTCTTCAGCTATGAGATCTTTTAGCCATGTGGACTTTTAGAAAGTAATCTTTCTTAAAAGTTACTTTTTATACTTTCACTAGTTTATTTAATTTTGGATAAAACTACTAACAATCTCCAACCTCGAAAAATATATGTACCATAGGAAAATTCTGTCATACTTTCTGAAAGTGATGAAAATTTCCACCACATCTCAAATGATGTATTTTTGGGAGTGTTCTGTGGTGGAAATGAAGGTGCTGGAAATCCAATTTTGGAATAAAATTATATTTCACAATTTTTCCATCATTTGACAAAATGACAGCTTGTCTGAAAAAAAAAGCACATTAAAAGTGATATTTGCTTTGGGTTCTTTTTTTCCTCATTTTTTCTTTCTTTCCTCATTTGTTAAAACTATACATATATAGTAACAATTCAGAAAGTCTTCTCTCAGTTCTCTCAGTGCATAAGTTTGTGTGTGTGTGTGTGTGTGCACATGCAAGTGACCAGGCCATGCAGAGAAATGCATTCTGCATAATAATGACACAAGCACAATAATGTATGTGTGTGAGAAAGAGCTGCACACTTCTGAGCCAATGACCGCTAATGTCCCCAAGTGCATATTACACACACACACACACACACACACACACACACACACACACACACACACACACACACATACACACACACCCATACAGACCCAGTCAGTCCCCTGCTATTCCCTGATTTGCACATACACCTTATGCTATATTGCTTGGCAGAGAGACATAAAGAGCAATATATAATGGATAAAGAGATAAACTGGGCTTGGGGGAAAAGAAGGAAATTGAGGGAAAAGAGAAGGGAAGAGAGATGGAGCGAGTGAGATGTGTCCGCTTTACATTCCTCACCATGACAATAATGCAGAGAGATGAGAAAATTAAAAATTGATGTGAGTAAATAGTTTTAAACGTCCCACTGCTGTACAGAAAAGCTCCCGCTGGATATCACCCAAACTGAGCAATGACTTGAAATTCAGAGAGAGCGACAGACAGCAAGAAGGTGAGTAGAGAGGAATCGTGAGACTTCTGAAAGTGAAACCAAAGAACTTCAGTGGTGGAAGGAGTGATTGAAGGAAAATATGAACAAAACTGAGAGTGATATACAGGCAGGGTGAGAGGAGAGGAAATGAGGGAGAACAAGGAATTTTGGTGGGCTGAAAGTGAGAAAGATCTGCTATAACAAAAATGCAGCACAGCACATATGCAAAGTGCACACATCGGCAGACCGAGAGAGAAATTAGAGAATTTAAAGAAAGAGCCAAAAAGAGAGACTATTAAGTAAAGAAATTAGGGCTCTGACCAGAAATGGACTGGGTACAGGGACTACCGAGCGAGGGAATCTACAAGAAATGTAAAGTTTCGAGAGGTTTAATTCGACTAGCACATTAAACTGCTATTTATAATACTTAAAGTATGCTGTCTAATGTATAATGTTTCGGAGAGAATATTTCTGACCCTGATAATGCCAGGTAGTTTTTATATAAAATGTTCATCTGTGAGTGTTCCAGCAGAAAATTCAAACTCTTACCTGTAAACATATATTTTTTATATAAATTATATGTTGGACAGTTCTGCTGCTGTCAAACCGTGAACAGTTTTTTGTTTAATTCAATTTATGTTTATTGTGTAGCATACACTATATATTTGAGTAAGAGAATTGGGAAAGAAACATCTGATTAAGCAAAATCAAAACATATTTGCTTAAGCATTACTTGTTATTTGCAACCCTAAAAAAGACAATAGAGAGCAGAGAGACTAAAGAGGGGTGGTGGTGTAACAACGTCTGGTGGAGGTGGAAATAGAACCACAACAGATTTTCTGTACGGAAATGAGCACAAAACAGCCACAGGCGTCAAATTTGGACACCTGGACTGAATGGCCTGCTACAGAGCACCTGGCGAACACACTCACAGCTTCCCCTACAAAACATAGCCCACGGCAACTACCGTGAAAATCACTTTCCCCTGCATCACAGAAACCACATCATAACTTGTGTGACCAACAGGAGGAATAGCTACTGTACGTGTAGAGGTGTGTGTGTGTGTGTGTGTGTGTGTGTGTGTGTGTTACGGATAAAGCTGAGGCGGTCTAAAGCCAACAGAGAGTGAGAAACAGGGGAGTGAATGTTGTTGAAAAGCTTAATATAAAAAAGAATCCATATGGGTGGCAGATCTGCATCCTGAGTTTACCTCCAGGACATGAAGCAAGAAAAATTTTATACTGCCATTTCCAGCCATGTTAGAGAGATTCACCTCAAAATTAGGCCTTCCTTCAAAAGATAGTTCACACTAAAATGAAAATTCTGTCATCATTTACTCATCCTCACGTCATTCAAAATTTGTATGACTTTCGTTCTTTTGTGGAACATAAAAGAAGATATTTTGAAAAATGTCCTTGTGTCCATACAATGGCAATGGGTTCCAATGTTGTTTCGGACCCTACTGACTTTCATTGAATCAACCAAAACAGCTCAAACCTTCTTCCACATACTTCTTTTGTTTTTCACAGATGAAAGTCATACAGATTTGGAATGACATGAAGGTGAGCAATGGATAACAGAATTGTCATTTTTAGGAAAAACTTATTTTACCCTGAAACAACCACCTGTCTGCATCCGTTTCCAGTTTTCCTGTAAACAGAACCTTAATAACCAATTCCATTAACTTCAACAACATCCACGTACGCACATAAATGTCACTCTGAGAGCCGCTATCCATCTCCCACAATATAAGCAATCTTTTTTTAATTAGACAATATCCTGTAGCAGCCAGTTGCATTCCATAGAGCTTCATTAGTTCAACACAGATAAGGTGTAGGAGAATCATGGGTAATTAAAGCGGTATATACTGACCAATTCCACTCATCCCCGAGGTGCTAGAGGCTGATATTCACCTCAAAAAAGTGACTCATACAGATTTGTGTGTTTGCATCAGAAATTACTGTTAATATAAGAGCTTACACAGCAATGTGATTTGCCGGGCGAGGCAGAGGGGGATGTGAGTCATCCCACCCGTGTGCAAGAGATGATAACATTATTTCTTTTTCAGATGAGTTGCGAGATTGTCGAGCGCTCCAGGTTTGGTCTCAGGGGTACAAGAAACAAGACTTCCAAATAACCTGCACAGCAACAGTCACGCCTGCATTCATTCAGACTAAAAACCTGCCTGTCTTATTATGCATTTTCCTATTCTCGCTAAGAGCTCCCAGGAGCTGAGTTCCCGCAGTCACCCATCGTCAAGGTCGCAAGTCCGGGATGTCTCAGCACCTCGCGCACGCCCCTCGAACCGAGACAATCTCGGAAACGTAATCCATTGTTAGAGGAAGTAATCTCCTGCTATTGGAGCCTCGGGCCAATTCTGTCCACCAGCCCTGGAAGGACAAACTCTCCGCATCGCCAGAACAACAACAAGATGACCTCACGGTCGCAACTGTTTTCTACCAAACAATAAGGAGTCTAAACACCGCAAGCGCATACTAACAAGTGCTGCCCTCGTCCTCGAGGCGTGCCTTGAGATTTTAATTGTGCAATTACCAGCAACTTTTTGAAGCTTTTTGTTTTGTGGTGTAAATTCATTACGGCTAATGAAGATTTATTTACCGCTTACTAATTATCCAAGATCAAAGGTTAACTCCCAAGCCTGAATTCGTTGTTCTCGGGTTGGGAAAGAGGACAGCAATGTGCTGATGCTGCAGTGTTGGATGGTGTTGTACTATCTGGCTCTGATCCATGTTTGAAGTGCTTATCAATCTCGCATCTCACATCACCTCAATTTGTTTTCAAAGTAATCTCCAAATAATCATTATCACTGAGAGTTTCCTGTTAGGGAACTCTATTGCCTGACCATGTAGTTCCTTCTCAGTGTGGCCCTTGACCCGTAACAGTGGTGCAGATCGCTTTGAATACAGGAAAGTAATTACCTTAGTTTATGTGCCAGTTTTCAATCAGGTCCTCTCTTTATATTCAAGCAGTAATTCTCTGCCATTTCAATTCCAAGATTTGAACTGAGGCAGCAAACATCATGCAGAATTTGATACAGCAGGCAGCTATTTCAATTTGAATGTAAGGAATAGACTTAGAATGTATATATGACTGTAATTGCCAACTAGAACAGCACAGTTTGTCCAGACAACTTTTACCTTAAAACCTTGTCTTCAAATTTTTTTGAAACAGTAGAAAAAGCCTTGAAGTTGTAAGGTTGATGGATGGATGGATAATATATTTTCATCATATTTAAATAAAAAATAACAATAACTTTAATAATAGTGTTAAATTACATTTTGTGGACGAACATTTTGTGAAAGAACAATTCACTTCCCAGAATGCAATTCAGTGCATTTATCTTTCTGTCATTGCAGTCGGGGCTATTTTTGTTAACTAAAACTGGAACTTTTTTTTTTTCAGTTACCTTTAAAAAGTTTCAGTTACCTGTACCTTTGTTAATTAAGCTGAAATAAAATATATATCTCATAAAATGTCAGATAAAAAAAATTTGATAATAAGCACTAAAATAAACTAGAAATAAATAAAAACTCAAGCCAAACTAAAACTAAACTGAAATAAAAATAAATTAACAAAAGAAATCTAAAAAATTATACTAAAATTCAAATGAAAAATGGAAACATAAACATTAAAGCTACTTCAAAATATGAATTAAAAAATATTATGGTAAACAATTAATACTAAAACAACACTAGTTTCTAGTTTGATTTCATGTGGCGTGTGGCTAATTCAATTCAAATTAACATTCATATATTAAAGGAGACATATTATGCCCCTTTTTACAATATGTAATATAAGTATCTGGTGTCCCCAGAATGTGTCTGTGAAGTTTCAGCTCAAAATACTCCACAGATCATTTATTATATCATTTTGAAAATGCCTATTTTGAGTGAAAGCAGAAACACTGTTTTTCGGGCCTGTCTCTTTAAATGCAAATGAGCTGCTGCTCCCCGCCCCCTTTTCCAGAATAGAGCTGCGCCATTACAGCTCGGACCTGCTAAAAACATCTGTTTTGTTTCTGATTATCATGTTTATCGCGCTGAAATCATGCGTTTTAAACCATATTAGTTTAAACTTCTGATATGTTTTCTGAGCGCAGAAAGCGGCTGTCACAGCATGTGAGTACTAAACTAAGTTCTCATTCACACACAAGTTTACGTTAAAAACACACGAGTTACAAAAACAGTCGGTTATGTCTGTGAAGGTAAACAGCTGGGAAATAAATCGCATGTAGTGTTGTAAATACAACTTAACCACTGATTTCTAGTCGTGTCCTCTTTTTGAAGACCAAACAAAGTAGTTTCGCTTTCACAACGAAACACAGTGTCACACACAGCGGGCTTGAGTGAGCGGAGGCCGGAGGCCTAGATTGAGCAGAGGACGGTGGATAGAGTGAGCAGAGGCCGGCTGCCTATAGTGAGCGAAGGTCGGCTTGAGTGAGCAGCGGCAACAACAATACTACAGCGAGAATCAAAGTTACACCTTCTT
>NW_015549580.1:636792-647619 GCF_001515605.1 Sinocyclocheilus anshuiensis
CTTTGGATTTGAGACTTTAGTCTTTGCAACTTTACAGATCTTCTTTATGCACCAAGAGCTTGTAACACTCCAAAGAGAAAGGAAAAATTGAAATCGCATCATATGACCCCTTTAATCTTTTTCACGTTTCCTTGGTTGGTAGATGCACCGGGGACCTGATTATAGCACTTAAAACCTGGAAAAGTCAGATTTTCTTGATATGTCACCTTTAAAAAGGAAGCCAATTCTTCCGTTCTAAATGTTGCACAATCCTGCAACTCTCATTTACCAGTCCACTGCTGAGCACTTCAGTGGGCATATCAGTGAGAGCAGAAGACTGGGATGGAAATGTGATTGTGTTTGTGTGTGTGAGCGCTTCACCCCTGACCTGCCACTCAGCTCCAGACGGGTGGGTGGCCTGCAGTAAAATGTCCTCATTGATCATCTGTTCTCACTTTGTAATGGTGCCATGTTTTTGCTGTTTGTTGCAGTCACCTACACAACTACTTACTCACTCTAGTCTCTCTCTTCTTCTTTAATGTTCCCACTGGATGCAGGATCTTTTAGCCTCCACTCATGTGTTGCTCTTTCTTTCCTGCGATTCTTCGACGATCTCAGTTGTTTGTTTTTCTTCCCTCTATCTCTTGCTCTCCAGTCTCCTCAGTCAAGTCTGGTGCCGTGCACACTAGCCTCTTTAACTTCCCATTCTCCACTGTTTCACAGACCATTGAACTGTGTAGTGTAGGTGCTGAGACCTTCACGCTGTTCTCCTTTAAACCTTCAGCCTTTTCTTCCTCCTTTTTTTCCTGCCTCTCTCTCCCCTTACAGATATGTACCATGGTAAGTGGGTGTTTCTTCAACCATGGGCACTTCTGGCCCAGAGGACATTTAGAAAATATACTCTTTTAGGGGCCGTTCACATATAGCGTCTTTTGCGCGCTCAAGTTTGTTATTTCAAATGTAGACGAGCGGCAGGCGCGCTCATAATGGAAGCGACGCGCTCATTTTTTCCAGGCGCGTCCGCGCTGCATCGAGATAAAAACATTTCAACTTTTCAGAATGCCAGAATGTCAGAAGCGCACCGTGGGTCATGTGACAAGAACCAACCAATCAGCTTCATCCTTTCCCGTAACAACATTGAAAGCTCAGTCAAGATGAAGGATGAAGGATGAAGGATCATAGCTGTACAGGGATAGCCATTTTTAAATAAATTTAGTAGCAGAGCTACTGCAAGTGATTTTTAGTGCTGCAAATCCATTTATCCTTTGCTGAAACTCCCGAGTCTTCATGGAGAGCGGAGGTCATGGTTGCTTAGCAACGGCAGACGCCTCCGGAGTGCAAGCGCCTGAACGCTTTGGAAAAAAAGCAGAAAGCGGCGCGCCTAGCGTTTTCCACGCGTTTTAGGCGCGACATGTGAACAGCCCCTAACAATGTTCAATAGTGTTCATGCATCAAAGAAATTTTTTTGCCATTTTTTCTGAAGGTCATGAAAATTCCTATCACAGTGTCATTTCCACTCATCTCAAATAACGTAGCATTCTGTGATGGAAATTAAACATATGGAAATAACATTTTTTTTAAAAATTTTTGAAAAAAAATGTCTGACTCATTTGTCTTAGCTAACATTTTACAGTATGTATCTTAAAAGTGAGGTCTTCTTAACATAAAATCCATTCGAAAAGTATGAAAAATAAATGACGGGATAGTGAAATGTTTCCAAGAGAGTTGACCTTCATATAACAAAAAGAAAAAACCTTAACTCTATTGTCTGAACAATCAACCCCAGGGACAGAAAAGTGCTCGAAGTTGAAGAAACACCCAACAATGGTATTTTGGTCATTTCTCAATCATTTTCTCCATCTTCTACACAGGATTTCCTGCCCCACCTCTTACAGTGCTTATCAATATAAGTGCCAAAAATGTAATAATAACTAGAAAAATATGTTATTTTGGTGAAATCTATTAATAGGATTCAGTCCTTTGGCAATTCTAAATAATAAACATTTAAGGTGAAGTGTGCCAAGAGCATCACCAAACAAAATTGCAAAACTTAACTGTTTTAAAACAAGGTAATCACCACGATCTTCCAGCAAGCCCATGTGCCTCTACCAAATAATTAAGTCAATTCCCAAGGAGATCTGAACCCTGGAAATGTCTTATAAAAATATGTATTTTTAATGCATAGTAACAGCCATGTGAAAAAAAAATATTGTCTCACTCTATCTCACTCTAGCTGGCACTACACATTATTTTTCTTTTTTTAATAAAACATTTCCAGAGTACAAATTTCTTTTGTATCAAATATGATGTGGCTCCTTTAAGTGAACAATATGAGCACCCTTCTGAGAGACGTTTTCTCAGACGGCTCTCAGCCTTTTTTTTTTAACCTTAATTCAAGACAAAACAATTGGCTAATTTTTGCCACACTGCTTGTTGTTATCCACATGCACTTCATATACTGACTTAATGTTGCTTTGATGTGTACATGAAGATTGGTAGCACGCACATACACATCAACAGATTCAACACACGTGCACAATGTGACAATGTTTTAGGGTTGATAGATACAACGATAACAGTGTTGGATGCTTCTGTTTTGCACATTGTAATGTAGTTTATATTTGTTATATGGCACACCTTGTTCCATTTGGAGTATTATTTGTTTATAATAGTTTGTGTTCTGGATAGTTCACTAACATTCTGTAATAGTGTTTTATGTTTTTACATAAATTAGGGTTTTTATACCAAAAATAATTTTAAATGGTATTTTGAAAAGGTTTATGAAGCCAGAATTATGACAAAAACGATTTCAATTGTGTAAATCTGAAGTGTCATCTAACAAAACTGAGTATTGCGTGGCATTTTATAGCTTTGAATTGTATTTTTTTAATGGTGTAGTTTGATTACTTTGAATAATTTAAGTATATTTGTGCACACATGTCAAACATAGGTCAAAACATTGACAAATTTGGCTGAATTATAAAAGCCAGAAGACTAAATAAAGAGCCGTTTGGGAGCCGAAAGAGCCGGTTCTTTTTGCTGAGCCGAGCCAAATGATCAGGATCTCTAAAAAGAGTATCAACAATCATCAAACTGACTGCTTTCAGACAGGTTTCCTTGTGTCTACCATTAGCAAACAGATAGCCCCGCCCCCAAACTCCTTTCACACCATTGGCTGGCCATTGTTGCTATGTTGAGTGGTCAGGATGCTTCAACAAACATCATTATTTTCTGCTTATTAAAGTTGTCTCTGCTGGGATTAGAGATGGTTTTAAACTTCTAAAAACACACACTTTGGCTTCCAATAAATAAGTCAAAAATCCATCTGATCCACTCCCCTCTTCTTCTCTTTCAATCTCTCTCTGCATTAGGGTGTGCTGTGGTCAGATCTGACTCACGTCTCACACACACCTGTCCCGAGTAAGGGCTGCTCCCTCTATCCCTCTGCGCTCATCCACAGCCTCATTATCACCTCCATGCTCTCCACATAATGTAATCGGTGCAGGCGGCATTAGTCTCCCTCTCAAGAAGCTACGAAGCCTTTCACACACACTCCATCTGGAGCAGGGGCCCATTTTAGTTCCAATAGTCCCTTCATCCAATCAAACCTAGTGAGGGCTTTAGTTCCACTTAAAACTCCTGTAATTACTGCAAAAGCCTGGGACCTTTACCTCATGTGGGTAGGGAACAGAGACACGATGGGAGTCTTGGAAACTGGTGGAAGGATGAGGCAAAGAAATGAAAGTAGGAGCGAGAGAAAAGAGGTTAGGGGGCTGTTAAACAAGCACAGGGCAGAGTTTGCAAAGTCATGGCAACTCTGTCCCCTGTACGGAGGAATGTTCACCTCTGTGGCAATCAACCACAAAATCCACTTAAGTCTGGCTCTCATGTCTAAGAGCCTTGTCTTTTATTTTTTTCTCTCTCTCTACATTAGCAGCTCTGTTCTCTCTCTAAGATAAAATTCCAAAAGGTGATTTTCTTGGTGTAAAAGAGAACAAAACTGAAAGGATTTAGCTCATGATTTTGGGATATTGCCAGAGTGAGAGATGATTAAAAGTACAAATCTTCAAAATCAACTAGTCACAAATATTTAAAATATTATCTGAAAAATGTTCAGACTCTAAAAAAAGTGTAAGAATGGGGAACAATGTACTGTATTAATATGAAGGAATTTTCTGTATTGATTGCATAGAGTTTTTTTTACCTGTATTTTGAATTTTGCACTGCATTGGGTTGTGTTTTAAGGTTAACAGAAATATGGGTAAAATTAATGGATATTAAGAATGGGGAACAATGTACTGTATTAATATGAAGGAATTTTCTGTATTGATTGCATAGAGTTTTTTTACCTGTATTTTGAATTTTGCACTGCATTGGGTTGTGTTTTAAGGTTAACAGAAATATGGGTAAAATTAATGGATAATGTCCATGCAGATTTTTACTGTTAAAATACTAGGGCTAAAAGTGATATTTAAAAAAAGAAGAAGAAATAATTTAAATCTTAGGCTAATTGTCAATTAATCAGTTAATTAAAAGTGATATTTTTAAAAATATTTGTAATTAACATTTTAACTTTGACAGCCCTAAAAAAATAGTTTCCCCACAAATCGACCCCTTTTTGCTGTCCCATGTGGGTCCCTGTATCTAAAAATTGAAAGCCCTATAAAAAGTATTTTACAGTTAATTATTTAAGAAATTAGTTATTTAAGAAATTAAGCGTCATATTTGGGGTCCTTTTTAAGACTTAAAACCCCCCAAGTTACTGTGACCCATCCCTTGCTAAAATACCATTTATCTTAGTACTCAATAGAAAAAAAAAACTCGATTCAGATTACTACATTTCTATCTGGTTCTCAAGCTGTGAAATAAAGACTAAGAAATAATGCATTGCTATTCTGCAGTCTTATTCTCCATGCTGAGAAAGACATAGTCAGGCACCAGACAGCAAATCTGCCACTCAGATGTCTCACAGAACAAGAGGAAGAAAAATTAGATCTGAATCAGACTGCACTTCACAACCGAAGTCTGAATTATTGACAACTCATGTCTGGTGAGGTTTTGCCTTCTCACAAGTGACACAGACAGAATCGGGTCCAGTACGAACAGGCACATTTCAATAATTCACACTTATCAGAGAGCAAGCACTTAAATTCCCACAATAAATGTGCTTGCATTCAATCAAAGTGAGCTGCAAAAACTGCTTGAGAGTGATAACCCTGAAAAATAAGCCTGTTTAACTGGTGCACCTTTCCGAGTGTGTTTCATTAGAATAATAGTCGAGACGTTCTTTTGGGAAGAGATGGAAGAGGTTTCATTACAGCGGTGTGCTGGCCTTGCTCAATAACGTTTGTAGTCAACTTGACCACAAGCGTCTTATTCATCATTTCTGTCATTTAAAAACCGCAATCTTCCAATAACCATCTCTTCAGCTCTGAAATTAGACGAAGTATTGCGTCTAATATGAATGACCGCAGGCAGGCAGGCAGGAGATGGCAGCGAACAAGAAAATTAAAGGAGTGTCCAATCAGTCAAATCAGATTGAAGATAATTACGGTGAAATACAGTTACCGAAACACGCCACCTGCGACAAACCCAGCCCGTGTAACGGCTCCATAAAACACGATGATGAATCCAGCCCTTCCTTGAAACGATGTGAAATAGGTCTATTCCTCCCTGTTTATCTCCTCATCCTCAAATTACAGGTGTTCACGAGTTTTAGCACACATATGATTATTACTCGCTTATTCGCTTTTCTATCTTCTGTGTTGTTGCGTAACAAATAGGATCCCTAAAGGAACATCTGTTTATATGACTATAAAATGTGTAATCTATTACAGTGATAAGAGAAAGCTAGGTAGCTACATAACAGTCTGCCACCAGCTTTCCCTCTATATGTCGTCTTTATTTGTCTATTCTGAGCCTGGGTTTAGTGTTCGCTGTGAAATGAGAGTAAAAATAGGAAGCGTGTACCTGAAGGCTTTACTACGTGTCTGTTTTTAACATACTGGTAGGAGGGCTTCCACTGCAATTAAATGTCAACATTTTTATTTTACTGGGGGAATTACACAACCATACACTGGAATCAAATGTTAAACCTTGGCTTAAGATAAAGGCTTCCTCATGGCATTACAGAACAAAGTGTCAAGTGAAAATACCAAGTTATGTCCTACATGCGCTAATCCTATTGCGCCTACCCTACATAATGCACCAATTTTGCATCTGAATAAGACTAGGAAATCAAAAGCTCAAAACAAAAGATGTACTTGATTTCTATGCGCATACATACAGGGCCCCAGACTAAAAAATGGCTAGGGAGCTTGTGAAATGAAATATTTAGGAGCCAAATGTCTTTTTTAGTTTACAAAATTGCCCGATGAAGACTGTTTTTCAGAAGTGGTGTAGTTCCCATTTGATCCTGACCATATTTGTTTCATCCTTTTTTTCTTTTTAGAAAAACATTTATCACAACAAATATCTATATTAAATGACAAATAATCATTCCTGGTCATGTCAAATCAGACATAACTGAAAAAATGAATCATGGTCATGCAACTGCACTCACGATTCACTGAGTGAAACTGATTCATATCACTAACTCACAAGCTAGTTTTGTGAATCTTTTCGGCTGACTCATTAAAAAGAACCTGTTCATAAGGGTCATTTATTCACAAATCAGACATCACGAGTCATGCTGTTCATTGTTGCATTACTCACTCACAATTCACTGAGTGAGTACGATTCAAACCACTAACTCACAAGCTAGTTTTGTGAATCTTTTTGTCTGACTCATTAAAAAGAACCAGTTTATAAGAGTCATTTGTTCACAAATCAGACATCACAACTCAAGCTGTTCATTGTTGCATTACTTACTCACTCGGAATTTACTGAGTGTGATTCAAACCACTAACTCACAAGCTAGTTTTGTGAATCTTTTTGACTGACTCATTAAAAAGAACCAGTTCATGAGCATCATTTGTTCACAAATCAGACATCACAACTCATGCTGTTCATTGGTGCATGTAGAAAACACTGAGAATAACTGCCAAAACTGCATATGGACACACAAAGTTTTCCCAAATGTTGCCAATGGCTATTAGATTTTAAATTATTGTCATCAGTTTTTATTATTTGTTGCATTTGAAACCATTCGCAGTATGGAGCTCTGATTTACTAAAACAATGGCTGCTTTTCAACCTTTATCCATTTGACTAGGCATGTCAAACTATATAATAAGACAACTATTATAACTACAATATGTAACTGCATTTTACTTGAAGAAAAAGTTAAATCGATATAAATTCTCTTAAACTGTGCAGCTATTTTTATACTCTTTTCCAATTAGGAGGCAATTTGGCCCTCCAGCAGAAGCAACATTGACAGAGTCCCAAAAAATGATGAAAACAGATTCAAACGAATGACTTTCATATTGCTTGCCATCAAATAAACAAATAGAGATGATTAACTGTGCAGGGCCAGTGATGAGAAGGGACGATCAAAAAAATGCAGCATGCAGAATGCGGCTGGAGCAGTTGTGGCCGTTTATTGTGTGTGTGCTCGTGTGTGTCAGTCAGACAGCACTGCAAAAAAGAGCATGCAGAGGGAGAGAGATGGAGAGAAAGACAATGAGAGAGAGGCAAAAAGAGAAAGAGGGGCTCAGATGGAGAACACAACATGAGTCTGCAGGCCTGTGCCCAAGGGACACACACAGTCACTGAGCCTACATTCTGCATTTGTTGTGCTGGGGGAAGGGGCAGTTTTACACACACCTCCACATACACACACACACTATTCTATATCTTTCTTTTCCCCCACTCTCTCAGGCTATGATAGAGTGGTTTCTTATAGGTTCAAGTCTCTTCCTCCCATTATCCCAGTCACTCCATCTGTTGACAGTCTTCTACTTTTCCACCCCGTTTACATCTTTACCTCTTGTTCATTGTCTATTTCTCTCTTTCTCATTCTGCTTCAGTAAGTACAAAGATCATTTCATCTCACACACTTTCCTTTTTTTTTCCTCCCCATTCTCTCCCCTTGCTGCATCTCTAAGAAACCAACTTTTCCATGTTTTTTTCTGGAAACAGGAATGAAAATATGTCAATCTGGTATAAAAATTCTCTATTGATTTCAATAATGAAGGGGTGTGATAATCAGTTGTCTCCATCCTCCCCCCCCCCTTCTCTCTTATTTTACCTTGTGTCACTGGAGAGATTAATGACAGTCATCTCCATAGCTCCCTCTCCTCTTAACCCCCAAGGTCCAAATGAAGAGACAACCTGACATTTGAGCAATGAGTACATATATATACCCATAAATCCAAAGCCTATGACCACTAAAATACAATTATACACATTCAAATGTGGCTATTAGACAGTATAAAACAAACAGCCAACAGTATAAAACAAACACACAAACCTGCCAGTAGCTTGGACCACAAATAGCTACTGAAATTCAACAAGGAATGCTTTTATAATCTCAAACAGATAAATATGCTAATATTGTTTATATAAAATTCTAAACATGAAGTGAGGAACTATCATTTAGCTTTTTTGGCCCCATTTTACTATGGCTTTACTATATAAGTACCTTAGCCTGCATTAAAATGTACATATTCTGTACATTACACTATTGTACTTATTGCAATTTCTATGAAAATGTAATGATTTGAATTAATTCTATAAAAGTATATTTTTAAAAGTCAGAGCGTTTTGTTTTCGCTTGGAGTGGGTTTCTCTCGCTAGTAGTGAGCAGAAAGAAGGAAATGGAAAACCCGGAGTGGATCATAAGTAGAGGGATTCTATCTTGAACGCTGCTGGAGAGAATAAGAAATATTGGTCATTCTGATCCACATATACACGATTCCAGACCGGTATTTAGTCTTTGCGTTGCTTGGTGAAGCGCCAACCACCTGATTTGGTTTGTTTTTGAATATATACAAACTAACTGACAAATGGTCTGCAATGTAGGCTGTTATAACTTGGTTGATGATGGAATTTATATCACAACAAGAACGGATGCGATTCAGCCTTAAGCCCCGTTCACACCAAGAACGATAACTATAAAGATAACGATAAAGATATAGTTCTAAAAATCGTTCTCAATATTAAAGAATAGCAGAGTTCACACCACAACTATAACGACAACGATACAGAGGAACGATATCGTTGCGATCACTTTCAAAACGATTTTTTTCCAGCTGATGAACGATAAAACACTGACAGCCAATCAGAATCCATCCTGCTGTAACGAGCTCAAGAATTTAAAGCGGCAGACGAGAGTGCGCTTAGAATAAACAGACGATATCGTTAGCTGGTGTGGACGCTAATATCGTTATCTTTATAGTTATCGTTCTTGGTGTGAACGGGGCTTTAGGCACGAGTTAAAGACACCTAATAAAGTGTAACCGCATTTTCTTTTTGTCCCAGGCTATTTTCGCTATTGCATAATAATTATTGATTTGAGCCTCATCTTACAAACAGATGGCACAGCTTGAAGAGAATAATCAAACGGCCAGCTAGTATCTTCAAGATGCTCTTGTAATCCAAATCCCAGGACAACGGCAGATGCACTCATCATGCGATGGCAAGCATGAAATACGCGGCCCGTGTTGGGATTTGCTCTGACAGTCTTGTATTTGAGACTAATTTGGGACAGTAACCCATGCGCAGAGGAGCCCAGAGCGGGACCTCCGATCAGCGCGATCATGATTATGGTAGGCTACCTGCGCTCTTGTACAGACTGTCGCAATGACCATAAACGTACACCTTGAGATCTCAAAGCACATCGGTAAATGAAAGAACATTACGCATACACAAAGAAAAAGCACTGTGCATGGTATCTGAACAATGATGCGCGAGAGCGAAAACGACGAACTCTGTGAATGCACCTATGCGTAGAAACGCATCTGAATATGAATTGACAAACACATGTGTACTGTTCATGCAGTTATTGAGCGAACTCCCTTTATTACTAAAGCAAACGGAGTAAGAAGAGGTGCAGGTGAGTGACGCAAACTACTGACCAAAATAAGCGATAATTAGCCTGCATGAACTGCACGTACAATAACAGAAAAGGGTGAAAACCGGAACCGAAAGAACTTTAAGAGTAACAAAATTTCCCTTTCGTATAGATGGCTAAAACGGAAGCTAACATGATTTCTAACACATTTAATGCTGTCGATGTGCTGAACCCACGTAGAGCATGTTGTAGGCGATGTATATGCCTTCGTATTTACATATATATGGCTATTCAATACATCTCGCGATGGCAACATTAGTGAACAGATGAATATAGTTCTCTCTAGTGAAACATCTGTCCGCGTTCAAGGCAAGTTCACTTCCAAAGTGTTTATGGACTGAATAAATATCGTCTTACCTGTCTGTGAATAGGACAGGAGCAGTAGGAGAGAAAGGGGAGCCCAGTACTTCCAAAAAGAAGAAAATGCCATCATGTGTGTTATTCCGATCTCTCTGTTAATTCCTTTCCCTTTGATAGGAATTAGAATAACATGAGCGCGCAGGCTCTCACCTACGAGTTATGTCTTTTCTCAACTCCAGTGTTAGCTGGAATCGTTGTGTATTACATACTAGTACTCACACATGCACACTCAATCTGATACACTACTCTGAATGAAAGGTGGAAATGTAGCAGGGCAGGTTTTTCTTGGCCTCAGCCACAACCAATCGGATTTGACAATGACCGCGGCTCACACCAAATCATGGGCGGGGTAAAGTAGGCCTAAAATATTATAAAACAACCGTTTGTTTTTATCAAAAAGACAATGTGCTATACACTGAGTTCATAGCGCTATAACAGCTATTGGAACGAGTCCTAGCCTCCAAATGAACCGCT